>NC_134209.1:42963750-43266000 GCF_965140235.1 Caretta caretta | reverse complement strand
ACCTATATTTTTCATTATTTTATATAATCTTTTCCTTAGAAATGTCTGATTATCAAATTGTAAAGCAAAGGATCTCAATTATATTGTAACAATATTGTAAAAGTAAGTAATGATTGGATCTCATCAGTTCAGCTTGGGAAGCTTTGGGAAGTGACATCAGTTTTTTTAAAGATACAATATTGCAGTGTTTTTTGCTTTTAAATAATACAGCCGTTACCTGATCAATTAAACATGAAATGTTTTCCCAAACCATACCCATATAGTGCCAAAGAAACTTTCATATGTCATCACAAATGTTTCTATATTTTTAAGTCACCAAAATCCCTTAATGCATTTAACGTTTTTCAGGACTCAGACAATCCTGCTTTGTTAATACAACCTTGAAAATTGGCACCTTCTTTACTGAAAAACACTCAAAACTGGAGAACTCTGAAAGGGTAACACTTTTATTTTCAGTATAGGTTAGTCATTGTGAATTCTGCTTTCCATCCTATCATTTACTTTTTTTTATTAAAAAAAGAAAAGGAGGACTTGTGGCACCTTAGAGACTAACCAATTTATTTGAGCATAAGCTTTCGTGAGCTACAGCTCACTTCATCGGATGCATAGTTTTTTTTATTCGTTCAGCATAGTTGTAAGGTTTTATTACAAATGGTTCCTTTGCTGCTACTGAAAAAAATTGTTTATTTCAGTTTCTAATCTATCAAATGCCCCCAAACTCGTGCTCTGGCACCTTTTACAAAATTAAAAAATTGCTTCATATACATGTACTTTATATATGGACATCAAGTAATTAATTACTCCATCCATCCTGAGAAGTGTAATGGGCAGTAACCTACTAACAAATCAGAATATTCGTGAATAGATAAAACCCTTATTTTTTTCACACTTATCTTCACCTGAGACCTGATTCAGCACATGTGGAAGGTAAAAAATTTGGGCTCTGGTGGACCAAGTGGGATGGCAAATGTCAGAATCTGTGGTACATCAGGTAATACCCTACTGGCATTTCCTTCTTGTTAATATTGGGGATCTGATATGAGTGCCTTTACTGATTTCCAAATGCAGTAATATAGCCTGGTGGGAGAGATGGCCACTTTTTAAATCTGGTCCTAAATTATTATGGCCTTTATAAACTAAAAGCAATACCTTGAACTCCACCTAGGACTTTCAAACAGCCAGTGCATAGCATGGAGCATCATGTGCTTTCCACAATATGCCTTAGTCAGTAGGTGGGCTGCTACATTTTGCACTAGTTTCAATTTGAGAAGGGTTTTAAGATATATCTGTGTATAGGGCACATTGCAGTATCTGTCTCAAAGTGACAAAAAATGTGGTTCTTCCTGCACCTTAATATGAGGTTAGAAATCATCATCATCATTATGTTAGTAAAACCATAATAGGCCAGATTCTGCCACACATACTTATGTTGAGTAGTAGCTTACTTATCAATTGGTCCATTGAATTCATGACAAAATTGCAGTCAGGTCACTTTAAGCTCCTATTTCTGAAAATCTTAGCTTCCATGTAGGTTGTATAAATACTAGTTTAATAAATCAGTTTATATTATTTTGTATTAGAATAATGGTGTTGACAAGCTAATTTTATATTAGGATTGAGTTTCATTTGGAATAACTAATTCTCTAAATTCAGTGTACAGCTGTATTAGTTTATATAAGGTCAATCAAGTGCAAGTAGTGTAGTGTCTTCCCATAACAAGTAGATTGTTTACTTTGTAACAGAGACAATACTCAAATAAACAATCCACGGGAAATTAAATAAACAAATATAAATTGTTAACTGTAGGACATATTATAAAGCTGTTACTATTTTCACATTTTGAACTCATTTTTAATATAAAAGCTTTATATAACTACATTTAATACAAGTTGGAAGGAGACCTTTTATAGTTTAAGCAGTAAGGCCCAAATTCAGTAAGCAGTACTTACGTATGTGTGTAAGTGCTATGCTAAATCAGGGCCAAAGTTTCCGCTACGACATGTGGTGCATTAAGTTTTTGAAATACATGAAGAATACATTCAAAAGTACCTGCAACAGCATTACCCTGTAATCAACAATTGAAACTCAAGTTAGCTTGTTCAAAGGCAATGCTGTTCCACTTGCAATGATATTATGTCTGCAGTGCAGACCATTTTTACCCAATATAATGCTATGAGCATCAGGCTATGAGCATTAGCCTAGATTCTAAGCACCTTGGATTATTTCATTTCCAAAACATTAGTATGGGTCAGCTTATGGTGGAGACAAACAAAAATAGCTAAAGGGATAGAATACTGACTTAGATCTAAAACTTCTGATTTTCTAATTAAATACTGGAATGTCATTGGGCCCTGCTGAAATGACTAAATCATGAAATTCTCCATCTTAGTGACATTGTTAAAATTGAAAATGTCAGAAATGTCGGTTGTGAGCATGATGCATGAACACAAACCTGGATTTTATTTCATTTCTCCAAATGGCCAGATTAATTTGAAGTAATATTGAAGTCCTGTTTTACTCTTCCGCTCCATAATGAATCACCAATTTATTTGCTGAATTTTCACACATCCCTCATGCAACAAAGACAACACGAGCTGTATTGAAATAGTAAAAGGCATTAACTACTCTAAAGACAGCATGCACTCCCGAAGCTGAGGCACAGTACTTCATTGGCAATTGACCTCAAGCAAAGAAACATTTCAAGATCTAATTCAGCCGAGATGATTGCATAACGCTATAGATCTTGGGTGCAGACCTGGCTGAGCTTTGCAGTAGAACCTCAGCAAGGCTGCATACAGTAAGTTTATTCATTAAATTTACTCAAGGCTGCGGAGTTCTCAGGAGTGGGAGGAGTAGGAGGAATTGAGAAAATCATGCTAAAGAGTTTTCCACCCCCTGCAGAACTCTGATCCTGCATTTATCACCAGGCAGCAGCCTTTTAAAAGCTTTATATTCTTTGAAAAGGATTTTCTCTAGGGAGCTGCAGTTGCTGTAAGTCCTTTCATGAGACTGCACTTTAGCATGGTTTTTATCATGGGGAGGAAACAGTTTGATTAGAGGTTAAATCCCAAAACTTAGGCCAAGTTTGCCGAGGTTTGATAACCTTTCGACAAAGAATGTGGCTTGAGTTCTGAGCAAAATTTTTCATGAACCTTGGCCAATTTATGGTTTTGTGAGGAAACTGGGCAAAACTAGGTAGTTACAGCTGAGTTTCACTTTTGCGTTTGGAACTGAAACTCAGATCAAAACTGGGGATAAGACCTTGGCAAACCAAAGTAAATCAAAACAGGTTGGTATGAACCCTGGAAAACTGTTGAGATTTACAGTCTACAGTTACAAGGAAATCTTTACGCATTCCATTAACATTGTGTTATGTCCAAAGCATTCAGGAATTCTACACAATCCCATATACTTGTGGTGATATAAAAGAGGCTCCATACTGTCTCTGTTGCTTCGAAAACATAGGTTTCAGAGTGAATGCATCCGATGAAGTGAGCGGTAGCTCACGAAAGCTTATGCTCAAATAAATAGGTTAGTTTCTAAGGTGCCACAAGTACTCCTTTTCTTTTTTCGAAAACATAGTGGCTCTGAGTATTTTTGTCATGCTAATGGAATTTAAAAAAAATTCTTTTGCGTAATAAAAGTCCATTTTATGTAACTAGGCAAAGCATTGGAAACAATCATTCCAGTGTTGTGAGAGCAAAACTTGATGTTGAGTGATTTGTTAATAGTAAGAGATAGTGGAACAGACTAAGGAGAGGAGGTGGGTGAGGCACTATCGTGACAGATGTTCATGTATTTTGTGGGCTTGCTATCTGTGAATTTATAATTGTATTGTTCTCACAAGTGATAAGGCTGGTGTAAATTGCTAATTGTGACAAAGTTAAAGGTGACAGTCATTTGTCCTGAACTTGTGCTATCTTTCCTAGGTATTACACTAAGATCCTCCACTGAAATCTCTGTATCTACTATGTGCATGGAAATGTCTAGGCACAAACAAGGGCATTAAAGAGTGGTTGTACCAAGAGTGTCCACAATTTTTGAATGTTTTTAGTTCCTTTGGAGCAAATCCCCACTGAGGATGGTGGTGGTGTTGTATGTTTTGTATGGTGGCTTTACTTTAAAGGGTGGAATTTACGACAGTGGAGAGGTCCCATCAAAGCCCCAGGAACTATTTAAGCTCTACATTAAGTTCCTATGGTGTTGATGTGGCAAAACACATAAGCGTGTGCATACATTGAACCATGTGAGTAGTCTCATTGACATTTATGTAATTACAGTTAATTAGGTACTGGATCAAGCCCCAAATGGTGTTGAATGGGACCTTTTTTGGGCTGTCTGCATTTGGATAAATTTCACCTATAATATAGCTAATAAACGTAATGTGATAGGCTGGCTATTCCACTAGTAACAATTTCTTTGACTTTGACAGTATGATCCATGTAATATTGTTGTCTTGCATGCTAATGCTGGTGCTGCTAAAATGTATTGCTTCCTATGCCTGAGTTATTTAGAAATAATGAGAATAACATTTAGAATCATTTTAATTAGTTTTAACTTAACTGCAATAAATAATCTACTTAGAAATATTACTTTAAATTAGGGCTGTTGATTAATCACACTTAACTCACGCAATTAACTCAAAAATATGAATAGCGATTAAAAATTAATCGTTAATTGCAATTTTAACCACTCTATTAAACAATAGAATACCAAGTGAAATGTATTAAATAATTTTAGATCTTTTTCTACATTTTCAAATATATTGTTTTCAATTACAAAGTGTACAGTACTCACTTTATATTATTTTTATTACAAATATTTGCACTGTAAAATGATTTAAAGTTTTTTCATATCACCTCATACAAGTACTATACTGCAATCTCTTTATCATGAAAGTGCAACTTACAAATGTAGATTTTTTTCTTACATAACTGCATTCAAAAACAAAACAATGTAAAACTTTAGAGCCTACAAGTCCACTCAGTCCTATTTCTTGTTCAGACAATCACTAAGACAAACAAGTTTCTTTACATTTATGGAAGATGTTTCCCACTTCTTATTTACAATGTCACCTGAAAGTGAGAACAGGCATTCACATGACTCTTTTGTAGCTGGCATTGCATACCATATATGCTAAACATTCGTGTGCCCCTTCATTCTTTGGCCACCATTCCAGAGGACATGCTTCCATGCTGATGATGCTCATTAAAAATATTATGCGCTAATTAAGTTTGCAACTGAATTCCTTGGGGGAGAATTGTGTGTCTCCTGCTTTGTTTTATCTGCATTCTGCCATATATTTCATGTTATGACGGTCTTGGATGATGACCCAGCACATGTTTGTTCTTTAAGAACATTTTCATTGCAGATTTGACAAAACCAACGTGAGATTTCTAAAGATAGGTACAGCACTAGAACAATGTTTAAGAATCTGAAGTGCCTTCCAAAATCTGAGAGGGATGAAGTGTGGAGCATGCTTTCAGAAGTCTTAAAAGAGCAACACTCTGATGCAGAAACTACAGAATCTGAACCACAAAAAAAAAGAAAATCAACCTTCTTTGGTGACATCTGACTCAGATGATGAAAATGAACATACGTCAGTCTGCACTTGGATCATTATCAAGCAGAACCCGTCGTCAGCATGGATGCATATCCTCTGGAATGGTGGTTAAAGCATGAAAGGACATGCATCTTCAGTGCATCTGGGACATAAATATCTCGCGATGACGGTTCCATGTGAAAGTCTGTTCTCGCTTTCAAGTGACAGAGTAAACAAGAAGCAGGCAGCATTATCTCCTGCAAATGTAAACAAACTTGTTTGGCTGAACAAGAAGCAGGACTGAGTGGACTTATCGGCTCTAAAGTTTTACATTGTTTTGTTTTTGAATGCAGTTATATAACAAAAAAAAATTCTACATTTGTAAGTTCAACTTTCATGATAGAAATTTCACTATAGTACTTGTAATGGGGGAATTGAAAAATACCATTTCTTTTGTTTTTTTACAGTGCAAATACTTGTAATAAAAATAAATATAAAGTGAGCACTGTACACTTTGTATTCTGTGTTGTAATTGAAATTAATATATTTGAAAATGTAGAAAACATCCAAAATATTTGAATAAATGGTATTCTATTATTGTTTAACAGTGCGATTAATCACAATTAATTTTTTCAATAGCCTGACAGCAGTAGTTTAAATGCTTTGTCTTTTTTTTCTTTTTCTTTTTTTTTTTTGCCCCTCAGAGTAGCAAAGCCAGTTGGTAACAGTAGAATTTTAAATGTCAGTTGGCTTTGTAGAACTGTCTGAAAAAGACCGTTTTGATTATGGAAAAAGGAATTACCATCTTAACTCTGACTAACTTCTCTCCCTGCAGATAATCACTGGGATCACAGTCATGATCTGCTAGTGTCAATAGGACATTTCATGCTTTTCTCCCATGCTGCCCCTCATGATTGGGAGGAGCTCTCCATAAACATCCACAGAGCCACTTAATTGTTCAAATTGTTCAGTTGTTGTTGAAATCCCTCCTTAAAATTCTCCCCTTTGCTGTGATGCCTACATAAAGCTTGATAGCATTTAGGCTGCTGGTGTGCTCAGATCCCTTCCCTGACCAATGTTGTCTCACTGTTTCCTTGTACTTTCCTATCAGTCTGTATCCATCTGATGATGTCTTGTTTTATATTTCGATTGTAGGCTCTTTGGAGTGGAAACTGTTATTTTGTTCTTTATTTGTACAGTGCCTATCACAGTGAGTTCCTTGATCCATGATTGGGTCTCCTCAGTGCTATGGCAATACAAATAATATATAATAATAACAGGGACTAGCTGTATCTTAATGTTTTCCATTTCCCTTTAGTGACGAGGGAAGGAGACTTGCAGAGTCTCAAGGACAGAGAGAAGCAATATTCTGAGAGTTTGGGAAGGGAAAGCTTTTTTGATAAGAGTGAATCTTGATTTGAGATAAATAACTTGTAAAGAGGCTTCCAAAGATGACTTTTAATATCTTGGAGTCTTGAGATCATTTCTTCCACATATGTAGTTTCCAGACTTGACCAGCCTGAAAAGCATAGTCCTGTGGTGACATCTTAGTAAGGTTACCCTATATGGAAGTGCATTTTGCAATCATAGCTAACTCACAAACAGATTAAGATACCCTTGCTTATGGTGAGGAGCAGCTCACTCTTCAAATAGTTCAGCTGATTTCAGAGGGAGTACTTGAGGTGCAAGGTACTAGTCAGTATAAATAAGGGTATCAGAATCTCTCTCTAAAATTGTCTTGTAACAGGAAAAATACACCTAGGAATCTATGTATAACAATGATGTAATTCATTTGCAAACTTTAGTAAAACTTTCTCCTGCCCAAAAATAAGTGTTCCTGAGGATCTGCCACAGTAATCGTCTTGGCTTGTGTGATTGCAGAAGGTCGCTAAGCAATTTGGTTTCACTGAAAGAGGGCATTATTCCATCTTTCCTGTTTTTTTAATATATAAAATATATAAAAAGAACAGTTGTGCATCAGAATTTGTGGGGTTTTTTTGGGGGGGGGGGAATCTATTACTGGCATGACTTTCAAAACAATTTTAGTTTGACTGTTTTATCAGAGACCTAGATAAAACTTGGTTTGTAGTGATTTTTCCAGTGCTTATTTGAAGATATGTCTTGTTTTACAAACATTGGACATGCAAAGTAGAGTCCTAGTAAGAGGCGAGGAATAATTAAATATATAGTTGAGACCTGTAAGCCAGATTTGTAGAAAAGTTTTTTGCATACATTTGTAAGTGCAGCTACTGCAATTGGTCATGCATATCATACATTTGCATGTGCAAATGAGTATTTAGATGTCTTTTGATCACAGTAATTCTGCATTAAATCTGGCATGTTACACCCCAGATTCTTCAGAGAAATATGGTTATGATATGAATATGGCCTAAGATATATTTGATGCAAGATGGGTCTTGTAAGGTATCACTGGAAAAGTTATGATTTACTGAATGTGATTATCCAATTTGTAAGCATGTATCATTTCTGTATCTAAAGTTAGGATTATTGACTACATAACAATTACAGCTGTGTGTGTATTTGGGGAGACACCCTCCAGACAACAGGCCATCAGCTTTGATGGACCTTGAGGAAGAAACAATAAGACTTTGAAGGTATTAGTTTCTCTCCTTCCTGAAAGGACATAGCTGTGAGACTGCTAGGTCACACAACCAGCACATAGCTGTGAGACTACTAGTTCCTGTCACCTGGTACTAAACACTATCGTGGACATCTAGTAATTTTTCACTAAAAGGAGGGGGAGATCAAGACGGGAAAACAAAAGATTCCCGCCTTATGTAAATCTATTTAAGCCTGGGCAATAAGGCAAACATGATTCTCCTCCATTGCCTACCCAAGAAGAAAGAATACTGAAAGTAACTGAAGAAAAAAAGAAACTAACCTGAGGGTAAATGTAGGGATGAGTCCAGACTGAGGCCTTGTCTACCCCGCCACTTCACAGCGCTAAAACTTTCTCACTCAGGGGTGTGAAAAAACATCAGGTGGCATCCCAAAGGGGATCCAACCCGTCACACTATGTATACAAGAATGCAATGCAGGTCTCTGGTTTCTTTGATTAGAAATCTGATGTAATAAATATTAGTGTCAAACTATTATTTGGGCCTGAAACAAATACTGCGTTCACTTGGGTAAGTCACCTTTTTAATGGATCATCATTACTTCTCCAGTTGAGGAATATCAGTATTTTTTGGATTAATTTTAATTGATTCAGAAGGGAAATGTGGCATGTTTAGTATAAAGTCTTAGTGAAAAAACTGCAGTCAGTTTGTCATTCAGAAAAGTGGTAACTTTATCATACTGCTTTTTACAAAGGCCAAAAATAATTACTTTCTAATGGAAAATATGTCCCTTCTTAGGGTAATCTGAACTGATGACTATGGAAACATTTCCAAAGGTACTGTTTAAATTTTTTTGGCCACTCTTTGTGAAACTGGAACCCCTTCCAGATGTACAGTCTGTTTATATGAGGAGACTTTTTGATCTTGAAAATTCATTGAAGGTATCTTTAAGTTCTGTATGGGATAATAAAATCCTCTGAATATTATGAATTTAGCTCCCTAAGCAGTCTATAGAATGCATTAATGCCCTGGCACCACATGCCAGACTTTCTTATTTCCGAACTTGAAAGTGGCTGCACAACCTTCTGCCTTTGACCTAAATATGGAGGTTTGTGCTTCAGAGCCAGGTGTTTTAGAATAGGAAGTTTCAAGCCTGTTACATCATATTCAAAGACTCATGAAGTCTGTGTCCTCAAATGTTGGTGTCCTCAAGTTCAGAATGCACTAGCTGATTGAGTAGGGATGGCAACTTTCAAATCTCACAAAACTGAATGCCCCTGCCTCGAGGCCCCGCCCCTGACCCATCCCTGCTCCGAGACCCTATCTCCCCTCTCTCTGTTGCTCGCTGTCCCCCATCCTCACTCACTTTCACTGAGCTGGGGTAGGAGGGTTGGGGTGCGGGAAGGGGTGAAGGCTCTGAGATGGGGGCGTGGACTCCAGGAGGGGCCAGAAATGAGGGGTTCAGAGCTTGGTGGGCGTGTGTGTGTGTGTGAGGGGCTCTGGCTGGGGGTGTGGGCTCTGGGGTGGGGCTGAGGATGAGGGGTTTGGGTGTAGGAGGGGGCTCAGGGCTTCAGGTTGGGGTGCAGGAGGGGTTTGGGAAGCAGAGTCTTTGTGGCACTTACCGCGGCTTCCAGGAAGCGGCCTCCAGGTCCCTGCTGCCTCTAGGTGCATGGGTGGCCAGGCAGTCTCCGCATGCTGCCCTTGTGCCTGCAGGTGCCAACCCCATAGCTCCCATTGGTTGCAGTTCCTGGCCAATGGGAGCTGTGGAACCGGCACTTGGGGCCTGGGCAGCATGTGGAGCTTCCCTGGCTGCCCATGCGCCCAGGGCCTGCAGGGACCTGGCAGCTGCTTCTGGGAGCTATGCGGAGCCAGTGCAGGCAGGGACCCTGCCTTAGCCCCAGGCCCCCACTGTGCCGCCGACTGGACTTTTAATGGCCCAGTTGGTGGTGCCAACTGGAGTCGCCAGGGTCCCTTTTTGACCGGGCATTCTGGTCAAAAACTGGATGCCTGGCAACTCTGAGTGGAGGCTTCCTTTGAAGGCACCTGGCCCAAATCATAGCCTATCAGTCCCACTAATATTTGAGCTTATTTCTTATGCAATCAAATATGCTTACTCAGGGCCCTGTTCTGCTCTCACTCAGGGCTATGTCGAAAAGATGCAATCAAGTCCTGATATAATTATATTGTTCCTATGCTGGCTTGTTGGGGCAAATTCTTTTTTCATTTATACCAACGTAAATCTGGAGTAATTCCTGAAGTCAGGGAAGGCAGATTAATCTATTACTGAGGTCTGGTCTACACTACGGGGTTAGGTCGAATTTAGTCACGTTAGGTCGATTTAAAAATGACTGTATCCACACAACCAACCCTGTTCCGTCGACCTTAAGGGCTCTTAAAATCGACTTCTATACTCCTCCCCAGCGATGGGAGTAGCGCTAAAATTGACCTTGCTTGGTCAAATTTTGGGTAGTGCGGATGCAAATTGACGGTATTGGCCTCTGGGAGCTATCCCAGAGTGCTCCATTGTGACCGCACTGGACAGCACTTTGAACTCTGATGCACTAGCCAGGTACACAGGAAAAGCCCCAGGAACTTTTGAATTTCATTTCCTGTTTGGTCAGCATGGCGAACTCAGCAGCACTCAACAGCACAGGTGACCATGCAGTCCCCCCAGAATCGTAGAGCGTAGAATGTTTCTACACTCCCCCTATCATCTCCATCCCTGAGGTTATCGGAGATTAGAAGGTGAAAAAAACACATTCGCGATTACATGTTTTCTGAGCTCATGCAGTCCTCCCACACTGATAGGGCACAGCTTAATGCATGGAGGCATTCAGTGGCAGAGACCAGGAAAGAATTAAATGAGCGTGAAGAGAAGAGGCAGGACACGATCCTGAGGCTAATGGGGGAGCAAATGGTCATGCTGAAGTGTCTGTTGGAGCTGCAGGAAAGCCAACAAGAACACAGAACCCCGCTGCATCCACTGTACAACGGCCTACCCTCCTCACCATGTTCCATAGCCTCCTCACCCAGACGCCCAAGAACATGGGCAGGGGGGAGACTCTGGGAACCCAGCCACTCCACTCCAGAGGATGGCCCAAGCAACAGAAGGCTGTCATTCAAACAGTTTGATTTTTAGTGTGGCTACAATAAGCAATGTGGCTTTGTCCTTCCCTCCTCCCCCACTCCACTCAGGCTACCTTGTCCATTATCTCTCTCTCTTTTAATTTAAAAAAAGAAAAAGGAAGAAAGAATACATGGTTTCAAAACAATAGTTACTTTATTTCGAAGGGGGGAGGATGGACATGAAACTAGCTTTCAAAGCCCTACTGATGCGCAGCGTGCCTTGCTGTGCTATTCTAATTGCCCTGGTGTCTGGCTGCTCAAAATCGGACATCAGTCGATTTGCCTTCCACCCCACCATAAATGTTTCCCCCTTACTCTCACAGATATTATGGAGCACACACCAAGCAGCAGCAATAATAGGAATGTTGGTTGCGCTGAGTTCTGACCTAGTCAGCAAACAGCGCCAGCGAGCTTTTAAACGTCCAAAGGCACATTCTACCACCATTCTGTACTTGCTCAGCCTATAGTTGAACTGCTCCTTACTACTGTCCAGGCTTCATGAGCCATGGGAGCAAGGGGTAGGCTGGGGTAGGTGCGACCGCGTGGTGCTGCCAGCTGGGAGAGCAGCCTGAGGCAGAAGCCTCCAGCTTGCATAATATTCCAGGCAGGACTAAATCTCCATGAAATGAAACTTAAAGAAGAATGACCTGGAATCACTTCCATTCGGTGCCCTAAGAGGAGGATAACCCTGTCTGTCCAGGCGCCCCTGATCGACCTCACCAAGGTCTGCCAGGAGCACCCAGGAGACGTACGACAGCTACCAGTCCTATTGCACCGTCTGCTGTGAAGGCAAGGAGCTGCTGCTGTGTAGCAGTGCAGTACCGCGTCTGCCAACAGCACCCAGGAGATGTACAGTGACGGTGAGCTGAGCGGGTTCCATGCTTGCCTTGGTATGGTGTCTGCATGGATAACCCAGGAAAAAAGGCACAAAATGATTGTTGCTTTCATGGAGGGAGGGGGCCTGACGACATGTATCCAAAACCACCTGTGACAAAGATTTTTGCCCCATCAGGCATTGGGAGCTTAACCCAGAATTCCAATGGGCAGCAGAGACTGTGGGAACTGTGGGATAGCTACCCACAGTGCACCTCTCTGTAAGTCGATGCTAGCCACGCTAGTGAGGATGCATTCTGCCGACTTAATGTGCTTAGTGGGGACACACACAATCGACTGAATAAAATCGATTTCTAAAAATCGACTTCTATAAAATCGACCTAATTTCATAATGTAGACATTTATAGAGACAGTGGGCCCATTTTGGATCCTGCTTACACTATTTGTGTGCGTTGTAACTTCATTGATTTTGATGGAGTTACTCCAAATCTGGAGTAGCTCCACTGATGCCAATGATGTTACTCCAGATTTACCCTGATACAACTGAGAGCAACCCAGTCTCTCCACTGAGGGTTGAGGCACATTGCTGGACTTGACATTTATTTAGATTTATGAAAGAAGACAAAACTAGATAATACAAGCAGTTATACTGTCCTATTGAACATAGAGTGAATTGGGGGGAAAATAGTCTATTAGTGTCCAAGTTATATATCTCATCATGTTGGATCTTCAAAATCAATTTTCATGCTTATGTTTTTGACATAAATTGATTTATCTGTTTTGTTCTGGATTAATTCTCCATGGTAGATAAATGGAAATCAGAAGTTTCCTTTCTGCCAACTCCTGTGCTTGTTTGTTCACATGGTACTATGGTTTTCATAATCCCTTTGGTCACTGAAGAAATATTTTGAAAGTGGATTAACATCTCATTTTATCAACCAGCAGAAAGAGGCAGTGAGTTTTGATGAAAACTTTCTGTGTATAACTGTAGTATAAGTTAATAGCTCGCAAATATAAGATGAGAGTTTGAAAGGGTGCTTAATGTGAATCTGATTTATGTTTAAATTATGTTTTAGACAGAGGGTAAAAGTTTGGCTTTGAATTGAACTCTGAGTTAGCTTTCAGCTCTGGAAAAATAGGGTCATTTTTCGAATGACAAAATACAGTACCCTATTTATCAGAATTAAGAAAATGAAGGGTAGTTTAGTGGATTACACTAGGCAATATATTGTATTTATGGGGGATAGTGCAAAATCAGAGCAGCACCACAGGAGTCTGAAAACTAGAAAATCCCATATCCAGAAGTGATGTGCTTGTAAATAGGATGTTATTTTTCATGATACAGCCCTGAGACTGTGAGGCTTTACTGGACAAACTGGCTCAGGCTTTGAAAAGAATTTATCCAGGAGAATGAAGAATCTGAGTATAGGATTAGGACTGCCAATGATACTCTCTCAGCCTTCACATTTACACAAAGACAGACATACAAGAAGGATGTTTTCAGTACTTGAAATGTATGTTGTTACAGCACTCATAAATTTAGTCTTTTGAAATGCTCACAGTTTTAATACATTAATGACTGTACATACAAGTAATTGTAGTTGTTTGTCTACATTAAAATTCTGTGGATTAAATTTACATTTCATTGAATTAACTAATGTGGCAGCCAGGGCTTCTTTTATATTTGTTGCTTTCTTTTTTTTTTTTTTTTTTGATGAGACCAAATTATTTTTAGAAAGTGAACGTGGAGGGAATCGGTAAAATTCCCGGGACAGGAGAGGTATAAGTCCCTGATGGGAAAGGGATTCAGAGAAAAAGATTAAAAATGGATCCCAAGTGCTGAATGTCATAATAGCAATTGTATTTGAACCTTTTGGCTATCAGTCTAATTAGTGGTGAATACCAACTCAGGCCTGCTCTACACTTGGGGGTTGGGGGGGAGCGAAATCGATTTAAGTTATGCAACTTCAGCTATATGAATAACGGTGTCTTCACTGCGGTGAGTTGACTGCTGCCGCTCCCCCGTTGACTCTGCCTGCGCCTCTCGCAGCGGTGGAGTACAGGAGTTGACGGGAGAGTGCTCGGGGTTCAATTTATCACGTCTAGACTAGACTTGATAAATTGACTGCCGCTGGATCGATCGCTGCCTGCCGATCCAGTGGGTAGTATAGACATACCCCTAGTTCACTAAAAATCTTAGGCCTGAGATTTTATTTCTTAATGTGCTCCCATCTGAAAGTATGTGTGAAAGATTCTCTTCTCTATGAGCAAATGTGATTAAATAGTGGCTCTTTGTGTCCGTGCATTTACAATATGGTCTTCTGCATATGATCAAACACTTCTGGGCACTGTGATATGTTTTTCAGCAAATATCACAATAGTATGGAATACAATGTAATGGAAAGGAACTACTGTGGAACCTCAGAGTTATGAACAACAGAGTTAGCCCTGGTCTACACGAGGACTTTAGGTCGAATTTAGCAGCGTTAAATCGATGTAAACCTGCACCCGTCCACACAATGAAGCCCTTTATTTCGACTTAAAGGGCTCTTAAAATAAATTTCCTTACTCCACCCCTGACAAGTGGATTAGCGCTTAAATCGACGTTGCCGGCTCGAATTTGGGGTACTGTGGACACAATTCGATGGTATTGGCCTCCGGGAGCTATCCCAGAGTGCTCCATTCTGACCGCTCTGGACAGCACTCTCAACTCAGATGCACTGGCCAGGTAGACAGGAAAAGAACCGTGAACTTTTGAATCTCATTTCCTGTTTGGCCAGCGTGGCAAGCTGCAGGTGACCATGCAGAGCTCATCAGCACAGGTGACCATGATGGATCCCAGAATCGCAAAAGAGCTCCAGCATGGACCGAACGGGAGGTACGGGATCTGATCGCTGTTTGGGGAGAGGAATCCGTGCTATCAGAATTCCGTTCCAGTTTTCGAAATGCCAAAACCTTTGTGAAAATCTCCCAGGGCATGAAGGACAGAGGCCATAACAGGGACCCGAAGCAGTGCCGCGTGAAACTGAAGGAGCTGAGGCAAGCCTACCAGAAAACCAGAGAGGCGAACAGCCGCTCTGGGTCAGAGCCCCAAACATGCCGCTTCTATGATGAGCTGCATGCCATTTTAGGGGGTTCAGCCACCACTACCCCAGCCGTGTTGTTTGACTCCTTCAATGGAGATGGAGGCAATACGGAAGCAGGTTTTGGGGACGAAGAAGACGATGATGAGGAGGAGGAGGTTGTAGATAGCTCACAGCAAGCAAGCGGAGAAACCGGTTTTCCCGACAGCCAGGAACTGTTTCTCACCCTAGACCTGGAGCCAGTACCCCCCGAACCCACCCAAGGCTGCCTCCTGGACCCAGCAGGCGGAGAAGGGACCTCTGGTGAGTGTACCTTTTAAAATACTATACATGGTTTAAAAGCAAGCATGTGAAAGGATTACTTTGCCCTGGCATTTACGGTTCTCCTAGATGTAGTCCTAAAGCCTTTGCAAAAGGTTTCTGGGGAGGGCAGCCTTATTGCGTCCTTCATGGTAGGACACTTTACCACTCCAGGCCAGTAACACGTACTCGGGAATCATTGTAGAACAAAGCATTGCAGTGTATGTTTGCAGGCATTCAAACATCCGTTCTTTATCTCTCTGTGTTATCCTCAGGAGAGTGAGATCTAATTCATGGTCACCTGGTTGAAATAGAGTGCTTTTCTTCAGGGGACACTCAGAGGAGCCCATTCCTGCTGGGCTGTTTGCCTGTGGCTAAACAGAAATGTTCCCCGCTGTTAGCCACAGGGAGGGGGGAAGGTTGAGGGGGTAGTCACACGGTGGGAGGAGGCAAAATGCGACCTTGTAACGAAAGCACATGTGCTATGTATGTAATGTTAACAGCAAGGTTTACCCTGAAAGAGTGTAGCCACTGTTTTATAAAATGTGTCTTTTTAAATACCGCTGTCCCTTTTTTTTTCTCCACCAGCTGCATGTGTTTCAATGATCACAGGATCTTCTCCTTCCCAGAGGCTAGTGAAGCTTAGAAAGAAAAAAAAACGCACTCGCGATGAAAGGTTCTCCGAGCTCATGCTGTCCTCCCACACTGACAGAGCACAGACGAATGCGTGGAGGCAAATAATGTCAGAGTGCAGGAAAGCACAAAATGACCGGGAGGAGAGGTGGCGGGCTGAAGAGAGTAAGTGGCGGGCTGAAGAGAGTAAGTGGCGGGCTGAAGACAGGGCTGAAGCTCAAATGTGGCGGCAGCGTGATGAGAGGAGGCAGGATTCAATGCTGAGGCTGCTGCAGGAGCAAACCAGTATGCTCCAGTGTATGGTTGAGCTGCAGCAAAGGCAGCTGGAGCACAGACTGCCACTGCAGCCCCTCTGTAACCAACCGCCCTCCTCCCCAAGTTCCATAGCCTCCACACCCAGACGCCCAAGAACGCGGTGGGGGGGCCTCCGGCCAACCAGCCACTCCACCACAGAGGATTGCCCAAAAAAAAGAAGGCTGTCATTCAATAAATTTTAAAGTTGTAAACTTTTAAAGTGCTGTGCTTAAAGTGCTGTGTGGCATTTTCCTTCCCTCCTCCACCACCCCTCCTGGGCTACCTTGGTAGTCATCCCCCTATTTGTGTGATGAATGAATAAAGAATGCATGAATGTGAAGCAACAATGACTTTATTGCCTCTGCAAGCGGTGATTGAAGGGAGGAGGGGCGGGTGGTTAGCTTACAGGGAAGTAGAGTGAACCAAGGGGCAGGGGGGTTTCATCAAGGAGAAACAAACAGAACTTTCACACCGTAGCCTGGCCAGTCATGAAACTGGTTTTTAAAGCTTCTCTGATGCGTACCGCGCCCTCCTGTGCTCTTCTAACCGCCCTGGTGTCTGGCTGCGCGTAACCAGCAGCCAGGCGATTTGCCTCAACCTCCCACCCCGCCATAAACATCTCCCCCTTACTCTCACAGATATTGTGGAGCACACAGAAAGCAGTAATAACAGTGGGAATATTGGTTTCGCTGAGGTCTAAGCGAGTCAGTAAACTGCGCCAGCGCGCCTTTAAACGTCCAAATGCACATTCTACCACCATTCTGCACTTGCTCAGCCTGTAGTTGAACAGCTCCTGACTACTGTCCAGGCTGCCTGTGTACGGCTTCATGAGCCATGACATTAAGGGGTAGGGTGGGTCCCCAAGGATACATATAGGCATTTCAACATCCCCAACAGTTATTTTCTGGTCTGGGAATAAAGTCCCTTCCTGCAGCTTTTGAAACAGACCAGAGTTCCTGAAGATTCAGGTTCAATAAGGATAAGTGCAGAACCCAATGCACAGCTACAGACTAGGGACCGAATGGCTAGGCAGCAGTTCTGCGGAAAAGGACCTAGGGGTGACAGTGGACGAGAAGCTGGATATGAGTCAGCAGTGTGCCCTTGTTGCCAAGAAGGCCAATGGCATTTTGGGATGTATAAGTAGGGGCATAGCGAGCAGATCGAGGGACGTGATTGTTCCCCTCTATTCGACATTGGTGAGGCCTCATCTGGAGTACTGTGTCCAGTTTTGGGCCCCACACTTCAAGAAGGATGTGGATAAATTGGAGAGAGTCCAGCGAAGGGCAACAAAAATGATTAGGGGTCTGGAACACATGAGTTATGAGGAGAGGCTGAGGGAGCTGGGATTGTTTAGCCTGCAGAAGAGAAGAATGAGGGGGGATTTGATAACTGCTTTCAACTACCTGAAGGGGGGTTCCAAAGAGGATGGCTCTAGACTGTTCTCAATGGTAGCAGATGACAGAACGAGGAGTAATGGTCTCAAGTTGCAGTGGGGGAGGTTTAGATTGGATATTAGGAAAAACTTTTTCACTAAGAGGGTGGTGAAACACTGGAATGCGTTACCTAGGGAGGTGGTAGAATCTCCTTCTTTAGAGGTTTTTAAGGTCAGGCTTGACAAAGCCCTGGCTGGGATGATTTAACTGGGAATTGGTCCTGCTTCGAGCAGGGGGTTGGACTAGATGACCTTCTGGGGTCCCTTCCAACCCTGATATTCTAAGATGCGAGCATCATGCACCTTTCCCGGCCATCCCACGTTGATGTTGGTGAAACGTCCCTTGTGATCCACCAGA
The DNA here is from genome assembly GCF_965140235.1 of Caretta caretta. Lineage (NCBI taxonomy): Eukaryota > Metazoa > Chordata > Testudines > Cheloniidae > Caretta > Caretta caretta. Next base: position 43,247,819 of record NC_134209.1, on the reverse strand, counting down.
GCTTGCAGCACTATCGAAAAGTACCCCTTGCGGTTTATGTACTCGGTGGCTTGGTGCTCCGGTGCCAAGATAGGGATATGGGTTCCGTCTATAGCCCCACCACAGTTAGGGAATCCCATTGCAGCAAAGCCATCCACTATGACCTGCACATTTCCCAGGGTCACTACCCTTGATATCAGCAGATCTTTGATTGCATGGGCTACTTGCATCACAGCAGCCCCAACAGTAGATTTGCCCACTCCAAATTGATTCCTAACTGACCGATAGCTGTCTGGCGTTGCAAGCTTCCACAGGGCTATCACCACTCGCTTCTCAACTGTGAGGGCTGCTCTCATCTTGGTATTCATGCGCCTCAGGGCAGGGGAAAGCAAGTCACAAAGTTCCATGAAAGTGCCCTTACGCATGCGAAAGTTTCGCAGCCACTGGGAATCGTCCCAGACCTGAAACACTATGCGGTCCCACCAGTCTGTGCTTGTTTCCCGAGCCCAGAATCGGCGTTCCACAGCATGAACCTGCCCCATTAGCACTATGATGCATGCATTGGCAGGGCCCATGCTTTCAGAGAAATCTGTGTCCATGTCCTGATCACTCACGTGACCGCGCTGACGTCGCCTCCTCGCCTGGTATCACTTTGCCAGGTTCTGGTGCTGCATATACTGCTGGATAATGCGTGTGGTGTTTAATGTGCTCCTAATTGCCAAAGTGAGCTGAGCGGCCTTCATGCTTGCCTTGGTATGGCGTCTGCACAGAAAAAAGGTGCGGAACGATTGTCTGCCGTTGCTCTGACGGAGGGAGGGGCGACTGACGACATGGCTTACAGGGTTGGCTTCAGGGAGCTAAAATCAACAAAGGGGGTGTCTTTACATCAAGGAGTATTTCAGGCAGGACTTCACGGAGGGTTCCAATAAGAAATGGTGCACCTAAGTTATCGTTCTTATTGGAGCAAGGAGTTTAGCCTGGCCTCTGATTGATACATGGCTAGATTTACCTCGCTGCACCTTCTCTGTGAGTGACTGCAGTGTGACCTAGAGGAATGAGTCCCCTAGACAGGGGAGGAGGCAAATGAGTACAAAACAAATCTGGTCTATTTCTTGTTTTGACCCACTCCATCTATCTTTTACATCTTTGGCTGGCAGCAGACGGTGCAGAAGGACTGCATGCCATCCACATCTCATGGCTGCTCGGCAGAAGATGGTACAGTACGACTGCTAGCCATCCTCATCTCTTGCCTGCCTGGCAGAAGATGGTACAGTACGACTGCTAGCAGTCCGTATCGCCTGCCCGTTCACCATAAGACGGTTCAATAGGACTGACTGCAGGACTAAAGAGAATGACCTGGTCAAGTCACTCCAAATTTAGTCCCTGCGCCCATGTCTGCCCAGGCGCTCCCAGCCGACGTGGCCAGGAGCACCTCGGACACGACGAGGACGACTACCAGTCGTATTGCACCGTCTGCTGCCAGAAGGCAATGGGTTGCTGCTACTGTGCAGCAAAGCCGTACCGCGTCTGCCAGCACCCAGGAGACATAGGGTGACGGTTACCTGAGCGGGCTCCATGCTTGCCGTGGTATGGCGTCTGCACAGGTAACTCAGGAAAAAAGGCGCGAAATGATTGTCTGCCCTTGCTTTCACGGAGGGAGGGAGGGAACGGGGGCCTGACGATATGTACCCAGAACCACCCGCGACAATGTTTTAGCCCCATCAGGCATTGGGATCTCAACCCAGAATTCCAATGGGCAGCGGAGACTGCGGGAACTGTGGGATAGCTACCCACAGTGCAACGCTCTGGAAGTCGACTCTAGCCTCGGTACTGTGGAAGCGCTCCGCCGAGTTAATGCACTTAATGCACTTAGAGCATTTTCTGTGGGGACACACACACTCGAATATATAAAACCGATTTCTAAAAAACCGACTTCTATAAATTCGACCTTATTCCGTAGTGTAGACATACCCTTACAAACTGACCGATCAACCCCATGACCGAAACCGGAAGTATGTAATCAGGCAGCAGCAGAAACAAACAAACAAACAAACAAAAAACCCCAAAAGACAGTATAGTACTGTGTTAAATGTAAACTGCTTAAAAAAAAAAGGGAAAGTTTAAAAAAAATCTGACAAGGTAAGGAAACTGTCTTTGTGATTGTTTCATTTAAATGAAAATGGATAATAGCAGCATTTTTCTTCTGCATGGTAAAGTTCCAAAGCTGTATTAAGTCAATGTTCAGTTGTAAACTTTTGAAAGAACAATTATAATGTTTTGTTCAGAGTTGCGGACATTTCAGAGTTACATTCCCAACGGTGTTCTTAACTCTGAGGTTCTACTGGGTACTTTTTCCTATGGCCCCTATCCTGCAGTTGCGTCCCTGTGGATGAATACTTATGCCTGCAAGAAATCCACATGGGCACAAAGGATCCACCTGTGCAGATCTTGTTGCAGGCTCAGAAACTGAGTTTGTATAGCTAAATTATATTGTGCACTACTGAGTTTTGGTGAAATGACACCTTTAACCACATATAGCATTTTCTGTAATGGAATTTGTGTTGTGTAATCATGTAATGAAATACTCTGTTGTAATTCACATAAGAACAGAACTAATGTTCTTATGAAAATGCTAGAGTCTGATCCTGCAAACCTTACTCACAAAAGTAGTCTCACTGACATGGGTCCGGACTACTCACTTATGTGAATCAGGGTTTGCAGAATTAGGCCCTTTACTCTGAATCTGCTAGCTCTGTCAAATTTAATTCTCAGCCTAGAGTTGCAGTAACAAAGATAATTTATTTATCATTGATTGATGGTCAGTTTGCAATGCGGACGCCTAATATAATAACAAACAAATAAGAAGTGTACTGGTAGTTGTTTTGTAGCACTGAAATCCACTGACTCGTAGCAGTATGTTGTTTTTCTTTTGGTGTGCTTTTGTAAGAGTTCAGAGAGAAGTGCTTTTTTCTAGATAGTTGTATGTAACCTTTTCATGCAAAAGATTTTCCCAGCAAGTCTGTTGGCCTAGCAAAAAGCCTGCTAGAGAGGAAAACAGAGGCTTCAACTCATGAAAGTGAATAGGCAATCTTAGCTATGAAGAAGTGAATACACTCAGTCATCAAAGAGTACTTAAAGACAGTCTGTAAGTTATCAACAGAAACATAAGTCATTCTTTAGATCTGCAAGCATTGTGGGAGACTGTGAATTTCATGAGCCACTACTGCAGGGTCATGCATGGCAAAGCTGCTTGTAAAAGTATTTAATTTTAAAAGTCATGCTATATACTGGGCATAAAGAATTGCACTAAATTTGTTGCTTGAGGGTCATGCATAGAAACTTCGTTTATTTTAGAACTCAGGAAACCTCTCACTGACTGAATCGGGAATCTATAGATTGTACATATTTGGTGGTTATGTAAGATAAAACTTTTTTATATCCTATTGCAAGTGCTCCAGTTCCAGAAACACTCAGGTGAGAAATCCAGACAGTGCTAAATAGATAACACCTACTGTAACAACAATTTAAAAAAGTAAGTCAGTACCTTTGATGTGAAAAATAGCATAACGTAAATAGGCAATCCTAATGATCTTCCAGAATGTTGTCTGGTAAATGATGCTGAAATACCTGGCATGCTAACAATTCAGATAATTTCTCAACCTTCACTAATCAAAAGAAGCCAGAAATGTAGTAAATTACTGGGATGAAAGAGGACCAGATGGTCCCCTAAGCTGTTTGTTTAAGAAAATTTAGAAATTGTTAGTGGGGAAAGTTACTGGTGGGAATCTAAGTGAAACTGAACTCTGACTTCAGGGAAGATACAGGTAATTGAGTGTAAGTTCATGTGTGAAAGGGGACTGCAATCTCCATTCCCAAACACTACTACAAGGTTTGGCGTTGGGATGAGGAGAGTTAAAGAATTAGAAGGGTGCTGAATGTGGCTGCAGGCACTCAGAATTAAGCAACATGTTTATTTCCATGCTCCAGAAGTGAAAGAAACAGCAGTTTAATCAAGTTCATAAAGATCCAGATCCTCAGCTGATGTAAACCAGCATAGCTCTCATGGTGGGGGAAGGCAATTTACAGTAGCTGAGTATCTGGCCCACTGACACAAATGGCATAAAATTTAGAATTGAAAAATACATGTCAATAATCAGTGCTCATGGTCCATGTGCATTACCAAACAAATATTGATAAAGGCTGTAATGATAAAGCTCAGATTCAGAAGCTGCTGCTGTTTTAACTGCGTACCTGGAACTAGGACATCGTTGTTTCACTTTGGAATGGATTGTATCCAGTAACATGACATAGATATTATATTTGCTAATATCATGATAAATATAAGATTTGTCTGAGATATTGTGCAAGACAAAAGCAACACAAGTTAAAGGAAAGTTTTAAAGAGATGACTGACAATATCTACTTAGTACAGTAAGTCTGACTTATTAAAATCTTACTAAAATGAATTGTTAGAACATATTAGAAGAGAATTCACACAAAGTAGTTGTTGTTGTTCAGAGCCACAGGATTTTGTGGATCTCAGATGCTCTTGGAAGACAGTGTCAGATTCCTCTCTGCCCTGCCCTCCCCCCGCAATTGCCTTTTGTTAGAGTTATTTTCCTCTCATGTTTTGGTTCCTTCTCTTCTAATGGGAGTGAGCAAGTCAGCTGTTCTGCCCTTTGAATTTAGGATACTTAGGATAAATGGGGTTAGATTGAATGACCCCTGTGGTCCCTTCTAACCCTAATGGGTCTATGATTCACTAGACCAATCAAGTTGGTTCCTTTTTGTACAAATATCCAGGAATCCTGCTATCATGGAATCATTCCTTGGGAGGATAGTATGGCCAGATGTCAAAATTTGGGGCCAGATCCTTGGGCTTACAGTGGCGGTGTTGAGCTTTCTGGGCGATGCTAAGCAGCTGTAATGCCATTTTGACATGGTATGCGGGTTTTCCCCTGGAGATATGTGCATAGCTATGCTTCCTGCCAGTCGCTAACTCCCTTTAATGTTAATTGGAATTGTGTGTAGGGAAGGGAAGAAGAGGGGCGAAGGGAAAAAACAAGTGTTCATATTTAATTATTATTGTTATATGTATTGTAGCACCCAAAGGCCCCAGTCTGGATCCCAGTCCCATTATGCTAGGCATTGTACAAACACATAAGACAAATGTCTCTACTCTAAAAAGCTTACATTTTAAATAGACAGTACAGACAACGAGTGAGCAGAAAGGGATTCAATGTGTAAGCAAAATAGTGAGAGTGAAATGTTAACTTGTTTATATACTGGGTGTGCACACAAACACACATGGATCAAGTCGAGTGAGGGGAATGGTAGGAGCTGCAGAGTCACTAGAAGCATTGGAAAAGGAAGGAAGGGATATGGGGATGTTGCAGAGAGGGACAGAGGATTTGGGGGAGGAGGGTAGGAAAGATGAGGGAGAAGTTGGAAAGGACTGGCAGAGGGAATGAGGATCACAAACAGCCAATCAATGGAGAGGGAAGTCCAGCATCCTGACTGTAGAGTATAATGATACTGCTTGTGCCTAGTGGAGTCTAATAGCAATCCTGCAAATACCTAGTCACACAAGTAACCCTTAATTGAATTAAGTCAATGAAAACTGTTGGTGAAAAATCACGCCGCTTATTTAAGTGGCTAAATATGGATGTTGATGCCCCTTGGCACCAAGGACCAGATCCTCTAATCTGATCAAAATGGTTTAAATTAAACAGGGTTTACAGCTGCTTTGCATCACTGTTGCAGTGCAAAGTAGTGTGAATGCACCATTCTGGTCCTTAAGTCTTTGTGCTTGAGTTGGAGTTTCATGGGGCAATACTGATTTGGTGGCTTTGGTGTAATGAAATGGTATCAGTGCTAGGTAATTTAACATGGAAATTAAGATTGTATTTCCTGAAGTGAACCAAAAAAAAAAGTAGAGAAAAATATATTCAGTGTTAACGATTTACAGTTAGCTCTGTAATTTGGTATTTTGTAATTAAAGAGCAAAAGCTGAGTTAGCTTCTGACAGATAATGTTCAGACTTTCTGCAACTTCTCCAAATCTTTCCTGCACAGTAACAACGAATCTTTACATATTACTGGCATCAAAGCATATTTTTTGTGCAGTAAAATTAGAGCACCCTATAGTTATGTTTGTAATGACATCACTTTGATTTTCTTTTTTTGATAATGACTTTTTTATTAAGGGGGAAATTATTCACACATGCTATAATTTCTGATCCACTGGGATTTCACAATATACCTTGTCCAATTCATGCACAGTCTGTTGGCTTTTAGCCTAAACCATAAAATACTTATTAATTTGACCAAAAAATCTGGAAAATATGTAGTTACGAAGAATGGAGGAGCCATTCATTTCCAGTTGTGAAGGGCTGGCCAAAAAAGGGTTAAAGACTTTAAATCCAAGGACAATTCTGGAGGGATTGTTTGCATGATTATACTTTGAGTGGATATGGACTGCACACATGGTGCAAAGCTGAGGAAACACATGGCATTTCCTTGGGTGTTTGTATACAGGAAAAGCAGCCTGGTGAGATACATGACAAGTATGTGCAAAGACGAGTGGTATTCCACTTAGAAGCTTCACAGCAGTGATGTCACACTTATAAAATGTGCTGTATATGAGAGGAAAAGCAAGACAGCTATTAATATTCCAGACCGAAGGTTCTTTGTCTTTGCGCTTAGCCTCTGTATCCGGAGCTGAAACAACTCAAGTGGACACAAGGTGAACTGAAAAGAAATCAATAGCTCTTCTGTTAATAACAAATCCATTTTTATGTGAAATAATTTAATTCATGTATTTATTTGGAGTTCAAGTACCATGGAAGCACTTTATAATTATTGTCATAAAAAAGACTTATGAACACATCAGGAACTTGAACAGATAAATTAGTCATTGAAGAAGCTGTCTGGGGTGAGATCGGGGTTACTGGGGTTTCACTAACTCTACTTCAACAACAAATTCAGAATGTTTCCTGCTGTAAATTAGAAACTGCTCTATTTTAATTAAGGCCATCTGGAAGCTCAAAAGGACTATAGGTCTAAAAGTACTCAAAGGTGAAAACACTATTTCATATTCACATTTTTGTCAGACAAGAGACCTTCTTTACAAGCATGTGTTCTTCATGGTTTAAAACACTGAGGACTGTACAGTGTTTTACTTTAGTCAGATGTATCTTTGACTGTATGTGCTCTGAAAACTGGATAGGTGTTTTGACTGTACTCTATTTGGGAAGAGCATCTGATATATCATAAAAATGTTGAGCTGGAAAGGACCTTGAGAAGTCAAGCCCAGCCCCCTACACTGAGTCAGGACCAAGTAAATCAAGGCCATCCCTGAAAGCAGTTTGTCCAACTTGTTTTTAAAGCTTCCAGTAATGGGGGACTCCAGGACCTCCTTTGGAAGCCTGTTCCAGAACTTGACTACCCTTAGAGTTAGAAAGTTTTTCTTAATATCTAATCTAAATCTCCCTTGTTGCAGATTAAGCCCATTACTCCTTGTCCTACCTTCAGTGGACATGGAGAACAATTGATCACTGTCTTTTTTTTTGCAATAGCCATTAACATATGGGAAGACTGTTATCATGTCCAGCCTCGGTCTTCTTTTCTCAAAACTAAACATGCACAGTTTTTTTAACTTTTCCTCATAGGTCAGGTTTTCTAAATCTTTTATCATTTTTATTGGTCTCCTCTGGACTCTTTCCAATTTGTTCACATCTTTCCTAAAGTGTGGTGCCCAGAATTAGACACAATTCTCCAACTGGAACCTCACCAGTGCCAAAAGGGCCAATTACCTTCTGTGTCTTACATACAACACTCCTGTTAATACACGCCAGAATCATATTAGCCTTCTTTGCAGCTGCATCATATTGACAACTCATATTCAGTTTGTGGTCCACTATTAGCTCCAGATCATTTTCAGCAGTACTACTACCTAGAGAGTTATTCCTCATTTTGTATGGTATATTTGATTTTCCTTCTGAAGTGAAGTACTTTGCACTTGTCTTTATTGAATTTCATCTTGTTGAATTCAGACCAAGTCTCCAGTTTGTCAAACCTGTCCTCCAAAGTGCTTGCAACTGCTCCAAGCTTGGTGTCCTCTGCCGATTTTATAAGTATACTCTCTACTCCCACTATCCAAGTAATTAGTGAAAATATTGAATAGTACTGGACCCAGGACTGAGCCCTGCAGGACCCCTTTAGATATGCTCTTCCAATTTGACAACAAAACATTGATAACTACTCTTCCAACCAGTTGTGCACCAATCTTATAGTAATTTCATCTAGAACACATTTTCCTAGTTTGCGTATGAGAATGTTGTGTAAAACTGTGTCAAAAGCCTTACTAAAACCAAGATATATCATGTCTACTGCTTCCTCCCATCCACTAGGTCAGTAATCCAATCAAAGAAGGAAATTAAGTTGGTATGACTTTTTTTTTTCTTGACAAATCCATGCTGACTATTCCTTATAACCCTGTTGTCCTCCAAGTGCATACAAATTGATTGTTGAATAATTAGCTCAGGTATCTTTCAAGGTATTGAAGTTAGGCTGTTTGGTCTATAATTCCCAGTCCTCTTTGTTCCTCGATTTAAAGATGGGTAATATGTTTGCCCTTCTCAAGTCTTCTGGGCCCTCTACTGTCCTCCAGCAGTTCTCAAAGATAATTGCTAATGGCTCTGAGATTGTTTCAGTTAGTTCCTTAAGTACCCTAGGATGAATTTCACCAAGTCCTGCTAACTTGAACATGTCTAAATTATCTAAATATTCTTTAACCTGTTCTTTTCCTATTTTGGCTTGCATTGCTTCCTCCTGGTTGTTAATACTAATTGTTCTGAGTGTCTGGTCACCATTGATCTTTTCAGTGAAGACTGAAGCCAAATAGGCATTAAGCACCTCAGCTTTCTTGATATCATCAGTTATTAGCTTCCCCATTAAGTAGAAGACCTACACTTTCCTTAATCTTTTTCTTGCTCCTAATAATTATTTAGAGAACCTCTTCTTAACGCCTTTTATGTTGCTTGCTAAGTGTAACTCATTTTGTGCATTAGGGTTAGTCTACGCTGTAGACTATGCTGCTGGAGCACATCTGGTGAAGACTCTCTCTGCTGACAGGAGAGAGCTCTCCTGTTGGCATAATAAAACCACCTCTGTGAGAGGCAGTACCTACTTTGGTGGGAAAAGTTCTCCCACCAAAATAGCACTGACCACACCAGCGCTTAGGTCAGTGTAACTTATGTTGCTCACGGGGTGGCTTATTCCCTCCCCTGAGCGACATACCAACGTAACCTGTAGTGTAGACAATCCCTTAACCTTCTGGTTTTTGTCCCTACATACTTGTGCTGTTCTTTTGTTCTCCTCCTTATCAGTTTGACCATGTTTCCACTTTTTGTAGGATTCCTTTTTGATTTTCAGGTCATTAAAGAGCTCCTGGTGGAGCCATATTGGCTTCTTACTATTCTTCCTGTCTTTCCTTTGCATTGGAATAGTTTGCACTTGTGCCTTTAATATTGTGGCTTTGAGGAACTGCCACCTTTCCTGAACCTGTTCCCTTCAATTTTCTTCTCATGGGACCTTACCTACCCATTCTCTGACTTTGTTAAAGCCTGTTTTTTTGAAATCCAGTACCCTTATTCTGCTGCTCTCACTCCTTCCTTTCTTTAGAATCATGACATCTATCATTTCATGATCACTGACACCCAACTTTCCTTTTCAGCTTCAGATTTTCTACCAATTTCTCCCTGTTGGTCAGTATCAGGTCTAAAAGGGCTGCCCCCCTGGTTACTTCCTACACTTTCTGTAACAAAAGGTTGTCCCTGATACATTTCAAAAACTTATTGGAAATTTTGTATTTTGCTGTATTTCTTTCCCAACAGATGTCTTGGTAGGCAAATTTCCTCTCCACCCCAGGTCCTGTGTTTTCGATATTTCTGTTATTTGCTTTAGAAATGATTCTTCGGCCTCCTCCTGATTTGGTGGTCTATACATGCATGCGTAGACTGGAATACAGGTGAGAGAACAGCTTTGAATTTGAACTGCTGTTAAGGACACAAACAAATTGGTTCTGTAAATTGCCGAGTGCCCTCATCTCTGTAGGAATTGAGGACACTGAGGAGTTCATCACTTCACAACATTGGGCCCAAGTTTACTCTTGGTGGCTTTTTGGAAGGGTAGGGGAAGGGCACAAGTCTTAAAGGTGAATTGAACTGCCTTTTACCTGCCATGATCTGAGTTCCTCAGGTTGTTATTTCTTCTGTACAGCTCACGATATCTCTAGCACTTAAAGCTAGAGCATTGCATTCCTCCTGCAGATCCAATAGTTTGCAAAGTTACCAGCTCTAGCAGGGGAAACACAGAAACCTGAGAGTGGATAAGTGGAAAAAGGAAGTATTTTAAATACTGTGGGCCTGAGTGATCACTGTTGCTCTAATTTTATGGTGCATCAGCCCGCTTTATTTTGTTTTTAAAGCATTTTTTTGTAATTGAGTCTGCACTTGTATTCCATTAAAGATTTGGGATTGTAAATCATTGCACTTCAATACACACTCAGCTGGTATAGATTGATGTGGCTTCACTAACTGTAAAAGAACTATGCCCTTTTAAATCAGTCCCTATATCTTATAACATTTCTGTAGCTCACATCCCCATAGAATGTGGAGCAAATTTGCTCCACATTTCTTTTTTGCCTTCGTGAATACTCTCAAACTTGCAGGTGCTTAAGGGTATTTACATGCATCAGTCAGGTGAGCAGTTGCACAATTACTGAAACTGTGTGTGTAGATTTGTGGTTTTACAAATGCACACAACATTTGTGTGCATATCCCTAGAGCCACATTGGAAATATGAATCTTGATGTGATATTTAGAGAAAAATAAAGGGATTGACTTCTTTATTGCAGAATGTGAATAGATTATGGACATAACACAGCCCAGTTGTGGAGTAATGCCTCATTCCTTATGGCACTATAAAAAACATATATGGTGCTTTTCATCTGCATTGATCTGAAATTGCTTTACAAGCTTCACAAAACTGATCTACATACTGTGGGTCAGTCTTTGCTCTGTTACACCAGTGTCAATTCAGAATAACTCCACTGAAGTCAGTGGTATAATTGATGGAAGAATTTAGATATTTATGAATTGTTTCTCCCTCCCTTGAAATACAGTCACTTCTGGGAAGACATGAACATGAGGCAGCTGTATAACAGTGCACTGTAATGCTACTGTAATCTGCCAGAAGAATCCCACAAAAAAGAAAAGGGCAGAACTCCATTGGTAGTCTGGAAAATTTAGGGCCTGATCCTGCCCCTTGAAGAATTCCAAAGGGTTCAATGGGAAAAGGATAGGATTGGTTATGTGGCAATACCCTTTCTATGTGGTAACTGTGCAATTCCATGTTACAGTTATATCCTGTAAAAAGTGCTTTCCCTCCAATATGGGCGTGTAGCTTCCATTGCAATAAAAAGAATGTGGCCACACTTTAATATCTGGGTGCCTAAAGTTAGGCTCTGAAATTTATATGTAGACACTTAAATAAGAACCATCATTTTAAGAGGTGCTGAACACCTAGATCTCCCATTGACTTCAAGGGGAAAATATACCCATTGGGTATATGGATTTAGGTGCCTAACTTTATGTACCCAAAGACTTTAAACAAATGCATTAACATTAGTATCATTTATATAGAATATATCTCCCTGTGTTAGACAATACATAAGCACATAAGAATGGTCATATTGGGTGAGACCTATGGTCCATCTAGCCTAGTATCCTGTCTTCCAACAGTGGCCGGTGCCAGACGCTTCAGAGGGAATGAACAGAACAGGGCAATTACTGAGTAATCCATCCCATTATCCAGTTCCAGCTTCTGGCAGTCAGAGGTTTAGGGACACACACAGCTTGTGGTCAGGCATGGGAAGATGAAGCTCAAGACAATGTGTACTAATGTAATCTAATATAGTGGGGTGATGAATTCATCAGGTCATAATTACTGCTTCTTCAGGGAAAGAGTCAAAAGAGAAGGGGCACATGCCTGATGCTGAAGGACAGCCTTTTTGCGCCTTAAACATTGTGGAAATTATTCAAGAACAGTTTATCCCTATATAAAGATTATCACTGTTTAGTAAGATTTGGATAAGCTGCTATGAAAGGGCTGGTTGAGAAAATTAAAATGGCCCAGGGCTTTTTCTCACACACCCATTTTATTTAATGGACTCTCCATGTTTTTTGCTGTGTACTGGTGCCGCTGGATTGTTAATTCAAATGAAGCCCCATCTTTATTTCCTCTACATTTGAACTTGAGCAATCTGAGTAATAAAATTTCCATTTGGGTGGACCCAATCCTGCGAACATTTATATAGTCCATACTCCTGTAAGTAGCACCATTAAAATTAATGAACCAGATCCTCAGCTGTGACCAAGCTGAACGCAGGCTATGTCAGGGGTGTGTGTTCAAGGGTTGCTGAAAGGTTCTTCTTGTACAACCCTACTTCTGGTCCCACTGTTCTGTGTTATACCAGCATATCTTACCTATCTTACTATTATATCTAATCTATTTCATCTCAAGTAGTAGAGCTGGTTAGAAAACTGAATTTTCATTCCATGGGAGAAAAATACATTCTGAATCAGAATGAAAAGACAAAAATTTCCACAGATCAGAAATTCAGAAAAATTTCATTTCAGAAGCATTAAAATGTTGATAGTTTTGATAATGGTGATGTTATATTTTAATATAATATAATATATTATAGTAGTCAAAATTAAGTGAACAATAGTTAAAAGAAAACATTTAAACATTTATTGAAATGAAATGTTTTGATACTTCCAAATTGACACAAGATAGTCAAAATCAACAGTTTTGAAATTTTCCTGTAAAAAGTTTAATGAAAATCAACATGTTCATGTGAAACACTTAGATTATGATGAAAGTGCATTTTCTGATTTGGAAAACTGTTTCCATCTAAAAATTTTTCACCAGCTCTGGAACGTAACTAAATACTTATATGGTGTTCATCACTGTCGTATCTGAATGCCTTACAAATATTCACTTGAATTGGATTTTCTTCATCTCAACACTCCAGTATGTTGGGGAAGTATCACATAAAGTTTATTGATGGCTGCTCCAATTGATACTTGGATGCAAATGTCAAAGGTGGCCAATAACATAAGTAAGGATCAGCATAGCACAGGGCTGCCCCAGCCACCCACCCCTCTCTCTACTCCTTACCCCCACTTTTTTTCCAGACACATTCCCTTTTCTCTTCTACTCCAGTAGCAGGGAGAGGGAGTGGCATAAGAGCCCTTATATCAACTCTCTGCCACCAGAAATTAACCACTACAGTGTGGGTTACCCTCCCATGGCTAGTAAAAACAGCATTAGAGTAAGATGGTAGTTGGTAGTGCACTGCGGAAAGGTGGTACTGCAGGGAAGGAGCTGGCTCATTGGATCTACTTGTGAGAGACCAGGCGACTGTATTTTCAGGATAGGGCCTTGATTTTGCATAAAGGTCCCTGTCAACATATATGAGGTAGAATTTATTGAGAACCTGAGGAGGTGGTGGTAGTAATATTAATAATAATAAAATATACGGCACCTTTATGACACCGTGTATCACAAAGGATTCCAGAGTACTTTATAAAATGCTGTAAGAATCTTTTCACCTAACATTGAAAATATTCCTCTGGAATGGAATATAGCAGATGGTTAATAGCATAAATAGCACAATAGTATAGAAGGGAAAGTAAGAGAGAAAACTGTGTATCCATCTGAACCACCGATGTAAATATTGGCTTCCAGGCATCATATAGCAATCCAGATTGTAATTTGGGAAGATGTAGGGGTACTATTGGATCCATTTGGCCCAGCACTAGTCAGGACCTTGGTTTACAGGGCAGTTCATGGGAATAGACTGTACAGCATCCTTCTATTCCATGGATTTACCTCTAGTGTGTATTAAGAGTCATTAGCTCCTCACTTGATGGGCGTAAAATTATATTTATACTGCTTTTTACTCCTTTTTTAACAACACAAAGTCAACATAGCTATGAGGGGAGAGCTGGATTCTCATCCTTGTTATTCATCAGTTGATGTTTACTATTATACAGTCAATCATATTTGCTTAAACCCACTGAATATGGCAATCAAACCAAAAACTCTTGCAAACTTAAGCACATTTAACATGGAAATCAATGAAAGAAAATAAACAGGAAGCCTTACAATACTATTTTTACAGCCACTGCTCAGAAAAAAATCACACTTTAAGTGTCACCTGAAAGATGGCTCCCCTAAATCCACTCTGTGGAATTGTTTTAGTATGGACTTAGAATGACGGGTGTCATCAACTGCATCATTAAAACCACTTCTTGTAGCATTTGGGATTACTTTGGAGGTTTCCCATTGAGGTAATGACCAAGCTGAATTCCATCTAGTGGGTGAGATCTCATGAGATCACAGCAGTACTCTCAGCCATATCACTTTTGTTTTTTGTAACCAAAGATTTTTTTCAGTGTTACTACCACTTCTGATAAAAAGTTAACTTCTCTAAGATAATCATCCAAGGATCACTGTAAAACAGCTACTCTTCAGCAGCTTGTTTTCATAACCTGCAATTAGAAGTGATGTGATCCCCTGTTCATCATTAATTCATAGATGACTTATAGGAGTTTTTGTGTTCCTCCAGTTTCTATGCCATAATGCTCTTCACCTGAATAGTCACAATCAGCAAATCAGAGTTGTTATTCTTACTAAGAAATACATCACACTAAAAACATTTTTCTGTGTAGCTATCTGGTTACCCATGCAAGAGACATGGTATTGTTACCGTGTTCCCAGGATAAAACTAAGCATTGTGAGTAAAACAGAACACACTGTTCCTTTTACATGACTGATCTGAATCATACTGATTCAAGTTTATGTTCATGGCAGGTTCATTTTCCAAGTTCACAGTGTAAGTCAGATAGCAGTGTTTTAGACTTTTTAAAAAAATTTATCAAGCCCTCTTTTTACAAGAGTTTGAAACAATGATTCTCCTCTGGCTTACACCAATTTTACACCAGGGTGACCCCACTGTCTTTAATTGAGTGACTGTTGATTTATAATGGTGTATGAGGAGAATCAGATCAAATATCTGCAGAGAACAAACAAACAGGAAGAGAGAATTAGAGTGTGCAGTTTAAATTTAAAATGTTCTTGTGTTCTTGAGATAATTGCATTAACAATGGAGAGGGTAAAGGTTCAGGTCTATAAATCACACATTATATTGGTGAAAGTAGATAGTGAGATGTCCTTGTTGGGAGAGAATGCAAATCTTCTACATTGAACACTATTCTGTGCTAAATTTCATTTTGTCCAAGGCCTCATAGAATGGGTATGATTTATTCATTTTCTGTAATCCTGAAGGGGTGAAATGTCCATTTGTGGTTGCATTTATGACTTTAATGGGGGGTTTTGAAAATGAGCTGGAGAAGTTACAGGTGTACTGGGAGCTGCTTTGGGTTTCATTTAGTTTAGATTTAACGTGCCCTGCCAACCACTGTTGCGTGGCGGGCAGGAGAATATAGAAGAGCTCTTGTTGAGGGGAAAATTTGAGTTAGATGCATGTCGTAATTTATTCAAGCTCTGTACTAAACTGGCTTTTTAAAAAAAATGTGGTTGTTGTATACAGGGCATCAAACAACACTCTTTAACTCGACGAGAACTGAGTGACATGCTCAAGTTCAGAGCCTTGGAAAAGGCTAATCCCGTTTGACTGCTCATTCAGAGAAGTTATCAGCAATCTTTAGCATATTATTTTGCAATCATTTCCTTTCTTCTGAACTGTAAATTGTTTAGCAGCTTAAATGCAGATCAGAGTGATAGTTTTTAGTCTCCTGAAGAACAGGCTGCCAGTGTTACTAATGGTGTTCTATTTAATACCTGGAGTTTTTATTCGGACTTAAATTCTGAGTACAGGCTACATTGTGCCTTGCGGCACATCCCTGAGCAAAAGGGGCAGGGCAGAGAGGGAGCCAATGGAAGCACAGAGACACCCCAGTGAGGCACAATCCCTCTGCATCTCTCATGTCGCACTACGGAGTAAATTGCTACAACAGTTTCAAAAGTGCAGCATATTTTCTCATGAATCCAGCCTTGTCTGCACTGCAGCTGGGTGGGTGAGTCCCAGCTCCGGTAGACAGACGTGCGGTCAGCTAGCGGTAACACACTAGAAATAGCAGAGACTCGCTCTAGCTCAACAAAAATAGTAGTGTGAGCACAGGCCGCCTTAGCTCAGACACAAATGGGGCAGGCGGGCTTGGATTCAGGTGGCTAGGCCCAGCCGCCACTCATGCCGCAACATCCACATTACTATTTTTGTTGAGCTAGAGCGAGTCTGTGAACCCGTGCAGGGAATCACCCCTCCCAGTTGCTACGTACCTTTTGTGGGGGAAAGCCATGGTTCTGTCCCAGCCTCCCTTCGTCCCGTCCGCTCCCCAACCCTCCCTGACCACTTGGTCTTACACCAAGATTTCCCCCGACCCCCTAGAGCTTATTCTGAATTGTTGTGCAGGGGTTGGGAGGAGGCTTACTCCTTGCACAGCCACATGAGACCAGGGAATGGTCTAGCCCTATATTTTATGTTGTGCTTCATGCAAAACATGGGTCTAATTCTGATTTCACTTACATTGGCGTAACACAGAGTGGAGTTACTCCTAATTGACCCAGGTGTAACTGAGAGCAGAATTTGCTCAGTGTCTACAGGAATAAAGTATGTAAAATTCTGCTGGAGTAGTGTTTGGTGCCCTAGAATAGTGTTCTGAATAGTAGGGCTGAGTAAATAATATGCACTGAAGAGTTGACTTGATTAATTGTATCTTTTCCCCCCTCTCCCAGTTGTGGGATGTCACAAGTAAATGATTTACTCCACAATTTTTTTGAGTTTAAAAAAATATTTATTGTTTGGACCAGTGGCAAATAGGTTACTGTACATATCTTATACCTGATATGCAACCTTTAAGCTGTTTACTAGCTGTGACTGTCCACATTAGTCGCATGTTATTATTTGTGTTCCTCAACCTGTGATCAGTTTTGGGAACTGAGTTTAGAAGGGATATTGGGGAATTGCAGGGGATTCACAGATGGGAAATGAGAATGATTAAGGCAAGTAATAATTCTCTTGAGAAGAGAATGAAATGACTGGCACATGCTTCAAGTTAAGCGGGTGCTTAAGTGCTTTTCTGAAATGGGTCTTTATGCAAGTTATATTCTGAAACCTACAAAGTGCTACCCTACAGTTCTTACACAGACACACATCACTGGTGTAAAGTCAGTAGAGGTTCTTTGTTCAGAAAGATTACAGGACTAACTTCTTAGAACCATATCTTGAGGTCCTGAAGCCACTGGGTGCTCAGCACATTTCAGGATGGCCTAGGTTAATGACTAACAAAAGCCATGACATTGGTAATGCCTGGGAAATGGAAGGCATGGTTATCTACAGTCAGATGGCTTGACGTTCTCTCTAATTCCACCAGTGGTTGACTTCCTCTTTCTTACTTAGAACGGTAATTAGCACTTTGAAATATTAGAAGGAGAAACATGAAGGATAGCACGGAACACTCTTGCACTTTTTTTGGAACACTGTTTTCACGTAGTGTGCCAGCTGTTCGTTTGGCTCTGTCTGGTTAACGCTCTTTCTGTTGAAGGTTTAAAAATGCATATATGTTATACTGAAACCAAGACATTGGTCTAGTGGAGACTATTTTAAGTGTGCAACAAGTGGTAGAATCAGAGATTGATTTACAATGCATTGTTCCTCATGTAATGGGCAAAAGTCTTAAAATTTGCCTCAGCCCACACTTTCTCTGGGTCCCTATCCAACGGGAAAACTAGATACCATTTAGAATGTGGTCTGTTACAGTATTTAATGTTTTACACCTACCAGAAGTTCTATCTAAATGAATTCTTCTTTCTTGTAAGTAATGAATTTTTCATATGATCTATGACTCACGAGAGAATTTCCAATAAAGGGGAAACCCCATCTGATGCCCCAAAACCTCTTTCTTATTTCATCAAATTATCACAGCAGTTTTCTTTGACACACTCTGTATATCAACACTTGTGGGCCAATTCTGATCCAAGATATACAATACACCACCTATTTACACATGCCTCCAATGTTCTAATAAGTTAAGCAATATAGACCCATTACACTTTTTTCTCTTACTTAAATTTCTCTGTGTCAGATTTCCTCCCACTGGAAAATCGGCTTTCATCTCATCTAACATGGATACTCTGCAAAAGGGTATTTGAATTTTAAATACAGAGCAAAGATGTAAAGAAAAAATTAGTATAAACGAGTTGACATAATGAGTATATTTTTTAGTGTCTTCCTTCCCCATCTTACTAAAGTTAGTGCCAAAATCCTCCTTGTAAAACATACCATAAGAGTCCTTCTCCATACTGATATTTGAGTAATGGGGAGGACGGGGAATAATATTCCCAAATACATTATTTAGGCATTGATAGACCAATATTGTTGAATAAATAATTTGAACATCTGTAGAGCTAGTTGAATAACGAAAATGCCTATTTTCAAATAACATTTTCAGGGGAGGAATATTGATGGAAATAATTACCATGAACAATTTGATGAGCAATATTTATATTTTAAGCATTTTTCAGTTTTAACTAGAGCTGTGATCCTGAATAACTTCTGATTTCCCCTCTGCTCTTTTGCCGTCTTCCCTCAGTCCCTAACTGCACCCCTTCCACATCACACACATCGGTTTTCCTTATTTTCCTGACATAAAATAATAACTATAGGGTAAAATTTACAAAAATGCCTAAGTCCCATTTTCAAAAATGAGGAGACTAAATCTCACTGACGCTCATTGAGACCGAGGCTCCTTAGTGCCTAAATCGCTTTTGAGAAATGGGACTTAGGCTCTAAATCACTCAGGGTGCTTTTGCAAATTTGTAGACCAATTAAGCAGAAAGAAAAATAGAAACAAGAGGAAAAGGCATATTTTTCATGAGGGGTAAAGTGCAAAGGAATGCTGGAAGATCAGAAAAACCTATGTGAAAACTGTAGCCTTGGGGGCTATCCAACATCCCCTTTCATTTCAAGCACTCATTGATTTTCTGTTGTGAACTGTGGTGATGTAGAAAGACACTTGAAAGGATTTCTGATTAATATTGTACATGAAACAATAATCAAATATGTAATCATCGTTAATTGATTTCACTGTGAATTTGTCATATTTGATTTATAGTCTACAATAAATAGACAAATAAACAGTTCATTTTTAAATCAGTGAGTACTGATTATACAGTGATTAAGGCTCTGTTTCAAAGCCCGCTGAATTCAAAGGTAGCATTTCTATTTACTTCAGTGGGCTTTTGATCAGGTCCTAAATGTTGAATGTACAGCTTCATAATTCTTGTATGTCATAGGTTTTTGATGAATTCTCTTCAACATTAGAATAGTATTAATATTAAGAAAACAGAGGACTCATTTTAGATTTTTCTATGCAAATATTTCAGCATGGACACAGCAGATGAATTCAAATATAGGAGTCTGTTTTTCCCTTGAGGCCTTCATAATCTCCATTGCTGGTAATATATATTGCATATATGCACAACAGTGAGAAAAGACCTCATAGGGCCATATTCAGACTTTATTTAAAGGAATGGAACATGGAAGTCAATGAAGTTGATTCCAGTTGAATTCAATGAGTTTTGAAACTGAGTCAACTGAAGTCAGTGAAGTGAAGGGAACTGAGTCAGTTGAGTTGCACCCACTTACACCAAGTCTAAATTTGTCCATTTGTTGACCCCTGTATGGGGAAGACACTTTTGTGAGGATGTCTGATAGGGCAAATTCATGAGTCATGATGTTGCAATGTGATGACGTTACTTTAATATTTTGTCACGCAGTGTGATGATGTAGTTAGACCTCAGAGTTTTGTGGTGCAATGACATTGCGATGAGACAATGCATTGTTGTACAGTTCGCCTTAGGCCCAGTCCATCTCGCACTGAAGTTAGTGGAAAGACTCCCATAGATGTTAATAGGAGCTGGGTTGGGCACCTTTACGTAGATGTGCGGAAATCAGCCATTATGAAATATACTCTAGGATTCAAGTCACATGTGATCCCATAACAATGCATTTGGATTTAATGGTTAATATAGGAACATGCAGACTCCCCTCAGGGTTTTAATATTTTAACTTACGAGTCCGAACAGTGGTTACGAGAAGCAAAAAAACCCACACCCTAACTACTCAGACTTTTTGTGGAATCAAATCATGTTGTATGCCTAATGTCCAGGGAGCAACCAAAGCTCAGGATAGGGGCATCTGGTCCATTATTTGAAATGTGTCTTACAGGTAAACATTAATGACATTTGTTTATAAAATAGAGTGAAACAAGTATGATATGTTTTATTCTATGCAAATCTGTCCCAGCAAAGGATCAATTTATAACTTTCATGCTTTTATAAATAAGTGAGAATAGCTGTCAGGCAAATTAACTATTGGATTAAGTGCAAACATAAGGGTCTGAATTTAATTAAACCATTTTATATTCCTTTTAATCTTTGAAAGCACTTTGGGGGATGAAACTCCATAGAAGGCTGTACAAACAACTACTCTAATACCCATACTGAATTTGGATGGTTTAGTCTGCACAATACTAGTTGTGACACAGGGCTATATGCCCCCTACCTTGTTAAACCCCATGTTTTGGCCCAGAGACTAAAGTGAATTTTCATTTGAGTAGTTTCCTCCAGTTCATACTACTCTGGGACGGGCAGGATCCCGCTTCATCCCATGGAATGGGTAGTTACATTTGATACCCTAAACTTGCAGATATTAAACTATTCTTATTAATCCTTCCATGTTGCAAATGGCATTCTGTGGGATTACAGTGCAGGAAAACATACATTTAGTATTCTTCTTGGAAATCTCTGCCCATTATAAGGGTCACATTTTAGTAATAAATGAGATTAACAACTATTAGTTAATAATTTTCTCAAAGGTACTGCTTTTATACTTTGAGGGGCTTCCTTCTATTTCTTGGAACAGGTGCTTCTGAACTCATTGTTTAATGGCAGTGACATTTGCAGCCATTCCCTCCTTGAAAATTTAAACAGACCTTCTTGGTTATTTTTTTTCCAAAACATAGGAATAATGTGTGCCATTTGATAAACTTTAAAGGGTCTTCCGTAAATCTAAGTCTTTGCGGTGTTGAAACCCTCTATTTGATGGGAAGTATGATAGGAATTATTTAATAAAATATAGCAACTGTTGATTGTCACCAATCAGAAGAGCTGTAAATCCTAGGAATTGTGAAAAAAAATTTACAATGTAGCAACGTATTATTGTGGGAATTACATCACTTTCAAAGAGGACATTTGAGAAACTCACTGTGTCTCAGAATTAAAGATCGGGATGAGTAAAACTTGGAAAATGGTTTTGCTTAGTGCTTCTGCCTGCTACTGCCATCATGTAACTGGAGAAAATTGTTCAGCTTTCTTTGATCTTTCAGTGCTAATGGATTTTTCAACTCTCTTTGTTTTAAGGATGATTATTTTCAGGAGGAAAATGTTGTTTAGAACTATTTTACCCTTATCATCTCTTGGGTATTTTTGTTCATTCTCACTTCTAAATATTACTATTTTGTGCCTTACTCAGTTTACGAAAGAGGGATAACAGATTTTTAACCCGGTTGGAAATTAACCATTGGAACAATTTACCGAGGGATGTAGTGGATTTTCCATCACTTGTCATTTTAAAATCAAGATTAGATGTCAATCTAAAAGATATGCTGCAGCTTGTCTAGAAATAATGGTCTTGTTGCAGGAATCACTGGATGAAATTCTATGGCCTGAATTATCTGGGAAGTCAGACTAGGTGAGTGACCTTAATGGTCCCTTCTGGCCTCAAAGTATATGAATCTGTGAGTCTCTGAAAATTACTTAATTTAAATTACAGTTCTACTTAATGGCATTTCAGTCAGCCAGTTGAGTCTGGTTGCTGGAAAAAGTTCATAGAGTACTAAGTAACTCCTCAGAACAGCAACAGAAGTGTGGTACTTAGAAAAAACTCCCACTGAAGTCTTGATAAAGGACCGAATAAGGATTTGGTTGCTCTGGAATAAGACACAACAAAGTGTGAATTGTGCTGCATAAATGCACTTCTAGCGAGGGGTTATGCATGAGGTCAAAGGATGAGTGCCATTCATATAACTAAGCATGAATTAATAGAATTAGTTACAATTAACCATGCACAAAAGGATCAACAAAATCGTTCATCCCAGCAAGCCATTCATTACTACTCATGTTTTCAAGCAGCTATAAACTTATTTAAAATCTTTGTTTGGAAGATAGCACTGAAGAATAACTACAAACGAGAGAGCTTGTGAAATTGTCTGCTTTTTGAGAATGTTGTCTTCAGTGTCCTCACTGGGCCAGATTTTCAAAAGGGCTCATCTCCTATTTAGGCACCAAATCGAGTGGCTAGATTTTCAGAAAAGTATTCAATACCCAGAAGCTCCTATTGTTCTCATTACCTAGGTGGCAGCGGATCTCTGGAAAATCCATCCACTTATTTAGCTACTGAAATGGGAGTTGCTGGGTGCTGAGTTTTTAAAATTCTGACTCTTTCTCCCTGCTGGCCAGATGCAGAAAACGTATGTGGTCTAAACTAGCATAAATGATCTCTCATGTAAGGACTTTATGTAAGAAAAAAATCCATCTGTGTTGGACAGCTAAACTACATGTAGCATGCCAACATCTACAATAAATGCAGATTGTCTCTCTGTCCGTCACATTTTAATATTAAGGGCCAGATCCACCAAAATGCTTTAGTTTAGTACTTTTAGTTTAAGTGTTACACTGCTTGGAGGATGCAAACTAGCCACTAGTTGGGTACATATGCTGAGTCTGTGGCTGTTTTGCAACACCAAAACATAGCAAAGCAGCCAGAGTTTGATGGTGAATTTGGCTCTACATCTCTCAAGCAAGCAATGGTGATCTGAATGCAAGCATATGAACAAAGAGTATGTATCTAAAGAGAAGCAATGGTTGCTTTAGATTTTCAAAATTTGACTAGCAGTTTTGGACCGTGCCATCAGTTTGTGTGGTGATTTACTTTATCTGAAACTGGAAAAGAGTAGGATTAGCTGAAAAACGTTCAGCAGAGCGTGATGCTAATCAAAGAAATTTCAAGCCATAGCGAAATCAGGTTTTGGGTGTGTAATTTACTTTATTTAGGCTGTGTGTTGAAACATAGCAAAATTATTTCTTTACCACACTTACCAACCTTATTGTTTCACAGTCTGTGACTATGGCTATGAGCTCTTGCTATAAGTAGAAATATAGAAACATGATATAATAAGAGCAATAAGGTGTTGAAATAACACAGAAGTTAAAAGAAAGAAATGTATGGTCCTACAAAAGAGAAATTGGTTCCATGTGCCCCATGATTTATATTTCAGAATTTAAATCATACTTTTGAAAGACTTATTTGGTAATCATTTTTATTTTATTATATAGATTTAGCAATACATATATATAAAATTTGGGCCCCATCTTTCAGTCCTTACTCGGAGAATGCTCCCACTGAAACCATCAATTAAGTTCAACGTATACTTATGCAATAAACACCCTTAGTGAACTACAATACTTTGTATACCTGCTTGAGTGCTATTAAACTCAAGCATGATGCACTGGCAGAGTTAGCTCAGTTTTGTTCAACATAATTAAAATTCTGTGGTAAATTTTTCCTGCATTCCACAACAAAATAGCCACTGTGTGCCTGCTCAATGGCTTTGTAGACGATCTGTTTGTCTCCACTGAACTGCTTTTGCTATTAAGAGATCTGTTTGGTCCAGTCACTTCTGAATGTCTCTCCAGTGTGAGTTAAATCACTAATACAAGTACCTACAATGATCTGGAGGTCTGTTCAATATCAAGGAGCCTTAAGGTTCATGAACAGGGGTCTACTGAAGATCAAATCAACTAATCTTTAATACAAAATGTAATGAGCCAAATAAAGAAACCACAGTTCAGATAGCTGACATCATATTATAATATCTCCCAGACAACACACGACTTCTCATGAATGTGGGTTGATAAATTTTTTGTCCTATGGACACAAAGATTCCAATTGACTTGAGAGCTCCAACAACCAGATTTTTAAAGGTATTTAGGCTCCTAAAGATGCATATTGGCATCTAGTAGAGTAAGGATTATTTAGGGGTGCACAGACTAAAACATTTCTCCAGTAGATTAATTATGTTTAAAGGTTTTCAGATTACAATTTATAAAATAGAATTAACAGAAGCTGCCCATCCTATTGTCCAAACGAGAAGAGTCTGGGTTAAAAATGAAGAGAACCCGAGCCAGGTTTAATGGACACCATTATCTACAAGTCCCAACACTCATATGAGGATTTTTATTGGTATTGTCCAGCATTTCAATTTTATGAGGGATTATCTTTCATCAGGAATCTGGGTAAGTCTTGAAACTAGGAACATCTGTGTGAATGGCCTGAACATTATCGGATAGAGTTTTCAATCTCTGAGTACTTTAGTTTCCTCCTTTGTCTTCCATCTTAGATGCTTTCAGTCCTTGTATGACTAAGACACTAATTTTCCTCTAAAATGTAATTGCTTCAAGCACTGAATGGAGAGATGCCTTAAATGTCCCTCCTAGCAGAGCGTCAGCTAGTATTTCAGAATCACTTACAGCTGGTAAAAGTCTCCTTCCTTGGAGGGGAGAAGGGCTGTGGAACAGGCACGGACTCGCCTTACAGTACTCCTCTTCTCCAGATCATGCAAGGGTCAGACTTGCGGAAATCTCTTTAGTGGACTCACTTCCTGCTGCTCTTGACTCTGTCTTTTGAGTGGTTGGATTGCTGTCTCTGAGGAGAAAACCTGCAGGTGAGGGCTGTAGGGAGGAAAATCTTGCAGAGTTCCCCCCCATTAAAGGGTGAGACCTGCCTCCCTGCAGAAAAAGCAGTGGTTTTGCTTGACAAATCCTGGAACTGCCCTGAGATTCACTCAAGACGAAGGGCAACTTGCATAAAGATGCTTGCCTGACCAGGCAGCCTTACTGTTACCCTTCTGGCTCCCTGGCAGGGTGATTCCTTTATAGCTGGTGGTCAGTGGTTCCAATGCCCATGGCAGCTCCCAAAACACCCATTAAAGTGCGGAAAGCTCCACTATGTCAGCTGGGGAGAGAGAGCTTGGAAGACTTAATGCAGCCTGAGGCACGTTCTTTTCTGCAAATTTGCCATTGGGTTCCCAGCTCTGTCCCAAGCACACTCTGTGGAGTCTTTCCTGTTAGTTCAGCAACAGAGGGGATACTGCTGAGGGTCTGTGTGGCTGCTCCTCTAACGTGCCTCCAAACCCTTACTGCTCTGCAGAGAAATATAGACAAAATGTCAGCTGACAAGAAAAAATGCAGACCTGCATTTCAGATTGGACGACTGAAGAAAATGCATACATCTCCAGTTAGCTCCCTGAGAAATCATCGAAGCCTCCAATTTGCTCTCCTGCTTCTCAGTTAACTTGTGGCATAGCTGCTTTGTGGCCTATCCTGATATTTTACACCCTGAAAGTTAACTGGTTTCATCACTGTAGGTTTAAAAAAACTTTATTCTGGTAACTTACAGTGCTATTGACTCAGTTTATATTCAGCTCTGTCTACACTGCACACCTTACAACGGGGCGACCATGCCACTACAGCCACGCCGTTGGAAGGTAAGCTCAGGCGAGAGCTCTCCTGACGACAAAATAAAACCACCCCCAATGAGGGGTGGTAGCTTAGTCACCGGGAGAGCCTCTCCTGGTGACGAAGCGCTGTTCACTCTGGCACTTTTCGCTGTTAGAACTTTTGCTGTTCTGCAGGGTTTTTTTCCACACTCCTAAGCAAGAAAAGTTTTTAATAATGAAAGTGCAGTCTAGGTATTAGGAAAACTCTAACATCAACAGATAGCGCACGACTCAGCAGAGTAAGACACCACAGGGCACAATATTCTTCTTGCAATGGTAGATGATGCTACATATAGTTAACATTAAAATAGTTATTTCAACTATCTGGGCTATGTCCCATAAATGAATGGACATACAATGTTTTGTGTACCATTTGTGTGTGCCTGCATTTAAAGAAACAATTTGATTATAATCTCCTTCAGTCAGGTACTGAATCTTCTATGTTTAGTACAGGCTCAGCACATTCTAGGTTCTTAAATATAATAATTAATAACCAAATAATAATTAACATGTAACACTAGCGTGTGGTTTGGGACCTATTGCTAGAATCACCAGTGCCTTAAGGAAGCAGAAAAAATAATATGGCAGGAGCCTATGTTTAAAATAGTCTTGCTCCTTTGGATGCGAGACCTTCAATGTTGCTTTAAAATGGCACCTGTTGAATATAAGTGAGATGTTGGGAAAACATGGGTTTTATTATCAAAGGACACGGCAAATGGATAGTTTGGAAAGTGTTTATTTGGAGTGTTTCTTGAAGTAAAACTAAATGCTGTGAAATGACAGATGACCCATCAGCCAGATACCCACGCGACAAATCCAAAGGGAAAGCTAAAGTTGTCAGCACAATTGCCTATGGAGCTCACGAAACCCAGAGGCTGATGAGAGAATTTCATAAGCATTATACTGTTTTACTCCCATGACACTTAGAGTATGCCTTCAAGCTAGCTATCCTGATCTCACTGTTGGGAGAGAAAATCTAGGAGGAAGCAGAGGGAAACCATACTTTTTTTAAAAATCAAGCTAGGTGAGTTGTGTTTAACTAACCCATCTTTTTCCTCCTTAGATGTAAATGACAAAGGATAACACCTGCTCTGTTTGATGCAAAGAAGATGCATCTTTTGCCCAAGAAATTTTACTATCTAGGGCAGAATTCTTTAGAATCAGAGAGGACAAGATTACCGTTCCTCTGAATCTGCATGCCTTCTCCCAGACCTGCATTTATACATACACGTATATATAAAGCTCTTTTGTTCGCTTGCTGATCGTTCCCAAATCATTAGCCATGCGCCTGCCCTTAGTGTGATCTTGAACACTACAATGATTTTCTGTCCTGCTGTGTGCTCAGGAAGAAGAGGCTTCCTATGCTTTCTCCTCATTGTGTACTAGCATACACATAGTGGGAGATGGCCCCAAATCTTCATAGATGTTAAGTTGCATGTCTGAAAAACATTACAAGAAAATTTCAACACACTTGCCACCAATGTTGTCCATCATCATTGTTAGTAAAGATGCAAAAAGGACAATGATAACTTTCTTATTAGTCACCTGCACAAGTTTTCTACTGAGGAGGGTTCTGAAGACCGTGAATGAAAGGAAATCCCCTCTCCATATAGCCAGGGTTGGTGAGAGCCATTTGGGAAAGCAGAAGCTTTCAGGAGATTTCTTAAGAACTGTGGGTTTGCAGACAGAAGCCCCTTCTTGTTAGAATGAGGAACCCTTACTTCCCCACAGGAATGACTGAGCGGAAACTTTGTGAATGGAAACTTACAGTACCATATGTGGGTTTTTCTCATGTAAAGAGATATCTGGGCCAAAGTTACTTCTTCTCACCCTTTGATATTGTGACCTTATATATCTCTAGAGAATTCACAACTGAACACTGAAACTTTGGTCCCTTTTTGCTTTTTACATAACTATGTTGTCATAAATGGATTTTAATGAAATATTTAAGATGTGTATTTAAAATATTTAAAATAAGCTTATAGTTAATGTAAATCTTAAAAAAAATCTGCTTGTAATTTAACTTGCAAATTATAAAAGAAGTGTGCAATCCTTAAGACTTCTTTTTTAAAAGAGTCTCTTGAAAATAAAGTTTTTATAAGAGGTATAAAGCCTCATAATTCAGGGCATGCACCAGCTTCTTACGCATGGTGTTGGGAAGAAACTCCCCCTACATACACGTTATTCATTAGCTGTTTTGTTAGCAGTTGCATTTCCCAATATGCGTTCTACACTATGAAAAATCCAAACTAATTCTCTGCATGGAGTTTGCCTTTATTATCAACAACAACAACAACAACAAATCAATAATAAAATAATCTGAATCTCAACTCAGTCTTTCTCCCCAGGCTTGGCTATTTCTGTGGTTCCTCTTGGGACTGCTCAGCCTATATACTCTAGATCCTCTCTCCTAGAGCGTTGCATACTGGCATTGCCTATATTGCCTATTACTTCCTAAAAATGGAAAGATCATTACTGTATGATTTCTGGCACTCCATGGGGCACTTACACACACACAGTGTTTGACATAAGAAAGTGTTCATTCTAGTTGTAATGGGAGGTGAATACCAGCACAGATGTGTTTTAAGCATTTATAAAGTTCCTTGAATAGTTCTCTTTCAGAAATCCCATTGACATGCAAAAATATGTTGGAAAGTGAAAATAACAATTAAAGATTAAATTAAAGCTACTGCAAAAGCTACTTCTGCCTCCATGTGGAGTTTTCTTTATACCTGCACTTGCAGGTATATAGAATACATCGGGAGGCTAATGGAAATTCTGTGGCCAGCAGCTATGCAGCTCCTCAGTGTCTCCTAAAAACATAGATTCCTCAAATTATTATTTTTAACAAGACAAAAAAGTCCATTTCTTTTCTGTAATAGCTGTGCCATAGCTTGTTCTCAGGCATTTTAACATATGTATCCTGTTACAGTACATTTATTAGGAAGTATGAAATCATTAACTGTACTCAAGAATCCATTAATAATGGTTCTGTATAAACACTTCTGTTGGCTTTCATTCAGGCCAGCTTGTTGGTAAACTTATAACTCACCCGATAAAATGACAAATGCATAAGTATTTGGGCACTTCCTTTTCATCCAATCCAAATGTTGTTGTTCATTCCTCAAAGCAACACATTCTGTTATTTTCAAATAATTGTTTCCTAGATTGCTTTTCCATTTAATCTCCAAGCTCTCAAAGTTATTCCCCCCCAAAGGCAGTCGGTAAAGCTGTATTGTGTCAAAATACACCCTTACGACACCACTTAGTTTCATATTTGTAGTAATTCCTTTCCATACCCTACCAAAATGCTTCAGTGCATTAGACCTAAACTTACTTACTTCACTTTTTCTACTGAAGAATAAGCCAATACCATATATTTACAAGACTATGTGGCCCTCAAGCCCAGAGCCTTAAATGAGGGGAGAGGAGAAATGGGGGAGAGACCCACCCATTATCCCCCCATAGTACAGTTCCCCCCCAGAAGTGTGCCATCAGGTCACACTCATATGGAAGCAATACAGAGACACTCCCAGGCAGTGCTGACAGTTTAGAAATGCTCCATTTCCCCATCTTTCTGTTTTGAAGCCTACATTTATGGGGATGGGAATTGTAGGACTGTGCAGGTTAGTGTGGATGTAATTCATGTGGCCTGAGAGATTGGATAATTTATACAATCTCTGATGTTACCATCTTAATGCTGACAAGGCTGCTGACAAGGCTGCTTACAGGAGAAAGTCAGGCAGTTAGATATGACTTGCTTCTTTTGATCCATAGACACTTTTTGGGGGGCGATTTTATTCGTCTTGTATAAAGAAAGTAGATAGGGCGGCAGAGAGATACTTAAGATCCTCAATTTGAGAAAATTGGTGTAGTACTCTTCCTCCACATGAGGGTGTGTGGCAGCCCCCTGGAGTTTGCTCTGCCCCATGTGCTCCGACCTGCAATGTCGATGGCCTGCGCCGGGGGAGTAAAAGCACTCTGTATGGTGAGTTAGCCCTAGCAAACCAACAGCAGCAGGCAGTACTTTGTTAATATTACTTAGACAGGCTGGGCCTTGGACAGGAAATGTGTTTGGTAGCAAACCATCGGATCTCCAGTCCCCCTTTCTCAAGAGACAGCACTGAATATGGGGAAGAGGAATCTAATTGCCCTTCACTGATCACTATACGGGCCAGGACATCTTTCTAATGGAAAATTAGTTGATTTTTACACTGGCATGTACCCTTGCAAAATTCATGGATCAGCAGAATGGCACCAGGATAGCTCTCGTTCCTCCTTCCTCCTCTTTTTTGTTCCTCTTTCCAAAGACCCCTTTCCACCTCATCCCCTCTCCAGTTTTCTCCTCTTCTCCCTCCCTTCTCTGCTGCTGCTCTGCAAATAGCTGATCATTGAGCAGCCAGTGTTACTGTCTGGCAAGCCTTTTCTTATTCCTTCTTCCTTTGTTGCTGTTGCCCAGCTCACTGAGGGGAGTGATTGTGTCAGCAGAGATCAGTGAGTGGTGCAGTGTGAGAGGAAGGGTCACACAGACAGACAAACAAGGTTGTTATATACTCAATATAGGCAGCCCTGAACTAATGCAAACACTCAAATAGATGGCTGCACTTGCACAGACATTGTGCTGAATTATGCCAACATTCAACATTATATTTTTGCTTCTGTTTTTTTGATTTTCACAAGTATTCAAGTATTCTAGTCAGATATATAATTATGATTAATCATGAAAAAGGATACAAAAAGTACAAGTGCTATTACTTCTGTATTTCTGACTAGCATGGTGCTAAGGTTAAAATTTAACATGTAAGGCTCCTG
Source organism: Caretta caretta (assembly GCF_965140235.1). Classification (NCBI taxonomy): domain Eukaryota; kingdom Metazoa; phylum Chordata; order Testudines; family Cheloniidae; genus Caretta; species Caretta caretta. The sequence continues at coordinate 43,217,260 of NC_134209.1, read as the reverse complement.
TTTTATTTACAGTGATGCACTTGTTCTAGATAGCTGCCCTGTTGCTTAAACATAGGACATGGATTCAGTTATTTGTATTTGAGCTTCTTATATATATTTTACAATCCTTAGAAAGAACGATGGAATAAGAGATTTCAGGATAAAGTTCTAAAAGACCTATTTATTAATGGATTACATCTCACAGAATCTATTGGATTTGTTTGTGTATGATGGGATACGTATTCTAGTCAGTAAAAATTATTTTTCACTTACAAGGAGAGAGCGTTTTGTAAAATCTCAGCAACTAGAACCATGAATTATAGATAGCTATTATAGTGCCTTACTATAGTGTACGTGTGTAAATGTGAGAGAGAGGAAAGGATGGCAGTGTAATGGTAAGACCTTGAATGTCCCTTGTGCTATTCATGCAGACACTGATATTATTTACATCTCTATAACTATACTCGAAGGATTGTGCCAAGATCTTTAAGCTTCTGTTTTTTCCCTGGCTAATTGACTATCTGATCTGGGATGCTTTGACTCGGCAGTATCACATATACACAGAGTGAGATACAAGGGCAGCTGGCATGCTCATTTCTAATTTCAATGTTTGGCAACTTCCGAAATCAGCATGGTGCACACTGAAACACTTGGCACTTCACCCAAAAGCAGCGAAGTCTTTCACTTAACCCAATGTGAAGGTAAACAGGATGTTAGCCCAGGGTCACTTAGGTGTCAGATATCAGATTAAGAATAAAACACTTTGTAATTTATGGACTGAACTAAAATACTTTTTACAATTCCAACTTTTTGTTTACAGTTTTAATCCCATTTCCAAATTCTCTCCCTACTTTAGTTGCCCACAACAGGGCCCTGCATAGTACTATCAAATAAAGAAAGAAATAGTTTGATATAAGGCCAGATTTTTTTTCCTACTAGCTAGACCCAGTGAGGTGGCAGACATGCTGTACTAGACAGTAGAGAAGCTGTGGCTGCACTGTTCTTTCTGAATCTCCCTTATTCCTGTCTGTTGCTTCTTCAAACCCTTATCAAACCTATTTTGCATGAGATGTAAATTAAAATGGGTGTTAGTATTTAAGTTAGTGAATCTTAGAGAATAGGCAGGGGGGAAAAAAGCACCAGGCCACCCACCCTAAAACAAAAATTATTCCCTGAATTTGCTAAGAGAAAAGGCTGAATGAGAAATAATGGGAAAATAAAACTTCCTATGTATAATTCCTTATGGAACTGAATTCCCTTAAATATACCTTAAATTTCTCTCTCTAGAATCTTTTGCCAACACTGGGTGAGCCCTGCTTCTCAGGAGAATCAGGCTTATTCTAGGCTGTATGAAGTAACTCAGTCTGTTAGCCTTAGTTTGTAATTGATGTGCCTAAAGAAAAACAAACAAACGTAGCTGTAGTAAACAATTTATCCTGTTGCTGTGCTAGGTCATAATCATGTTGGAGGAACATCTCGGAATTCTGTTTGTTGAAGTGTGTTCCTGAGACAGACTCCTTCGAATGGGGTGAGACTAATTCTACGGCTGTTGCAATATGGTTACAGAACAAGTGGCAGAGAAATTATTTTGGAAACAAGCAATCCTCCTTCAGCAGCCACTTGCCATGTTACCTAATTACTTTCATTAGGCAACAGATGATCTGTGGAGAATTCTTTAATCTTTATTCATAAAAGCATTGCTCAAACTTAGTATAGGTAATCAAATGATATCTTAGACTTTGGACATTCCCACCTATTGTGAACTGACAAACAAGACTGGTCAGTGTGTGTGTGTGTGTATGTCGGAGGAGCTTGGTTATGTGATATTTTAAGTGTCTGTTAAAAGGTAACCTATATTTGTAGTCCAGATTGTGAGTGCAGAGTTAAGAGAAATGGTGATGTTTTGATCACCCGACGTATGCTAACTGTAAAATTGCCAAAGGGATATGATGAGATTCTGGGCCCCTGCGTAGAAATGCATTATTTCTGCTTACCCATCCTGGTGTCAGGTGCTAGGACCCTGCACTGTGTTGAGGTTATTTCTGCTGACTCTTAAGACCAGGTGAGTTATTGGATTATTATAGCAGAGTACCTATAGTTAAGACTGAGTTAGAAAAAGTGTCTGAGGGCCCATCTGGGACACACTAAACTAGATCCAGGAACAGAGGGGCCCTGAAGGGAGAAATCCTTGCAAAAGGGCAGACTCAGGAAGAAGCTGACATTGAGATTTATATGGTGGTTGTTTAACAAAAGCTAAATCCAGGAAGAGGGGAAAGTTTTGGACATTGTGGGAGCAGTCCTGCAAGATGAGAGAGTATTAACCCCAAAGGTTCAAAAATTACAAGTCAGGCCCCAAAATTCATGATTGGCTTAAAAACTGTTAAAATGATAAATGCTGGTCTCTTTATTTGCTTTCTGGTTTTTGAGCTTTTAGGGTTCATGTGCAACCTCTTCTACACAATCATGAAGACTAGATACTTACTTTTTCTCATGAAAGCTGAGATTCTCACATAATCACAGGACTCCAGAAGCTGTGGCTTTAAGAAAAACATCAAATATGAGACACATGATAGTCATGAGAATTAGACACACTGGGAAGAAAACTCCTACAAGGAGATGAGTGCCCTCAACTCCCATTGATCTCTTATGCACAGTGTCTCCAGGGGGCTCGCTGGCATGGCTGAGAAGCCTGCTTGCTGCTACACCCTGAATGGTGCTCCTCCCTGTGAGTAGCCAGCTCTGCTTTTAGTTGTAGAGTGGTGGGAGATTCACTTTGTCCCTGCATCTAGCATGGTTTGTATTGCATATGGCACTAGCCCTGAAGTCCAGGTCCTCAAGCAGGAGTAGGTGCAAGACTCTCTTTGCACCCTTTCTTTCCCCAGTTGCCCACCCACAGTTGTATGAATGGCTACTAGCTCTTACGTTTTAATGCCAATAGTATATTACTTTTGATCTCTTTTGCACTCATGTACTGATGCTGCTACTTCAGGGTTTTGTTATGAGCTTGAGTAGGGAAAATTTGAGTTAATTTCTAGGATGACTCTGAAAGAATGAACACTAATCCTTCTTTGTCATTACTAGGCTCAGCTCTCTGGTAAACAAAGAACTCTAAGGTTTCCAATGTCAAATGTTTTCTTTGTTGGCCTTTGTACAGTATCTACTTTGATGTGGCCTGCAGCCAGATCCCCTTCATTTGTGATTTTGTGATCTTGCAAAGTAGGCCTGGCCAGCATGTGGATGGGAGACATCCAGATAAAATCTAGCATTCTACTGGGTGTGATGTTTACATTTCAGCCAGTCGGCACTCTTCATTGTGTGATCATATTGAACCAGGACACTAATTGGGGCAGAGATACTGTCTTTTGAAGGAGTTGTAAACTCATAATCTTGACCATGGACATGCTTTTAAGATCCTGTAACACTTTTTTCAAGAGTAAGGCTGTTATTAGACTTAGGGTCCTGGTTAAATCCCATCTTGGGAAATGCATTTTATCTACGAAATTCATCCTGCAGTGTCAGTTGGATATGGTAAGTCTGATTGTGGTCTCATGTCAATCTAAATCAGGAGTAACTACATTGAAGCCTAAGTAGTTAAAATCACTGTAAAATCGAAGTGAGATTGAAAATTGACCTGATATTTAGGATATATTTAGCTTTCACTTTTACCACTGTAAATCTGGAGTAAATTTAATTATTTGTGTGGCATTAAATTTACATGAGTATAATTGCGAACAGAATCAATGCCATAGTCTTCATTTCTTGTTCTAAACTGTTGTTGCTATAGAAGTGATTGTGCTTCAGGTGAAGTGACTGTATCCTTTGGGATGGAAGGCGTTATATTAATGCAAGCTATTATTATCATAATAGTGTTCTGGACTTGCAACCGTTCACACTGGATTTTCTCTGCCTTGTACTGATTGGCTGTTTTGTGTCAAACCTCTCCCTCCCTCTCCTTCACAGTTGCTTCACCTTAGCTTCACCCCACACCTGCCCTCTTACCCTCTTCTCTCCTACCCTGTCCCCCTGACCTCTCTTTTATTCCCTTTTGTTTCCATTTAGCTGATCCCTTCTAAGTAAATCCTTCCAAAATAAAATAAAATTGTGGAATTAACATGATGTTTGCTGCCATCACACTGTTCATTCTTCTTGTGTGTTATGCCCCTCCTCCCACCCTGTGTCTATCATGTCTATTTGGATTGTAAGCTCTTTGGGTCAGGGACCATCTCTACTTTGTGAACGTCTAGCAAGGCCCCATTGTTGGTTGGGTCATAGGCACTCGCCTAATAAACATGATTGATTATAATATTTATTAATAATAATGCCATAGTTTATTCCCTTGGGCTTATCAGTTTGACCAGAATGTCTGTTTCCCAGGTTCATATGTGTACTAGCTACTCAGGTTCACTTCCTATTTCTATTTGATTTGTCACCATAATCTTCTTTGTTACTATTAAGTAAATTTATGCTAGTGAGGGGGCAGATAATCAGGTCTAGAGAACAACATTCTCTATTTACCCACAGGCTATGATTAAGCAAAGCTCTTAAGCATGTGCTTGATTTTAATCACGAGTACTCCCATAGTCTATCAGTGCAATTACTAACATACTTAAGTAAGCACGCTCTTAATCATAGTTTAAATCTGTCCAATGTAGCGTCACTGAAAGCTTCTCCTTACCATCCAGTTGATATGCCTCTGACTGACCACTTTGCTGTAGTTCAGATGTCACGTCCGTCCAGTCTTTGGCTTCTCTGCGGAGCCTTCATGGGTGCAGATTAGTTCTGTTGGTGATGGTGACTTGTATGTTGTGCTTTGTAAACTCCTGGTCTGTTGCAGTCTGTATCCTATCAGAACAGAATGGGATGTGCTAATTCTTGCACATGTGATTATGTAAAGTAGAAAATATCATATACGCTTACTTTGAAATGTATTGTGTATTGAATGGATAAATGCAACTATTTTAATTTTTAGAGCACATTCGCCTCTTTTAGGTCAATTTCTAGGAGCTAGTAAATCCACTGGTAGTAAATTGATCAAATATTCACCCACTTGCATTTTTAAGACTTCCATAGCAGTGTCCCATGCAGCCTTAGTGCTTAGTTGTGCCCTGGTCCTATGTGGCCAATGGGTGAGTGAAACACCCAGCCTTGTGTTTGGCTCTGCAGGACCCTTCTGGTTTGAAGGGCTGCCTTGGCTTTGGAGGTGCAGCTACACAGTGCCCCTTATACAGGCTTGAACCTGAAGGCTCAATCTTGCCTTTAAGAATTTAGGGCCAAATCCTTCAAAGGCATGCATACAACTCCCAGTCAGTGCCATGGCATCCACATGTGACCATCTGAATTTGGTCTTCCTTGCACAGCTCTGCTGCCCTTAAGTCAAACCCCTCTATGACTTCAGTAGGTGGCACTCTTGTCTTCATTGGGAGTGCTGAGTAAAGCTGCATAGGACACTGGTGTGGGAGTCTTGAAAATGCAAGTAGGTGAATGTTAAACACTGAATCTGAGCATATATGAGAGGAGTTTTGTTTTTTAGATATTTCTCATCACAATTGAAAGAATGATTTATCATACAATGGGGTCTGCTGAAAACTATGTTCATATTCTCTGAGCTCCCATCTCTGCAGGGAATGTTGTGAAACAGTGCATTATAGTTCAAATTTCCTCAGTACTCTGCAGAATATCACCAGTCCCTCCTTGCTGGAGTTCTGTTTTTCACGGACTGCTGTGTAATTGGATAGGTACATTTTTTTTTTTAACCTATCTCCCTGTAGACCTAAGGCCTCTTCCTCATGTTGTCATCATAATTCATATGGAAGATAAGTTAGAAATTATTGAAATCTGATATTAAATAGCCTACCAGACAAGTGAAGTAGTATTTTAAAAGTACTTATTCTTGTTCATATTCCAGATTTAACTCAGTGAACTAATGGTCCGGGTTTTCAGGTTGAAATCTGCTTTCATTTGCGTTGGTGTAACTGTGGAATAATTTGTTTAAAGCCAATTGAGTTACTCCAGATTTATACTGGTGCAGCTGAAATTAGAGTTTGAACTGTAGGTATCAAAGCAAACTCTGTTATACTAGGGATATGAAGAGTGAATGCATTTTGCAAGAGCTGATTTTGGTCCATGAGATAGAGAGGAGATGTATTGTCTTGCTTACCCAAGTTCCTGGAAGGATAATGTACAAGTGGCCTAAGTGCTAGAGAAGAAGACTTTGCACATCCTCACAGCTGGAATAAAATAACTTAGAGGCAAGCTACAAAGGAAAAGAGGACTCCAGGTATAAAAATATTATAGTCCTTTGAGAAGACTGAGAAATCCTGACATTATTAAATAGCAGAATGTTCTTGCTTTAACACAGGCCTCTTATGAAATTACACAAAGATGTTACAAGAAATAAAACAGTAAATGTTGCAAAATTGCTTTGGTATATGGAGCATAAATACATGTGTAATAATAATGAGACCTGCCAATTCCATGGAGCTTTTTAAACATTCAGGAAAGAATTGTGACCACGGTGCACTGCTGGACTACCAGTTGACTATTCCAAACATTTACATTGATGATTAATCACTCTATAGCAAACAGGTATGTTAATCCTCAGAAATGGATTTTTAATAGCTGGTTGGTATTTCAGTATCATTCAATAACTAGCCTGTTAAATCTAACAGTTTAGATTAGAGTTGGGTCAAAACTAGAACCTTGCATCCATATCTACCCAAATTCTGGCAGTAAAATGGGGGCTGTAAGTGAGGGTTTGTGTTAAAAAGACCCAAGTCTGAACTGCGCATGGTTTAGGTACGAAAACCAACCCCCACCCCCCTCTGGTTTTGTTCATCTTGTGTATATGTGCTATTATTTCAAGTGAACCTAAATGTATGGTTCAATGGAAGAATTGTACTGTACAAAATAAATCAATTTAACTGTACTGTCCCCTTTGTTCTCCAATCTTTTCTGTGCCTCAAATGGAAGTACAATAGTTTTATTTTACCCAGTAATTTTATAAAATGAACTTCACACAGTGACTAGCACTTTTGTGCAAGTGAAATATTTGCTTATAATTTTTAACACGTATGCAGGAGATGATAAATCCACTGTCACTCATTTGTGGCATGGAGCAGGAACTGCATAACTGTAGATGGAATTGTCTGTCACATTCTTCTGTATGGGACCTGATCCAGTTGAAAGTAGTATGTATATGGGGTGTGTGTGTGCATGTGCGTGCACACACGTCTGCAATGTACTGTACTTAAGGTTTCTGTTCAATATATTATTGCATAAATGAAGAATGTTATTCTTCAGAGTGTAAACATTTGGGTGACATCCAAACCATGTGAACATCTTTAATACGTTATCATTTAAACTTCACTGAGGAGACAAGGAAAGCTGCCCAACTCAGCTTACTTTCAGTTTTGCCTACACTACTGTATGGACTTTTCAGTGTTTTGAATTGTCTTAAATTAGGGACTGTAGCAGCCCTCACTCGGGTTCAACCAAGCAACAGGTATACACTATGCTATATAGAACACGGTGTGTGTGTGTGTGTATGTGTGTGTCTGTGTGCACACATTATATCTACTCTGGTGTCCTCTCACAATTTTGAGTAGGTATCTTTTCCTGCTATGCCATTATGCTTAAATTGCAGTTGGCAAAACTTGATAGGAGAAGGGAATCAGGGCTCTGAAGATGTGGATTGAGAAAATAGATATAAATGGACAGGAGTCTTCAAAATGTGAGCCACATATATTATATACCACATTCACTTCCTCTGCAGAATACAGTTAAATGAAAAACACATGGAGTGACTTGTTGAGTTGATTTTGTCCTGTGCTCCATCCTCGTTGTGGATTTGTTTCCAGAATCAAACATTCTGAGTGTTTCTTGGTGGATGCTAGCAGGCTTGGAAATATCACAGCATGTGAGACCCAGTAAAACATGAATTTCATTTGTTTTTCTTGGCTTCTGTGTGTCATGATGTGTTCAAGATGACAGCGTCTGGAAAACTGTAAATTTTAGTTGAGTCTCAAAGTCTGAATCCTGAGCCTTGTCTGAGCAGCAAAAGAAGTCTGATAGTAAGAAGTAGACTGATGTTCAGCTCTGTTCCTGAGGGTATACTGTACAGTGTGTGTTTTATTTACATTAAAGGTATACTGTCAAGGCTGGTGGATTTGACTTTAGACTTAATAGTTTTGTTTGGGTTTGCAGCTGTGTCAGGCTGCCCCTGTACTCTGTCTGCCTGCTGTGTTCTCCACAGCATTGTAATACACTTTACAGGCTCTTAGAGCACTTTTGAGAACAAGATCCTGGTATATAGCTGCAGTCTCATAAGAAGAGACCAAGGTGGCAGATTGGAGAGATGGAGGCATGCCTATGAGCATGTGAGTGCTCCTGCAAGTTGAATGCAAATGTGGACCCCTAAGCTGAAAGAGACTCATTGTCTTTGGTTTTGCAAGAGGGTAGTCTAATAGAGAAGCTGTGTTTATCAGTCTTGCAAACCTTCATGGAGTGGGAGAGGTGATAATAGAGAAGTGTAAGAGGATAAAATAAAATTGTAAATGAAAGTGTAAAATAAAATTTGGAAAATGAACTTTTTCCCATTTAATTTTGGATTTTTCAAAGAGGTGCAGCAAATAAAATTTTAAAATGTTGCAGTTTTATTTTTTAGTAAAAACATTAACATTTAAAATGGTTATAATTTAATATTTATATTAGCAGTTGAGGCCCCGATTGCGATTGCGGTCCTCTTACACTAGGTACTGTACAAATGAAGAAATACCATCCCTGACACACAGAAATTACTGACTAAGCCCTGATTCTGCAAATTGTTCCACTCTGGCTTTGTAATTGCATAAATAAATAAATATTGACTCCCCCAAGACAAGAATCAGTTAATATTGGAATTTAACATGCTTTCACTAGAAGATAACCATTTAGTAGAAATTTTATAGGGATTGTTTAGTGGAAATTTTATTTTTAAGAGAGAAGATTTTTGAGCTCGGTGATGATTTTGGCCCATCCACCTTAATTGTGACACTTTAAGTTTGATCTTAATAAAAAATTATATTCTGTGGTCTAGCTGGTAAAATGGATCCATGCACTGATTTTATTAATGCAGCTGGCTGAGGCCACAAGTGAAAGTCAGTTTGCTGGTCTTTGTCATTAGCTGGTGCTTGTCCTAGTCACAAACCAGCATCTGTTTTTGTCATATCAGGCTCTCTCTGCCCAGGAAAGGTACAGCACATTGAATTGTTTGGAGTCAAACATTGCAGGTCAAGGTACTGGTAAATCAGCAAAGCTGTGTGGGGAAGCATTGTTTTGCATACACATCCTACTCCACCTGCACTTGTCCTCTAGCTAGGGCTATCATTCTTGGAGTTTCATGAAAAAACAATTTGCCCAGTTCACTCCTGCAGATTTTTTATTTTAAAGTTTGCATTAGTCCAAAATGAAAAACAGTTTAAAGGCTTGGGAAAAGACAGAACCCCATAGAATCAGCTGGCTAGTTAATGAGCACTTGGCCCTTCAGAGCAGCTGCTCCACTTTCAGTGTTCCATGTCTCTGTTTCTTGTGGGTGATAAGTAAAATGTCTCTTGGACAGAGACAGAATGAAGGAACATTGGGGTTCATGGCCTCAGCTGTTCAAGTTTGTCACCCAAGTCAGATAACTAGGATTCTCTTCTAACTAGACTTCATGATTTCCCACAAGGATGCTCTTCCAGCCTGCAAGGTCAAATGCATAACTGGGTATAACAACAAACTTCAATCGAAATATGTTCTAGTCATGGAAGTATTAATCTAAAAAAGTACCATGGAGTGTTTTGATAAGGATAAGCCTCATACTCTTATCAACATAACAGCTGGCCTGATTCTCTCCTTTCTGCTCCAGTTTAATGCTGATATCACTTTGTTGATATCACTGGAATTACACTATGCCATAAAACTGGAAGAAGGGAGTGGATAATCAAGCCTACTTGTTAATGGGTCTCTGTTTTTAGACAGTTAAGTATTTAAGACTGAATTGTGGCATAGAATCTCAGCCCTGCATTGGTGGCAGGGCAATCCACATGTTTGACTGGAGCAGTGGACAGAGGGAATGGAGTAATGGCTTTTCCTCTTCCCTTTGTCTTGCAGCCTCCTTTGCAGAAGCTAGCAGTGCTGATGGCCCTAATCTTAGACAGTACAAAGGACCCCAGATGCCCTCAGTGCACAGCATGAGCCATTAAAAGCCCAGAGCCTGCAGCCTGGAAATACATTCTAGAGTTAAAATTTCTATGCTACTGGAGTTGTTTACCCACAGTTTTCACTTTTAAATACTCATAATAAAAGTGTAACTAAGTTGTGACAGATCCTTAGCTAGTGTTAACACCAAAGCCCCATTGAATTGTATGGAGCTCTGCTGATTTACCCCAATTGAGGATCTGGCCTACTGTGTTTTTTTTTTGACTGTGAGCATGAAACTCGATGAACTGCATTCTTTCCAGATTGCATAGTGTGGCATATCTCCATATCATTAAGTCTTGTCTGTCTAATGGACAATCTATAGGTTACAATGGATGCAAACTTACATAAAGAATATGGGTTCCAAAGGTCTGCAAACATCAGGGTAATGGACCCTTGTGGTTTTCCTGTGTCATGGCATTATTGTTTTTATAGGCATTAAACTATGGGAAGACTCCAGAAGTTGGAGCTATGTTTAGATTATGTTTTTTATTTCTTTCAAGCATCAAGTCTGCATTGTTCAGCTCAAGATAGTTATTTTTTGAAAGCTCAGGCTTGGGAGAAGATGTGAATTAAAACTGTATAGAAATGTAGAAAAGGGTATATACAAACATTTCAAGTTTTTAATAACATCAAATTGTTCCTTTTTTCTTCATTATTTCCATTAGTATTATATAAAAAGTATAAATATTTTGCTTGAATTTTTGTATCAAAGGCCCTGCAAGTAGTTCCATTAAAGTCAGAGGGGCTACTTGCATGATTAAGGGATATGGTATCAAGCTTCCAGTAATTACCTGCTTTAGGTCCCAGTTCAGCAGTCCATCCCTGTTCAGCAGAGCACCTGAGAACATAGTTAACTCCCATTGATTACAATAGGGTTTAAGTACGTGCTTAAAGTTGAGGATCTGCTTAAATGCTTCACTGAAGTCTTACCCAGGTTGTTCACGGGTTGTGCGTACTTTTTTGATGAGTTGTTCAGAAATCTAAGGATTGTCTTTTCAGCCTTCCACGTTAATGCTTTGGGATAAGAAATAAAAATAAGAGCAGCAGAGGGGAGAAAATGAAGAACAGTCAAAAAAAAAGTTTATCTTAATGGTGCAGTGGAATTCCCTGTAATGAATCCAGCTCCCTAGCCACTGTAAGTAAATGGAAGATACTATACTTTACTAGAATGGCCCACACAGACAGTGGTGACATGTAGAAGCATCTGGTGAAACAGGGCTTGTGACTCAGCATGCCAGCTTCTGTTGGCCTGTAGTGACTGACAGCCATTATAATATATGCATTAGAAACTACAGGGCTCTGAAATGACCACTTCTGGGTTATTTTATTATTGCAGGTCTGTTAACACTCAGTAACATGACAATAGTGGCCTGTTGCTACTGTACTGTCCATATGTGGCACAAAAGTGTTTGTTTTGATGTTATATCTGCCGTATAATCAGGAGCCAGATTTTTGGAGAGATTGTCTGTGTGTGGTTCAGAAGGGGCTAGATAGTTATAGTCACGGTGGAATTACAAAGGCAGGAGGGTAGGAGGAGCCTTTCTCTCCTATCCTCTTCTCCACACGGACCGGTTAGTGACATTCCTTCTGCTTACCAGAGCAGCCACCTCAAAGTGGTACTAGTTGGCAGGAGGTAAAGTCATGACCCTTCCACGACTGTACCCTGGAGATGAGGAAGAGTGGTACACATGGCATCTCCTTAAGGCATGTAGTAGCAGCCCACTCCCACTGCAGCTCCACCCTGCCCCCAACACAGCCTCATGCTTTCAGGTCGTGACAGAGCCCAGAGAAAATCTCCTTCTCAGTTTTGCAGCCGGAGGCTTAGCAGTGTCCTCCTCTGCTTCTCAGTGACTGTCAAAATCTCCATCTCCATCGCTGTCCACAATTACAGCTGTCCACAGTTATGGTCACCATAAACTCTGTAAGTCTAGTAGTTCTTGCTCCCTCTACACACTGTAGAATTTAGCACTTTAGAGGAGGGGGACATCGGAGTTTGTCCTCTGCTTTGTACAGGAATTTGACTGTTTTTTCTTTAGTTAGTATCCGGCATTGACTATGTGCAGTTCCTCAGTAGGTGTCTGGCTGGTCCTTCGTGATCCTTTTCCTCCAGCCCAGCTTGCAGAACTTGTGAGACTAGGGTAAATGATTATGGCTCTGGCAACTGACTTTCTCTTTCTTCCTCCCTTGATCATGTTGTAGATCTCTCTTTTATAGTGGTTACTTGTCAAAGTGGGCTGAGGAAATGGGATTTCCATGATGTATAACACAGAAAAATGTGTGACAAATGACAATTATAAGGCTGTGCCACGATTTGTAGAGCCTGAAATATTTAACAGACACCTGTTAGCCAAAGCAGAACGCTTTGCCCTTGTCCCCCCTAACATGTTCATTCCTAGTCTCGGAGAGCTCTGTAGATACCTGGCTAGCTGGAGCCTGTGGAGAAAGACCCTTTCTTACCCAAACATCCAAAAACATCCTTGCATCACATTGCTTTGGGAAGACAACTGTGAATGAAAATTAAATCTGGATTTGGCATGGCAATAAAAAATTACCAGCTGTGACAGGATCGGGCCAGATGGCTATAGGAGAGTAATAGAAGGCAGATATATTAGCCCCAGGCTAAGAAGGTCCCTTTTCGCTGGGTAAGGTAACAGGGAAGGTTCCAGAACAATCAGGAACCTTCTGGAGACAATTAAGACCGGCTGATTAGAACACCTGCAGCCAATCAAGAAGCTGCTAGAATCAATTAAGGCAGGCTAATCAGGGCACCTGGGTTTTAAAAAGGAGCTCACTTCAGTTTGTGGTGTGCGTGTGAGGGGCTGGGAGCAAGAGGCACTAGGAGATGAGAGTGAGAACGTGGACCGTTGGAGGACTGAGGTGCACAAGCATTGTCAGACACCAGGAGGAAGCTCCTATGGTGAGGATAAAGAAGGTGTTGGGAGGAGGCCATGGGGAAGTAGCCCAGGGAGTTGTAGCTGTCACACAGCTGTTCCAGGAGGCACTCTAGACAGCTGCATTCCACGGGGCCCTGGGCTGGAACCCAGAGTAAAGGGTGGGCCCGGGTTCCCCCCAAATCCTCCCAACTCCTGGTCAGACACAGGAGGAGTCGACCTGGACTGTGAATTCAGAAAAACGGCCAAGCTGAGGGCTGCCGTGAAGCTCCAAGGTGAGCAAATCCGCCAATAAGCGCAAGACCCACCAAGGTAGAGCAGGAACTTTGTCACACAGCATATTTGGGTCCTACTGAATTTCTGCACAGTCTTTTCAGCGTGTGCCTTACACAGTAATATTCATGACTAGGGCCCAACCAAATTCACAGCCATGAAAAAGGCGTCACGGACTGTGAAATAAGGCCTTTTGTGTGCTTTTACCCTATGCTGTGTACATACTACCCTATGAATAGTATAGGGTAAATGCACACTAAAGACCAGATTTCACGAGGGAGACCAGCATTTCTCAAATGGGGGGTCCTGACCCAAAAGAGAGTTGCAGGGGGTGTGCCAAGATTATTTTAGGGGGGTTGCGGTATTGTCACCCTTACTTCTGAACTGCCTTCAGAGTTGGGCAGCCAGAGAGTGGCAGCTGTTGGCCAGGCGCCCAGCTGTGAAGGCAGCGCCCCACCAGCAAAAGCACAGAAGTCCGGATGGCAACACCACACCTCACCATGCCAGCCCATGCCATGCCATCCTTTCTTCTGTGCTGCTGCTGCTGGTGGTTCTGCCTTCACAGCTGGGCTGCCAGCCAGCAGCCATCGTTCTCCAGCTGCCCAGCTCTGAAGGCAGGGCCACTGCCGACAACAGTGCAGAAGTAAGGGTAGCAGTACCGCAACCTCCCCTGCAATAACCTTGTGACCACCCCACAACTCCTTTTTGGGTCATGATCCCTACAATTACAACACCATGAAACTTCAGGTTTTAAATAGCTGAAATAATGAAATTTACGATTTTTAAAATCCTTATGACCTTGAATTTGTAGAGCCCTATTCATGACTCTGACTCTATTTATAAAAATATTGCATGGAAATGTACTTGTATTTCAGACACCAACAACTTGTATAGTAGAACTGCTTTCTGCTCCAGCCTCTAACACCTCATTAAAATCTGGGAGTGGTCTTCATGTTAAATGCCAGTGTACCCATTTTCTTCTGGTACTATAGAAATATAGGGAGAGAAAGAGAAATAAAAGAGAACACTTTATTGAAAGGACTTTCAGAGCAGAAATACTATACAGCTCTGCACAGAGGAAATTCGGCTACAGGCATTTTGGGCCTATTAGTGAAGATTTCTAACCAAGTAAAAGACATATATTTGATAAATATTTAGGTCAGCATAAACCTATGAGCAATATTCCTTGAAAGCTTTCATTTGGAACAAAGCCATCTGCTTGGTCACAGAAACCTGTGGCCAAGAAAACTTCAGCGTTCCCTTTTCTCAATGATACATTCTAAAAGGTGGAACAATAAAACATTTAATCCTGTCTGCTGTAGAAAAGTCACACTTTTTGGTTATATCTTTGCTTTCGTAGAAGGAGGCCACTGAAGAGGCCTTGGGATATCCCCTTTTGAACAACTTAGTGATTAATATTAAACTATTACTTGTTTTAAACCTGTTATTTACTTTAATGTGGCATTTTAAAAATTAGTTTTCTATATTTTTTAGAATGGGCTTAATATTGCAAGGGTCAAACACATCTCTGTGGCAAGCATTAAATTGGGCTTATTAAAATTCAGCACGAGACAAAAACATATTAGCATAATCTGCATCCTCCTGAATACATTTGTTTTTAAGCTTCATGTTAATTTTTGATAACAGGGTATGTCAAGGCATGCCACTTTGTTAGTTTTAGAAAGCCAGTAGTGCACATTAAGATACTCAAGAGCAATTGAAGAAAAGTTACCTTATTTGATTGAAGTAAGTGTATGTGAAAACAACATTGGTTGTGATTTTTCCACTTGTATCATCTAAAAGGAGGACTTTGAAACTGGAGCAAACTCAATCCTGAACCATTGAAGTCAAGGGAGTTCGCCATTGAATGCTATGGGAGCAGAGTCACAGCTCGATGGGGAAAACACCCTAACCCCGTCAGAATAATCATACAAAAGGAATTGTGTTTGGCTAGTACTTGTGAACGTCCCCCCACTATTGTTAACACGTGTTTTGAATAAGAACTTTCTCACTCATGGCCCAATTTCTCTTTCTTCCTGTTCCTGTGGTGACATCATCATCTTGCCATTCATTGCAGTCAGGCACTTGGGGTCGGCAGCAGAGGAAATAATTAAAGCGTACAGGGCCTTGTCAATGTCCTGGTAAGGCAGCTGGGATGATCTATAAAATGGTCATGTGGTCCAAAGAAACGTCACCTGATGGTCAGCTTTGAAACAGAGCAGTCAGCCAGGCTGAGGAGCCAGGGCCTGAGAACCCCCTGTCAAAAGATCTGTATGCAATGGGAATGAGATGTCTCAGTGACTGCCACAATCACATCTCCAGAACTCATTTATGACTTCTCACTTCTCCCTCTCCTGCTAACCTGCGCTGCATCCTCTCAGAGGGGTGCAGGTCTTCGCCACTATCACTTTTATCTGTTGGGCCAACTGTCCCGAAGTTCAGGTAGCTCTATACCCGGTGAGTTTATGTAGCCATCTGGAGATGACGTCCCTTTCTGCAACCAGGCTCTGAGTTTAGCTTGACATAATTTATGAGCATTCAGCAATTAACTTGAAACTCTTGACAGCTCATTTGCTTTTAAATAACTCATGTATTTCCTAATCTTTTGCAATAAAATTGTCATGCTGAGATAGCCAGGCCTATAGAATGCAAACATGTAGCAGGAGAATGACGCAAAGCCTATTTCCCATCTTCTGGAGAAATAAAAAAAAAGTTTGGAACAGACTGTGGCCAGCCCCTGTGCCAGTGCACAAGACTCCCTTGCATTTCTGTGCAGGGACGATCTCATCCCTTGTACATATATGAGCACAAGGACTATATGTGCTAGCTGCGTCAGAGGAGGTGAAGGGAAGTCTGAGTATGAGTCAACTTTGAGCTCCATGCTAGTCACTTGTGTTGCCGGCACCCCGTGCCGAGAGGCAAAAATACCAGCAAGGGTTTGTTACCCGGTGTGCTTCACTCAATAATCACAACGGGGTGGAGAGGCAGAAAAGTTTATTTGAAGCTTCAAAAAGGTACAGGGAGATTAGAATCTCAAATCCTGTACACAGAGCAGGAAGTTACACAGGCTTTTATATATCCTTTCTTTAGCATACTTATTTAATAGCAAGCTGCCCTAAGTATCCATATAGCCAGCCAATCCAGTTACCAGCTAGTTCCCTTGTTTTTTGTATTATTTGTTAAAGTATACATAAAGCTGCTTTATTCAGCATTGTTTTTCCATATTTGCCCTGTTTGGCCTTGATTAGTTTCAGCCAGTCTGACTCTGCAACATATTGTTGCAGATCCTCAGCATAACTGCTGCGAGTGCCTCCAGGCCGGGGGGCCAAGGACACTTGGGCCTAGTACGCAGAGCTGCTGCGAGTGCCTCCAGGCAGGGGGTAGGGGGGTGCCAAGGACACTTGGGCCTAATGCGAGGGGGCTTCATCGACACTCGTGGTCTTCCATCCCCTCAAGTTACCTAGTGGCCATGCCCCAGTGTCCCCAACACTTCTCTGAGCGGCGATAGCTGGGCTAACAGAAGAATTCCAGGGGTTAGGCTGGCTTAATTGTGGTTTTTTCACACCCTGAAGTGATGTAGTTAGGTCAATCTAAATTGTACATGTAGACCAGGCCTTATAGGACAGCCAAGAGAAAGAAAAACAGCTCTTCTGTTCTGGATTTATTTTTTAAGTAATATTTAGGAAGTTCATTCTCTTTATGGCTTTGACTTGAGAAGACAGCTGAATTTATTGCAGCACAGGTCTTATATAATACAGTGCATGACACAAAATGAAATTAAAAAGAAATGTTCTAACTTGAAAATATACAGACAAGTTTTGATACAGGATTTAGTTTCTGAAGTCCAAAGAAGCTGGAGCAAATGTTTGGGAGCGTGACAACATATCAGAAGTCTCGGATGACGATGGTCAAACCAGGATGAGACCAGCATGCATAGTTTAACCGTACAGGGCTTTGAAATCAGCAGTACTGGCTGGAGCTGTCCAAACAGTTGTTGTGTCAGGTGCAACTGGGGCCAGTCAAGACAGGTTGCATGGAAGGCCATCTATGACGTGGTGGAGGATGTGTTCCTTTTGCCAGCTTGGAGGAATTCCAAAATCAGCTGCCCAGAACATTAATTTAGTGGGGCACAGATGGTGACTGTCACCTTTGGTGATCATAGTGTTGTTAGTGCAAACTTGCAGTCACTGGTGACTGCTAACAAGGATATGAGGATATGACACTCAGCATGCCTGTACAAGGGTGGCAGAGCACATTCTGAGGATGTCAAACATTGACCTTCCTCTTAAATGACTAAAAGAAGTTATACATTAGTCATGCTGTAAGCCATAAAAATGAAGAATTGTCAAAACTTCGGCTGAAAGCTCCTTGGAACAGGGACTGGGTCTTCATAATTATTTGCGCATCTCTGAACATACTGCCTGCCAGTTCTCAAAATATAAAAAATATAATAAAAGAAATAATAATTCATAGTTTTGGGCTTTTTAAAACATTTATTTTACTTTATTTTTATGAATTCAACTTACATTCCTGCTACTCTGACTGAACTTTACTCGCAATACCTGTTGTAGCAGTGTGCCAATTTTCTGTGGCATGTGGGAAGACTAGAGTAGTTATAAAATCCCTAGCAGTTGCCTGTTCATGTCTATTAAAGCATCTAATAAAATTGCTAAGCCTGCCATGCCTGAGTTATGGGAATTTATAGGAATACGTCAGGCTGTTTCTATTCCTACTAGTAGTGTTGAGATGTCCAAAGTGTGCCTATCTACATTACTTAATATGCTTTAGCTAGCATTCACATATCGCTTTACAGCAGAAAACCGGAGAAAAGCATTTATACTTTTTAAACTTGCAACTACACAATAGTGACATAAGTGGGAAATTTATAGATGAAGCGTTCTTCTAGATCCTTATCGTAACTACATATATCACGTATTTGTGCCTAGATTTAATGAAAGAGTGATCCAGAGAGAGGGTGAAGGTAGAATGTGTGTTCCAGTGATCTGAGCACAAGATTTGGAGACTGGAATGCCTATATTCTACATCTGACACTGATTTGGTCTTGAGCAAGTAACTTAGGCTCAAAGTTTCAAATGTGTGCACCCAGAATTAGTCCTTGCATCCACCCTGAGACACCTAAATAAAGGTGACCTGATTTTCAGAGGTGCTGAGCACCCAGAACTCCTGTTGACTTTGTGACTCCAGTGTTGGGACTTATCACTTTGGAAAATCAGGCTATTTTTATTCAGGTGCTCTGGTATGAATGTAGGTGCTTATCTGTATACATTCGGGCTTGAAAATATTGCTTGTAACCTTTCTGCCTCCATTTTTCCCATCTGCAAAGTGAGTATAAAAATAGGTACCTATGTCAGAGGCGTGTTGTAAGGTAGTTAGTGCTTGTGTATTGCTTTGAAATAGAAACGAACACTATATAGTAAAGGTTAGATTTGCAGAAGCATTTGGGGTCAGATTTTTCAGGGCCTCAGCAGCTACAGTTGGGTCCAGGTTTTCAAGAGCTCAGCTTCCATTTAGGTAAGCTAATAAGAACCAGATTTTCAAAATCACTCGGCATTCAACAGCTTTTACTAGATTTAGGACTAGATTTTCAGAGAGGCAACATGCTGAGCTCTCTTGAAAATCTGTCCCTATTTGTTGCCTTTACTTAACACAAATAAACACTATTTAAGATAATTATTGCATTGCTATGTTCAGATTATGTCAAGTCAGCTTTGTTCCTTGAATTGGGTGCTCATTCTGTGATAAATGACAGCCATACAATGGCGGGGACAGGGGAGTTGGAGGAGAAAATAGTTTTAGTGGATGCTTCCTCTTTGTCATTAAGTACTTTGTAAAATCCATGTTTAGACGTGATGTTTTCTTTGCTATTGTACAAAAGTAAACCTAATGCAGCAAATACCATGCATTTTCATTCAAATACTATGGCTAATGTATAGTTGTAAGTTTTTAAATATTGTACACCCAAAGTAATATTAATGGGATGGAAAAGATGGATGCAAGAAAGTGTAGTACTTAAAACAAACGCCCTAATCATACCTCAGTCTAGATGACACAAATACAGTTTACTCTTCCAAATGCCAAACAGATTTTGATTGCTAAATACAGGCACGTTATCCTCACATCAGCTATACAAACCAGTAGCATTTTTGGACCCAGGTTTTCAGTTGTTAGTCTTTAGGTGCCACTGGACTCCTCGTTGTTTTAGTTGGTGGAACAATACTGTGGTCTCTGGGCAGCAGAAAATCCACTGGTTTTTATACAGCTTCCTCTCTTCCAGGATTCAGATCTGGCTGGATCAGCTGGACTAGGAGTGGGATCAGAGCACGTGGGCGATGTGTTGATTCAATGCATGTCTTGGGTAGCTCCTGCTAAGTAGACTCCATGGAGCTCCATCTGGAGCTTAAAGCCGCTCTCCCCTGATGGAGGGCATTTGTGGCAGTACTGCCACTTATTCCTCCCTCCCCCACCCCGGGCACAACAGGTGCAGATTTTATTCCTTTGTGCCACAAATGTGAATCAAGTTCACTGTCTCTGAAGAGGTAGGTTGTCTTTGAGTGTTTCACTATGAGTCTCCCTCCCTCTCTCTTCCTTTACTACCCCATTCCTTCTAAATTACTGTGGGGGAAGTTAGTTCTGAGATTGAAGCTGTATTTGAGTCCAAGGGTTGGGGCATATTTATGGGAAAAGGCCTGGTGAGGAAAGGAACCGGGATGGTCTCAGTTGTAGGGCCCAGTGTAGGCATTACACTGTAGGGAGGGAGAGGAAATGCCCTAGCAGGGTAATACCGGCACTAGGCACATCCACAGTGGCTCTGCCCCTTGATTATTCTTTCATCCCACTTGGGTGGGTGAGGGCATAGGCCATCTACACAAGAAACTCCAGCTGGGTAGGTGGAGGCCTGCTGCTAGACTCTAAACAGCCTTGGAGCCAGGCGTCCTTAGCTTGCCATTGTCACTCCTCTTCAGGAAAGCTGGGACCTATCTTTAAGCCAGCCTGCTGTTTTCTGTCTTTGACTTGAGTAAGGGACATAAACTCTCATGGCCCAGGTCGTGAGCCAACCACTAACTGATGTGGATTAGGAAGACTCTTTCCCTCAGGGCAGGTTATTCTGTAATTGTCCTCTACTCTGTTTCTTGTGTCTTCCTCTAGAGCACCTGGTACTTGTCACTATGTAAAAAACCAGGACAGTGGATTAGGTGGACCATTCGTATTTGGTTTGCAAATGCCTGTGTTCTATGTAGGACTTTATATATGAAAAATAAGCTCTATAATGTTAAGCCAAATACATGATGGACCATTTACTTTACTAATTTCAGTGGCACTTGAGATTGGTGGGCTGGATCTCTTTCCTTTTTATAGTCTTGAGACGATGGGAAGCAGGACCTTCTCTCACAACACCTGGTATTTTCTCCCCACTATATACCTAGTCATATCAGTGGGGTCCTCCCAGCAAGGCTGAGCATTTTTAAAATTCCACTTTAGGCTGTTTGCGGGGCTCCGATGTATTTTTGTTGGGCTCTGGATTGTTAGTTTCTTCTGTTCATTATGCTGTTTCACATGCTTTATTTTAACCATAGGACCAGGGTTTTTCTTAAGAATTAGTGCTTATTATTATAGGGTGCCTAGAGTTCTCCAAGAATTATTATTTATAGTTCCTCAAAGTGTGAGGTACTTAACAGAACATACAAAAAGCCCAGCCCCAAAGAATTTACATTCTAGAAGTTAGACATCAAACTAGTGAAGGAGACAAGCAGAAGGCAGGGAATGAACATTTAAAAATTTAAAATATAATTATGTTGAATCTAAAGATGTACAGCTTACGACCAAAAAGAAAAGCAGTACTTGTGGCACCTTAGAGACTAACCAATTTATTTGAGCATAAGCTTTCGTGAGCTACAGCTCACTTCATCGGATGCGGAAAATACAGAAGACGTTTGTTTTTATACACATAAATCATGAAAAAATGGGTGTTTATCACTACAAAAGGTTTTCTCTCTCCCCACCCCACTCTCCTGCTGGTAATAGCTTATGTAAAGTGATCACTCTCCTTACAATGTGTATGATAATCAAGGTGGGCCATTTCCAGCACAAATCCAGGTTTTCTGCCCCCCCCCACCCACCCACAAACCCACTCTCCTGTTGGTAATAGCTTATCTAAAGTGATCACTCTCCTTACAATGTGTATGATAATCAAGGTGAGCCATTTCCAGGACAAATCCAGGGTTTAACAAGAACGACTGAAGAAGGGGGGGAGGGGGTTAGGAAAACAAGGGGAAGTAGGTTACCTTGCACAATGACTTAGCCACTCCCAGTCTCTATTCAAGCCTAAGTTAATTGTATCCAATTTGCAAATGAATTCCAATTCAGCAGTCTCTCGCTGGAGTCTGTTTTCGAAGTTTTTTTGTTGAAGGATAGTCACTTTGAGATCAGAAATCGCGTGACCAGAGAGATTGAAGTGTTCTCCGACTAGTTTGTGAATGTTATAATTCTTGACATCTGATTTGTGTCCATTTATTCTTTTACGTAGAGACTGTCCAGTTTGACCCATGTACATGGCAGAGGGGCATTGCTGGCACATGATGGCATATATCACATTGGTGGATGTGCAGGTTACCGAGCCTCTGATAATGTGGCTGATGTTATTAGGCCCTGTGATGGTGTCCCCTGAATAGATATGTGGGCACAGTTGGCAATGGGCTTTGTTGCAAGGATAGGTTCCTGGGTTAGTGGTTCTGTTGTGTGGTATGTGGTTGCTGGTGAGTATTTGCTTCAGGTTGGGGGGCTGTCTGTAGGCAAGGACTGGCCTGTCTCCCAAGACTTGTGAGAGTGTTTGGTCATCCTTCAGGATAGGTTGTAGATCCTTGATAATGCGTTGGAGGGGTTTTAGTTGGGGGCTGAAGGGGACGGCTAGAGGCGTTCTTTTATTTTCTTTGTTAGGCCTGTCCTGTAGTAGGTGACTTCTGGGAACTCTTCTGGCTCTGTCAATCTGTTTCTTCACTTCCGCAGGTGGGTATTGTAGTTGTAAGAATACTTGATAGAGATCTTGTAGGTGTTTGTCTCTGTCTGAGGGGTTGGAGCAAATGCGGTTGTATTGCAGAGTTTGGCTGTAGACAATGGATCGTGTGGTGTGGTCAGGGTGAAAGCTGGAGGCATGTAGGTAGGAATAGCGGTCAGTAGGTTTCCAGTATAGGGTGGTGTTTATGTGACCATTCTTTATTAGCACTGTAGTGTCCAGGAAGTGGATTTCTTGTGTGGACTGGACCAGGCTGAGGTTGATGGTGGGATGGAAATTGTTGAAATCATGGTGGAATTCCTCAAGAGCTTCTTTTCCATGGGTCCAGATGATGAAGATGTCATCGATATAGCGCAAGTAGAGTAGGGGTGTTAGGGGACGAGAGCTGAGGAAGCGTTGTTCTAAGTCAGCCATAAAAATGTTGGCATACTGTGGGGCCATGCGGGTACCCATAGCAGTGCCGTTGATTTGAAGGTATACATTGTCCCCAAATGTAAAATAGTTATGGGTAAGGACAAAGTCACAAAGTTCAGCCACCAGGTTAGCCGTGACATTATCGGGGATAGTGTTCTTGACAGCTTGTAGTCCATCTTTGTGTGGATTGTTGGTGTAGAGGGCTTCTACATCCATAGTGGCCAGGATGGTGTTATCAGGAAGATCACCGATGGATTGTAGTTTCCTCAGGAAGTCAGTGGTGTCTCGAAGGTAGCTGGGAGTGCTGGTAGCGTAGGGCCTGAGGAGGGAGCCTACATAGCCAGACAATCCTGCTGTCAGGGTGCCAATGCCTGAGATGACGGGGCGCCCAGGATTTCCAGGTTTATGGATCTTGGGTAGTAGATAGAATATCCCAGGTTGGGGTTCCAGGGGTGTGTCTGTGCGGATTTGATCTTGTGCTTTTTCAGGAAGTTTCTAGAGCAAATGCTGTAGTTTCTTTTGGTAACTCTCAGTGGGATCAGAGGGTAATGGCTTGTAGAAAGTGGTGTTGGAGAGCTGCCGAGCAGCCTCTTGTTCATATTCCGACCTATTCATGATGACAACAGCACCTCCTTTGTCAGCCTTTTTGATTATGATGTCCGAGTTGTTTCTGAGGCTGTGGATGGCATTGTGTTCCGCACGGCTGAGGTTGTGGGGCAAGTGATGCTGCTTTTCCACAATTTCAGCCCGTGCACGTCGACGGAAGCACTCTATGTAGAAGTCCAGTCTGCTGTCTCGACCTTCAGGAGGAGTCCACCTAGAATCCTTCTTTTTGTAGTCTTGGTAGGAAGGTCTCTGTGGATTAGTATGTTGTTCAGAGGTGTGTTGGAAATATTCCTTGAGTCGGAGACGTTGAAAATAGGATTCTAGGTCACCACAGAACTGTATCATGTTCGTGGGGGTGGAGGGGCAGAAGGAGAGGCCCCGAGATAGGACAGCTGCTTCTGCTGGGCTAAGAGTATAGTTGGATAGGTTAACAATATTGCTGGGTGGGTTGAGGGAACCATTGCTGTGGCCCCTTGTGGCAAGTAGTAGTTTAGAAAGTTTAGTGTCCTTTTTCTTTTGTAGAGAAGCAAAGTGTGTGTTGTAAATGTCTTGTCTAGTTTTAGTAAAGTCCAGCCATGAGGAAGTTTGTGTGGAAGGCTGGTTTTTTATGAGAGTATCCATTTTTGAGAGCTCATTCTTTATCTTTCCCTGTTTGCTGTAGAGGATGTTGATCAGGTGATTCCGCAGTTTCTTTGAGAGCATGTGGCACAAGCTGTCAGCATAGTCTGTGTGGTGTGTAGATTGTAATGGATTTTTTACCTTCAGTCCTTTTGGTACGATGTCCATCTGTTTGCATTTGGAAAGGAAGATGATGTCTGTCTGTATAAGTTTTTTCATGCCGTTGATAGAGTACCTTACTATATATAGCAGTCAGTGGCAAATCCAATAGCAGTGCTTAATTGATCCATAAATTAGTCCATTCCTCAATCTCTGACGGCATAGACCATAAATTCACATTTGTTTAGATTAAATCAACGTCCTATATATAAGTTCCCAGACTTTCAGATTCCAGTACTGGGATGCTATGGTAAAAACAACAGCAGTCCATTGGAGTGATGGCTGTGTTGCCATCCAACCAAGTTAATCTAGCCTTGAGTTTGAAAGCCTTGGGACGATCGAACTGGTCATATTGCAGAATGGAAGTGATCTATCTCTTAAGGGAATATCCCAGGTGTTTTGCTCTGCAGCATCTCATCTGACCAGTCTGTACATTAGCACTGGAATTGATTTACTTGCATAGTTTCCCAATTGGACGATTCAAATGTCACAGCAGTGTAACAAATAAAAAAGGGAACACGAGGAGTTAAAAATATGAACTGCCTTAGAAAAATTGGAGGTAATTGAAAATAGTTAATTTTAGACTATATCAAAGATTGTAATAGCTGACATCAACTACATCATTTTAACTAAATTTCACGTACTTTTTAAAGCTTTGAATATTTACATATTTCCATGAATTCTCAGCTTTGTTTAAAAGACCTGTGTATGGCAATGCAGCCTAAGTATTCGTTGTCTCCATGGCATTTTGCTTCTAGAGACTGTAACTTTTTTCCTTTGCATTATTTATGAAGTCAATTTTGATAACAAGCAAATTTACAATTGCTAATGTTTGTGGTAAATGCATACAGAAGCAGATTCTCCTGGTGCCGTAATTAAACAATGAATCACATTATCTGGCACATCAAGCTCTGACGTTTTTAAATTATTCAAAAATGTTTTGTTTTGAGCTGGCACATCCTCATTAGCATGGATCTGGTCAGCCAGGCTGAATCAATCTTGCAGGGAAAATTCATGAACTGCCATGCTTGTCACCTCCCGTTAACTCACAAGATAAACTTGGCCTGAAACAAATCTCGACTGGGAAGAGTGTGGACGGTATTGATAGCAGATGGTAACCACTACATTAGCCCTGAAGGAGCTCAGATATGCAAAGAGGGAGGGGGTAGGATGAAGGGAGAGGAGGACACTCTTGGAAGAAAGTTTTGTAGCTCATTTTAATGATGTGGAGATAACAGAGAAGCTGGCTTCTTTTCTTTGCTGAGGAAGAGATGCACACGCTATATATGGGCACCTGTCTGACTGAATACAGTGATGCAGGGAAGAGAAAATAGTCACGAGCATAACTATACTCTGTATGAGTGATTTTTCTTTAAGGCAGTTTTCTGCAAGTAAAGAGACTGTTTTACAATTTATTTTGTAGAAATTAAGTGATCATTTTATTGGCAAGCATTACATTTGTGTCATGGGTTTTTGGTTTGTTTGTTTGTTTTTAAAGTAAGTTTTGGTGTTTTTTTCCCTCTGTCTTGGAAACAACAGCAAAGTCCATTGGCCAAATTCTTCTAGTCACTTACATGAAAATTAGAGAAACTCAGCCAGGGGATGGAATGTGTGGTATTGCTTATGTTGTTCAATCCTGGCTTTCTCAAAATCCATAGGATTAAATCCTGGCTCCACTGAAGTCTGGGTGTGGGGGTGGGGTGTTGCCATTGACATCAGTGGAGTCAGGATTTCACCCATAGAGTTCACAGTCCACAGGATCTCCAGGGCTCATCTCCACCATACAGTGCCTCTTCCCCCTGCCATAGTCAGAATACAGAATATTCATTGTCTCTCAGCTATCACTGAGAAATGTTGACTTTCAAATGCTAACGCTCCTGACCTGAAAAGTGAGCAAAAACCATGCAACAGTTTGGAGTAACTTCAAATCCAAACTGAAATGCGTTCTTGTGAGAAGGCAGAATTTGCAAACCAAAAAGTCTGAATCATGTGTCTGAAGTAGAAAATCTACAATTCTGCACTATAATTAGA
Organism: Caretta caretta; assembly: GCF_965140235.1. Taxonomy (NCBI): domain Eukaryota; kingdom Metazoa; phylum Chordata; order Testudines; family Cheloniidae; genus Caretta; species Caretta caretta. The sequence continues at coordinate 43,191,040 of NC_134209.1, read as the reverse complement.
ATTGACCAAGACATAAGTTCTTGGCATTCTGGAAGGTATTAGCCATGAGCTGGATGTCGAAAATGCTGGTGTTACCTCTTCCAACAATAGTTAGTATTTTATCTGCAGGAGAGTGAGCTGCTGCATAGTGCCCATACCCTCACGAATGAACAGTTAGGATAAACATAGTAAACATCATTTCAAGTTGTCTGTGTATTTAGTACTACAGTTATTTTATTTCACTTATGTTTCTGGCCATCTTTGGTGTCATTCTGTATGACCTTAAATTTGAAACTGGCATGTTGAACATCTGCTCACCCATTTTAGGGAAGCCAGCAGTGCCATTTGAGTGAAATTAGTACTGTCAGAAGAAAGAATGTATAAAAAACATATATTAAGGCTTTTGGGGTTTTTATAATTTTGGCATCCTTGTTTCTGTGTACAGTGTTGGTGGCACTCAAATGGTAGTGACAATGTAACAAGGCAGAAAACAGCTGTTTGATTGTAGATGAGTAGGGTGGAAGTAGCAGTTTATTTTTTATGAAGTCACAATTTATACCTTTATGCTACTAATGTATGGGTCCAAATCTATACATTACTATGTTATAGAAATTATAACTTTTATGGGATGTAATTGGTATGAAGGAAAATGCCTAATTTATGCATTTGCTCTATGGTAAGTATTTCAACTCATGAGAGCTTTGATCTTTTATGGCATTTACGAAGAGGTTTGATAACTAAAGAGCGATGTAGCCCTGCATGCAATATCAGGTCTCTTCACTTAAGAAGGTAAATGTGTACAAAGTCTTGTGCTTATCGAACCTGATCCCATCCCCAAGTGGAATCAATGGAAGCTTACAGTTGGATTGGGTCCATTGTTCACTCTTATTAAATATGCAATTACTGGGAGCATCACAGATTTTCTTATTGAGAAGCATGATAGAATAACTATATGGTTTGTTTATGCAATCACTTAGTTTGCAGGAAGCGGGGATGTAAATCTAACCCATGCTAGCCTGCTGTGCATTGTATTCATATGGACAATGCCGCTACTTTTCCTAGTGTGCCTCAGTCTACTTCTCTTTCAAAGATTTACACCCAGCTTGCCACGAACTAAGTGTTTGTAAAGACAAGCCTTGCCTGTTAGATTTTCTTATTCAGAAAGATGCTGTTTGGATGATATCACAGGATAAGCTTCTGAGTAGTAATGATCATCATTAACAAATAATACCTAGCTCTTGCATAATGCTTTTTAACAGTAGATCTCCAAGTGCTTTACAAAGGGGGTCAGTATTATTATATAAGTATTATGGAGAATTAAACCTTCATTGGAAATGAGAGTACATAATTTAAATTGCTCTTCTCACCTTCGATTTGGTTTTAGGCACTCCTATTAAGCATAAACAGTTTTGAGATATGGGTGGCACAAAATAATTTTTACTATATAAAACAATATGACTTTCCTATTTCAATATCCATTGTTTTGAAATGCACTAAACTAAATTTTATCAGTCTGTTTCATTTTGCTATCAAGGGAGTAAATGTAATTTCACTTCTCCATGATGAAAATAACAGCAGGAAAATATATATAAGAATATAAGTTTAATTTCCTCCTGGCCTGCATTACCCTTCTGGAAAATTATGAAGTGTTATCTCAGTCAGTTATATGCAACATACTCCTCTTCTTGTTCCTGACCTTGCTGTATGACAGACACATTTTTCTTCAGAATAAAACAAATGTTGTTAGTCTTAAATGAGGTAGTTCAGTCTCTTTACTTTTACTATTCAGCAAATGGAATTGTAGAAAGTGTAGCTAATGGTTAGATGTTGGCTTACATAAATTGATTTTATAGTTCTAATCTTTATATTTTAATGGTTTTTCAGTGGAAATCAATATACACGAGATGAATTAATAACGGCACATTAAGGGCTCAATCTACACTCTGGAACAAAAGTCCTATTCTTCTGAATCTTGAAAAGTTAACTGCTGGGTATAGAAGTATAAAAAGGTGAACCCAAGAGAATGCATGCTCCTATGTCTTGGGAAAGTAATCCCACGACGCAGTGATTCAGTGGGAAGAGACATGTGGAAATGCGTAGGGGTGACAGTGAGAAGTAGCCTAGTTACGAATTTTGGTATATGGTACATTTCAAAAAGACAGCAATATGATTTTGAATTGTGGCTACTGTGGTATCATGTAATTAACCAGGGAACAGGGAAAACCTCTTTGAGAGACTGTGCTTAGAAACTAAATGCAGTACTGGGCCTCTCTCAATGCCCGACTAAATTATAGGAAATTTTCAGAAGAGCAACAGAAACAATTTAGATGTTGAGGGAGTGGATTAAGAGGAAAATTAAAAGGACAAAATAGTCATATGTTGGTTAACCAGCATCTAGCAGTGATCTGATGATCATTTTACATTTATTTGAAGGATGTTAACACCAATAACTGTTTACAAGAATTGATTAGGATACTCAACAGAGCATTCAAGTAAGAATAATAGTTTGGAATTAAATTAAGCAATGGAAAATTAAGGCTAAATATTATGAAAAAAATCCTAATAATCAAATGTATCAGACGATGGAATAATATCTCAAGGGAAATGGGAGAAGCTCCATTACTAGGTTAATGAAAAATTAATTGACTGAACCAAGTGCTGGAGAAAATATACTGTAAGGGAACAATCCTGCCATTCCCAACCCTACTGTTTTTGTGGTGTTAATATGCATCCATTTTCTAGGTAAAACACAGGAGTCTGTACGTTTTTCTATTTTCATGGAAAGAGTGAGTTTGTTGTATGTATAAAGCAAATGGTTGTGGTGGTGTTTTACTTTTAACTTGACTGTTTCATAGATGAAAGAAGGAACCCTAACTCAAGAGAAATGTTTCTGAGAGTGAGTTATGTGGTACTATAGTCTTTGATACATAAACTAACAAAAGTGAAAATGCTATCTCATAAACACACACTCTTTTATCAGTCTTGTTTATGTTGTGGTATTTTCTCAATACTGCATGTTTGTAATACCCTACATGCTTTGCACAAAATGTTAAGGATTATTAATGCCATTTTGAGGATTACTCTTGTGTGTTAGACAGACAGCGTTTTTGACCCAGGTCGTTCAGTGCAGAGGGATTCCGCAAATGGCAATGAGTTTCTAAGAAAATTTGTTGTTTATGGACTTATATGTGGCTTTGACCCAAGCCCTGAACAAAAAGCAAATGCATTTTTGCACTGCCCCAGGAGCAGTCTGGAAGTTGGATTGTGACTCAGTCACAATCTGCTGCCTGCTTCCTTCTACTCCAAGGGAGAAATACCCTGAATAGGGTATAGACCTGGTACCACATACATCTCAAGATGCACCATGTAGCTACAGTAGCTGCTGTATTTGATAACTGGAGCCAAAGATCTGCCCTGTATCTTTCCTGCCCTGTCCACCCTTCTTCATTGTGTTGGGAAGCTTGGATGTAACTGACCCATGTAGGCTGCTCTCCTTTTTGCACTGCTACCTTTGATCTGAGCTGCTGGCACAAGCCAGGCCATATATGAAGTTTGTGTGTGTGTGTGCGCACACGCGCATATAATCTATGTATTTGAGAGAGGGAGAGAAAATACATGGTGGTGTAATGTTGTTTTAAAGTTCTGTTAGTAAGGGCTTTGACTTTTTATTGGACACAGCACATTGGGAGAACCATATGTGACTTATGCAGGCCATTCCAAATGAGTGCTGATACAATCTTCATCCCACACTTGTGTATGCCACCTGTGTTACAGCAAAGTACTTCATGAATGTTTTAGACACTGTAAAAATTGTGCTTGGACTATTTCTTGTACCCATCTGTGATGCCCAGTACTTTAGTTACCAGTGAATCCAATTTAACAGGACTAAAATAGTTTTTCCAAAACAAAAAAGTCAGAATTTTAAGGTCTATTATTTCTAATCCTTCTATGTACATACCAACCGCAGTCAGGTTTAGTGGTCTTCTTTGGCACCACATCACATTGTCTCATTCAGAGAGCATTTTGGAGTTTGCCAGAATGCCATTTTTCTGCCATAGCGTCAGCCACATTATGGATAGAAAACAACATTATTTAAGGGTGCCACAGGAATGCATTTGACTTGTACTAAAAGCTAGATTGCACCTACTGCATACTGAATAAACTGAAGACGGAAATGTGGCCAACTGAGTACGAGTTTGCAGTTAGAGCTCCGTCTTCACTGTTTTGGAAAATCATTGGTCCCAAACTATTTCCTGCACATTTGGAAGAGATTCAGTAAATTGATTCTTAAACTTTTGTCACCTGGCAGATGGTAGCAGAAGGTGCAGAGCACATTTTGGAGCAAGAAGAAGTCTGGAGATTTCACAGGGCCATACAGTCTTCTAACAATAAACACATTTCATCAGTCATAATGTTGACTTCAGGAAGAGATCAATGCAACATAAAACCCATTGCACCAATATTTTGATGTTTAAGTAGGCATTAAAGCCGGGGAGGCATTGGCACCCGTTCCAGCTGTGGCATGTATAATGCAAATAAATACAACAGACAACTGGGACAGTAGAATGCAGCTTAATTATTTTCATTTGTGATCCAGAAGCAACAGGGAAGATGACAAAGTCATACAGAACAGATTTGTGGAAGCCTAATTTTCCTGAATGTACACCAAAAACCGAGGAATGAAAATGATGATCTCATTCAGCAGAGAAGAAAAGAGAAAAGCTTAAGAATAGCATTGCAACTAGATTGGCAAAGAGGAGCAAATGAGTTTCAGCTGTATTTAAAAGAAAATCTTTCAGGTTTTGAAAATTAACTAGTGATGGATGGAGACTGTGACAATTGATGCAACACTGGTGCCAAGTGAAACACATTTGTTATTCAACAGGGAATAAAATGTATGCTACTGAAACCCTTCAGCACAGTTTGAAGCTTAATATAACTAAAGTATATTTTAAAATCATGCCAATAGTTGTTAGCAAATAGCAGTTTCTTTCTTGGTTCCTTCCCCCCCTCCTGTATTCCTTTGTGCATGCATGTGTGTTCTTTCTTGCATTTGAAGAATGAATTACAGTACAGTAAAAGTGAATATGCTGATATGTTGCAACTGTGCGGGAATGCTGGATTCAAGGACAAATGTTTGTTCTTCATTGGACATTGAGTTTACAGGTACGAACCTTACTTGAAATGTCAGAAAATCACCAGCAAGTGGGCACTAAATGCTACTCTCTGTGCTGTTGTGCAGAGGGGTGGAAAAGGACATAACAAAGTTTAATTCATTCCATGGCACTTCAGTGTTTTTCCCTCGTATGAAGTAGTGTGGAGAGTGGGGAAACAGACCACATGATCCTATACTGGGTGTTCTCGCCTTTCTCTTCCAAGGCCAGCAGAGAAGCCAGCATCCAGACACTCCACAGTAGTAGTAATGGAGGCTGCTCTGGAACAGGCTCTGGCTTATTGTCCGTGGGCCTGGTCCACAAGTTTATGTGCATATGACTTCTGATTCAGGAATTAACCCTATACAATACAGCTCACTTACAGACCATTTCTGCTTTTTCCTGTGTGTGTGTGTGTAAATATGCATTGATTTTAGGTGAAATTTCATATCACTGATTATAGCTTTATGGGGTTGTGTGGGCCCCTAGAAGGCTGCACACACTAGCCATCAGCAGAACAGATGAATCAAGGAGAATGGTTAGCGTGCTATCCTGAGCACCCTGGTTGCCTGTTATGCTGGAGGGCTGCACCACAACATAACTCTTCTATATGAGCTTCTCTCCTGTGAGCTCTCCAACCTCTGCCTCTCAGCTAAGACTGCACAGACAAGGGGAGTTTTTGCAGGCCTGTTTTGGAGGAAAAGAGTAGCCCCAAGAGGGGGAGAAGGATGGATTCTGATCATCTGGAGGGAAGTGCAGGGGGCAAGAGGGACATGTTACAAAAACTAAATAAGAATCGGCTGTTGGGGTGTGTGGTGAAGTGCACCTTCTTTCCCTCTTTCACTTCAATCAGACTTTTTGGAATCTGTGGCTCCACCCTTGGGCAGAGGGAATTTTGTACTAAACTGGCATTCTAAAGGAGAGTTACCTCATAGAATCATAGAATCATAGAATATAAGGGTTGGAAGGGACCCCAGAAGGTCATCTAGTCCAACCCCCTGCTCGAAGCAGGACCAATTCCCAGTTAAATCATCCCAGCCAGGGCTTTGTCAAGCCTGACCTTAAAAACCTCTAAGGAAGGAGATTCTACCACCTCCCTAGGTAACGCATTCCAGTGTTTCACCACCCTCTTAGTGAAAAAGTTTTTCCTAATATCCAATCTAAACCTCCCCCACTGCAGCTTGAGACCATTACCCCTCGTTCTGTCATCTGCTACCATTGAGAACAGTCTAGAGCCATCCTCTTTGGAACCCCCTTTCAGGTAGTTGAAAGCAGCTATCAAATCCCCCCTCATTCTTCTCTTCTGCAGGCTAAACAATCCCAGCTCCCTCAGCCTCTCCTCATAAGTCATGTGTTCCAGACCCCTAATCATTTTTGTTGCCCTTCGCTGGACTCTCTCCAATTTATCCACATCCTTCTTGAAGTGTGGCTCCAAAACTGGACACAGTACTCCAGATGAGGCCTCACCAATGTTGAATAGAGGGGAACGATCACGTCCCTCGATCTGCTCGCTATGCCCCTACTTATACATCCCAAAATGCCATTGGCCTTCTTGGCAACAAGGGCACACTGCTGACTCATATCCAGCTTCTCGTCCACTGTCACCCCTAGGTCCTTTTCCGCAGAACTGCTGCCAAGCCATTCGGTCCCTAGTCTGTAGCTGTGCATTGGGTTCTTCCGTCCTAAGTGCAGGACCCTGCACTTATCCTTATTGAACCTCATCAGATTTCTTTTGGCTCAATCCTCCAATTTGTCTAGGTCCTTCTGTATCCTATCCCTCCCCTCCAGCGTATCTACCACTCCTCCCAGTTTAGTATCATCCGCAAATTTGCTGAGAGTGCAATCCACACCATCCTCCAGATCATTTATGAAGATATTGAACAAAACCGGCCCCAGGACCGACCCTTGGGGCACTCCACTTGATACCGGCTGCCAACTAGACATGGAGCCATTGATAACTACCCGTTGAGCCCGACAATCTAGCCAGCTTTCTACCCACCTTGTAGTGCATTCATCCAACCCATACTTCCTTAAGTTGCTGACAAGAATACTGTGGGAGACCGTGTCAAAAGCTTTGCTAAAGTCAAGAAACAATACATCCACTGCTTTCCCTTCATCCACAGAACCAGTAATCTCATCATAGAAGGCGATTAGATTATTAGAAGACCTCATTAGAAGACGGGGCAGTGTTCATGTCGGCATAGCTAGGGTGGCTGCCAAACTTCTGTGACCCAGCAGATGCGGTGCTTCCCTTGATGGGGCACTGAATACTGTGTTGATATATCCCTTTTTGTTCTGAGATCTTTATAAAACACACCCTACAGCCAAGTTGATTTCTATTATTTTATTATTTGTATTGCATTAGCGCTTAGGAGCCCCAGTCGTGGAGCAGGACCCCCTTGTGCTAGGCGCTGTACCAGTGCAGAACAAAAGGATAGTCCCTGCCCCGAAAAGCTTATAGTCTAAGTTTCCTTGCACTAAAGTGTTATGGAACATTCCTGCTTTTATGTACCAGTGCACCACGGAGTAGTTTTCGCTTGTTATGACCCTGTATTTTGTTTTTACTAACGTATATTTTGCTTTGTGCTGTTTTTTTCCTTTAATAAATGGAAAGGGGAGTAAAATGGGTTCCACAAGTAAGTTGGTCTAAAACTGCCAGAGCTTATATTTCATCAGTGTTACACCTAAATTTGAATTTAACTCCCATTTGGCTCCCTCTAGTATCAAATGGTGATAATTTGATGGATAGAACAGGCTGAAACTAATGAAAGGGCATGTTCAGTCTCTGGGGCTTTACAGTAAAAAAACAAACCAACAAACCCTGGCTGTCTCTTTCTGCTACAATATTTGCTTATTCTTTTCACAGACAGAAACATGATGAAAAAGTGTAAAAGACTTTAAATCAGACTCCAGCTATTTAATAATTAACTCCTGAAGTGCCATGAGGCATAAACTTTACGTCCAATATTTATAATGAACATGTAGAAGTCAGGACCAAAACAATGATGGTAACCACAAATGTTTCAAAAGCTTTAATGAATCTTATTCCTTGGTTGGATTCTGTGTGACCAACAGCTGTGACATCTATCTCTTAGTGAACATATGTTGAGTTTGAATGGATGGGCGAAGATCATACCGAAGTAGCAACAGACTACAAGGTACTGACTTGTTTTGCATGTAAAGTTATAATGAAAGGTAGGGAACAAGATCTCTGTGCTCTTGAGCTTTATTTTTTAAATTGTAAGAATGAGTTTTCTTAGCAAACAAAACGTGCCGCAATGTGGATGGGGTGTTGGGTGTGCAGTAGGAGTTACAAACAACTCTGCAGACTGTAGTAAGATAGTGCTGCTTTCTCCAACGAGGCATGACAAAAGAGTTTAACAGCTACAATGAAACTCAGACTCTTACTCAACTTCTGAGACTGTATTTATGTACATTTAACAGGCTTCTATTCTGATTAGGGCTTTGCTGTTTTGGTTACTTAAATGTATGATATCAGGGAATATTTGGAAGGATACTGATTACTATAATAACAAAAATAACCATATTCTTCCTGAATTCCTTTGCCAAGAAACCATAACAATGCTGCTTTTTAAACAAAAGAAACTCCTCATATCACTCTATGAATTTGGAACGGGATATCATGTTGACTGAGGATTATGAAAACTATGTAGGCCCAACCCAATCAGCAGTATTTGATCTGTCCAGTGGTAGGGAGTGCGGAACAATTATAAAAAGAAAAAAGTTAGAAGAGGAATCTCAGCCATTGGAGTGAATATAGAGCATGCTGGTAAATACCACAGGCATCATGAAGCAAATGTCTCGTTTTCAGGCTTTATATGAACTCTTGGAGTGAAATGGGTTACATGGGTGTAACTGAGAACATTATTTTGTGATAGAAATATCAAAGAATTTGGAAAAGTTCCATTTAAAATAATACTTTAATTACTCTAAAAGTAAAAATGTAGAGGGTGAGGGAGCATTTGTAACCTGATGGCAGCAGAAATGGTTGCATGCTCAAAGCACTCCTGAATGTCGGCAGCCATTCAAGCATTTTATCTCTAATACCTTCAGAAGAGTAGATGTTACAATGGAGCATGGATTTGGGGCCAGAGTCTGCCACCCTTAATCATGTGTAGCAGTAACTTAATCTGCTTGTAGTTCCATTAATTAAAATTAATTACTATGGAATAAGAATAGTAGAATCTTATATTTGGTAAGGCTTGAAGGAATAGGGGAATGAAACATTGTAATAAAGGAAGAGGGGAGTGAAATACAAACACACACATGCACACATTTATATTTATTATTTAATATAGAGAGCTAGAGATATATGTAGGAAAAATGACTTGACTTCATGCAATCAGCAAGATCGGAACAGAGCAAGCTCCATCTTTCATGCCTCTTCTTAACCATCGTGCTGTAGCTAGCACCCCGGAGAGAGATTTTTAGAGGCTTTGAACACTATGATTGATAACACGTAAGGTATTCTCTCTTCTACACAGTGGACAGTTGGAACTCTACCTGCTAAAATTAGTAGGTAGGATAAAAGCAAGAGCAGACACTCACAGCAGCTGAAACCAAGATGGGAAATGTTTGAGGCTAAAGGAAAGGAAAATAAACTGCCCAGGGAGTAAAAATTAACAACAAACGGAGTGAAGGAGTGAGCTGACTGAGAATTTGGTGAATGGAGGAAGTGTTCTGAGTATGGGGTTTTCCTGCAGGAGTGGAGGGCACAGACTCTTTGGGCTCTATTAGGGTCATGACTGAGATTTCAGGGTTTAACCCTGAAACTCAGCCATTTCTAATATGAATGCTTTAATCCAGTAAATTCACATGAATAGGTTTGTTATTGCAGTGACGAGAAAAGCAAGAAAATCAGACTGGCAGCACTTTCAACTTTTTATCATGGTTGATGAGGCAAAGAAGAGGGAGCAGCTGATGAGGACAGCAATCCAAAAAGAGACTTTTTAAAGGGAGGAAAAGCTCTTCGTTTTCTAGATGTAAGCCCAGGAACCCCAAACTGGAGCAAATACCTCACAGTGATGAAGAAATTTTTTCTAAAAAGAGAGAGCAATTTTTTTTAAAAGTCTGAAAGCTGTGTGCAAAAAATTTGCATACATTTGCACACCAACATTTGCATGGGCAATTCCACAAACTGCATATAAAAATACTATTTTATATTAGCATTTCAGAACCTCAGATTTCCAAATGCAGCTTCCCTCTTCCAAATTATGAAAGGATTTTAAAAGGCTTTTATGGTTTTATAGTTTTGATTTATATTATGTTGTCTAAGATATGTTTCCTACACATACAGTCAACACCTATAAGAAACTCTTTAGAATGAAATAAAAAGTAAAAATACTGCTTAAGCAACATCACCTTTCTTATTTGGGCAGTGGTGTGCAGATAAAATACTGTATATTTGATCAGATTCTGGACTGCCTGAGACCTAGCAGCCAGTTAACCCCTAATTCTGGAATGCTTCCCATTTTCTTGGTAGAATTTAATCCTCCATATGAAATGTATTCTTGGTCTGTAGATGCTATTTTGTGATGGTATAAGATCATATTTGCAGTGTGAGAGTTTCCCCTCATTCCATCCTCTTAATATTTTGTCTTTTGGAATTGAACCATAAATTGCAGAACTGCAAACTCAGTAAGAAGCCTCAGGGACCAATATTTTCAGGGTTGTACAGAATTGAAAAGATCCCTTTAATTTGAAAAATGATTGCCACAGATTTAAAACATAATGGTGAGTGGCAGCCGCCAATCATGGTGTCTTTCGACACATTTGGAAGGTTTTATAACCAAGACTTCTGCAATGAAATCTTATGGATTTTGTTTCACTTTATCTCTAGGTAGCCTGTGCATATTTCCTTTGCTGATAAACTGTGAACATTTGAACAATCTTCCTTAAATGTCTGCACATGCATATCACCAGTTTAGCTAGTCTGACTCTGGATATGAGATATGATTTCTGACATTTATCACATCCGACACGTGACAGAGATCCTGACCTTGTCCTATGTCATGAAACCCTTTAGATGCATGATCGCCTATGACTTACAGCTCCCTTAAGAACAAGGGTTTTGTTTTTTAAATGAAGTGAAGATGCTTAATTGTCAGTGAAGATTTAATGGGCTTGATTCTGATCTTTGGTGCAGTGATGTATATCAGAAGTAACTCCATTGAAGTTAAGTTCTCAGGCCCAATGACTTCAGAAGCACTTATGGCTAAAGTGTTGGGGGAATTCATCAGTGCTGACAATCAGAAATAAGCCAGAAAGTCTTAACACTTAATGGCACACATTTTTATAGTCAGTCAAAGGGGTATTAATTCCTGATAGCTAACAAAGGCTAATCCTACAGTAGGACAAACCATCCCGATGAGTCGAAAGAATAGTAAATATGGCAGGCGACCAGCTTGGCTTAATGGTGAAATCCTAGCGGATCTTAAACATAAAAAAGAGGCTTACAAGAAGTGGAAGGTTGGACATATGACCAGGGAAGAGTATAAAAATATTGCTCGGGCATGTAGGAATGATATCAGGAGGGCCAAATCGCACCTAGAGCTGCAGCTAGCCAGAGATGTCAAGAGTAACAAGAAGGGTTTCTTCAGGTATGTTGGCAACAAGAAGAAAGCCAAGGAAAGTGTGGGCCCCTTACTGAATGAGGGAGGCAACCTAGTGACAGAGGATGTGGAAAAAGCTAATGTACTCAATGCTTTTTTTGCCTCTGTTTTCACTAACAAGGTCAGCTCCCAGACTGCTGCGCTGGGCATCGCAAAATGGGGAAGAGATGGCCAGCCCTCTGTGGAGATAGAGGTGGTTAGGGACTATTTAGAAAAGCTGGACGTGCACAAGTCCATGGGGCCGGACGAGTTGCATCCGAGAGTGCTGAAGGAATTGGCGGCTGTGATTGCAGAGCCATTGGCCATTATCTTTGAAAACTCGTGGCGAACGGGGGAAGTCCCGGATGACTGGAAAAAGGCTAATGTAGTGCCAATCTTTAAAAAAGGGAAGAAGGACGATCCTGGGAACTACAGGCCAGTCAGCCTCACCTCAGTCCCTGGAAAAATCATGGAGCAGGTCCTCAAAGAATCAATCCTGAAGCACTTGCATGAGAGGAAAGTGATCAGGAACAGCCAGCATGGATTCACCAAGGGAAGGTCATGCCTGACTAATCTAATCGCCTTTTATGATGAGATTACTGGTTCTGTGGATGAAGGGAAAGCAGTGGATGTATTGTTTCTTGACTTTAGCAAAGCTTTTGACACGGTCTCCCACAGTATTCTTGTCAGCAAGTTAAGGAAGTATGGGCTGGAAGAATGCACTATAAGGTGGGTAGAAAGCTGGCTAGATTGTCGGGCTCAACGGGTAGTTATCAATGGCTCCATGTCTAGTTGGCAGCCGGTATCAAGTGGAGTGCCCCAAGGGTCAGTCCTGGGGCCGGTTTTGTTCGATATCTTCATAAATGATCTGGAGGATGGTGTGGATTGCACTCTCAGCAAATTTGCGGATGATACTAAACTGGGAGGAGTGGTAGATACGCTGGAGGGGAGGGATAGGATACAGAAGGACCTAGACAAATTGGAGGATTGAGCCAAAAGAAATCTGATGAGGTTCAATAAGGATAAGTGCAGGGTCCTGCACTTAGGACGGAAGAACCCAATGCACAGCTACAGACTAGGGACCGAATGGCTAGGCAGCAGTTCTGCGGAAAAGGACCTAGGGGTGACAGTGGACGAGAAGCTGGATATGAGTCAGCAGTGTGCCCTTGTTGCCAAGAAGGCCAATGGCATTTTGGGATGTATAAGTAGGGGCATAGCGAGCAGATCGAGGGACGTAATCGTTCCCCTCTATTCGACATTGGTGAGGCCTCATCTGGAGTACTGTGTCCAGTTTTGGGCCCCACACTTCAAGAAGGATGTGGATAAATTGGAGAGAGTCCAGCGAAGGGCAACAAAAATGATTAGGGGTCTGGAACACATGACTTATGAGGAGAGGCTGAGGGAGCTGGGATTGTTTAGCCTGCAGAAGAGAAGAATGAGGGGGGATTTGATAGCTGCTTTCAACTACCTGAAAGGGGGTTCCAAAGAGGATGGCTCTAGACTGTTCTCAATGGTAGCAGATGACAGAATGAGGAGTAATGGTCTCAAGCTGCAGTGGGGGAGGTTTAGACTGGATATTAGGAAAAACTTTTTCACTAAGAGGGTGGTGAAACACTGGAATGCGTTACCTAGGGAGGTGGTAGAATCTCCTTCCTTAGAGGTTTTTAAGGTCAGGCTTGACAAAGCCCTGGCTGGGATAATTTAACTGGGAATTGGTCCTGCTTCGAGCAGGGGATTGGACTAGATGACCTTCTGGGGTCCCTTCCAACCCTTATATTCTATGATTCTATGATTCTTTGGCCTACTTCTTACATCTCTTCAGGGGCAGATCACTTGCCTAGTTCCTCTGATCAGCAAATAGGCTACCCAACAGCTCTCCACCTAATGGAAAACATTTAGAGATGCTCATAGACCCTGCTAATAAGTTACTGAGCTCTTTCCCGCTCCTCAGAACTTCTGAATGTTGAATGCAAAGAATGTTATCTTGGTACCACTTTAAAATAAGGGGTTGGAAATTGTATAGTATTGTAGTTTCTTATTGGTTATGCTGAATTGTTGAATTTTGGTTGTAAAGAATGTCCTTGGACTGCTAGCTGAGCAGATTGCTTACCCAGTTGATACAATTTGAGATGATCTGCATTTTGTCTGAACTGATTCCTAGAAAGCTTTGTAAGACCATGTTTAATTTACTGATCTGATCTGAGCTATTCTTAATAAAATCTTCCTTGGAATCAAATATGTTACATAATATGAGAAGGTATTATAGTGTGCGTGGGTCATATAAAGTACAGTAGCTGGGACTCAAGATACAATATCCTTAAACTCAGTGAGCGCTATAAGAGAACTTTTTATAGCACTGATGGAGTGTATTATAATTTTGAGCAATTTTATCCAGTCTTTTTTTAATCCAGGCTCATACTGTATGAGACAAAATAAAGTGCTAAATAACCCCCTGTACTAAGAAGGACATTAGAAAAGTTGAAATGGTGTTGAAAAGAGATTTTATATTTAGAGGTAATAATGCTATTTGGGGTACTGAGTTTTTTGTTTGAGCAGCTACGCATTTGGTCTAGTCTGGGAAAACCATTAATCATAATGACCATTTTAAAGCACTCCCTTTCGTTTACAGGCTGGGCCACAAGGTCATCAGCTTGTCATTCAGGTCAATAAATGGGTCACACATCTCCCCCTGTTTGACTTCTGGCTCAGCCTATAAGTAGAAATTGGGTTAACAATAGGCTACTCTTCTGGTAAATATAGGAAACGTGGCAAGTTTGTACAGATGGACAAAGGTCAAACATGAAGGAACTTATAGGTGGTGGCAGGGCCTGCCGCTCAAGGCTGAAACAACAATATAAGACAAATCAGTCTCAGCCTTATTGGAATTAACGTATTTCCTAGGATTCTGCAAAAAAGTATTTCTGTTTGTTTTAATCCTAAGCGGCATGTTGTTTGGGCTTCATCTTTCTCTGAAAAAGACAGCACACAGAGTAGCTCTTCATCATGATGCATTTTGTGCTCAGAGACACTGATCTCGTGAAGAATGAAGGGTGTGTTTAACTTTAAGCATGTGCTTATATACTTTGCAGAATCAGGATCAAGAACAATACCTAATTCATTGCAGCAGTTGGCTATATTTGTATCCATACTCTACATATATAATAAAAGTCAATGCTAGAGACAGAAGCTGCATTTTCTATCTTTGTGGTTCTTCTCTTTCTCTATTTGTGTGGGTTTATCTTTTCTTTTAGGAAACAGGATTGCACTTTAGCAACAATGACAGCTCTAGCTCATCTCAACTAACCTTTTTTCTTTTCTCCAAAAGGGTAGCTATTACCATCTTTAATACCATCTAACAGGCTGTCTAGTGGGGGGTGGGGGTTCCTTCTAAAAACTCCCTCCAGCAAAAGGGAACGGGATGTTGTTAAAATGAAAGTTGTATTTAATACTTTACATTTCAAATCCTGTAACTGTTTTTCCTTTTTTTTTGTATCTTTAATCAGTATACTAAACCCCGAATCTTGTTTAAAACTGTTTAATGTTGGAGAGTGACAGGATCATGTTATCACCTTTGAGTCTTTGGGCCCATTTATTCCATCTAAATTAATAAAATAGGACCTCAGAGTTTGTCCCAAATGTTTATAATTTCTCAGTTAAAGACAATGGACCAGATTCTACATTATATTGCACCAATGGGATAAACTGGCAGAAAAGTCAGTGTAGCTGGCCGAGGGGGATTCACCTCCATGCAGAAATGATCTTTCGATGACTTAGGCTTTTGTAAGTGTGTAAATCACTTATACTCCCTGTTGTTACTGGTTAGCAAGCTAAGGGGTTTTGAGTATGCATCAGGTGTATGTAAGTGCAAAGATTTGCACACATCCACCTGACTTGAGACTTGTGCTGGTCAGCCGGACCCTAGGCTCTGACCCAATATATGGCCATTTAGTACCTAGATTTAGGAATAAATCTATTGATGGTAAGGTATGAAACCGCTCATTTTTTGTATAGTGAACACAATTGATATTTGTAGCCTCAAAAAGAAAAATTCCACAAGGAATCCTTTGGTTCCACGGGGGTTGTCATAAAGAAAACAATAAGGCAATAGTAACTTTGATGAAACCAGATTCCTGATGTAGCACAAGTCCCTTGGAAGAGACAGAAGTGGTGTGTGTGTTGAGTTCTGAGAGGCTGCAGTCATTAGAACTGTGTTCGAACCAAACTCTTTGATCTCAGTGTCTCCAAACTTTGGGAAAGTTTGTATCCAGATGTCAACTTTGTGGCTTGGGCCCTGGTGCTCATATGTTTTTGTGAAGTCTGGAGTATTTTTTTAAAAGAATTAAGGGATATAAACCTTCAGGCTCCACTCTAGTCAACAGGGGCTAATGCAGTGACACTCAGACCTCAGTGGTTCAGGAGCCAAATTAGTGATCAACGTTACACAAAAGAGCCACAGTAATGTGAATTCATTGTTTCATTTATGATATATATAATAATAATCATTCTCACAGCAAAATGACTGACCAAGTATTCTACAATTGGATAATAACATAGTAAAGGATCCTGATTGGTTAATAACTTAGACTGGTTAATAATTAAATCACACAGTGTTTTAATATCATGTGCTGCAAAAAGCTGCAGGAGACAGATTAAAGAGCCACTTGTGGCTCCTGAGTTTCAGTCTGAGTATCACTGGGCTAATGAGAAAGTTCCCTTATAGCAGGTATACCATAACTGCCTACTACGGCCTTTCGTACATCTTCCTCTGAAGCAGCTGGAAACTGGCTAGATGAACTACTGATCTGGTATAGCAATCTCTGTTTCTGTGTAATTCTGAATGAAGTGGAAATAAGCTGTTAAATCCTAATATTTCTTCTTTTTTGGCATATACTTCAGTCCTACTTCAAAACCTACTTACTAATGGTGACTGTTATTTTGGTATTCTCCACAAATCATGACATCTGTGCTATTTATAAGGAAGTCAGGACATTTTTGTCTTTAATTACACAGATTACATATTGTCTGAGATAGAATTTTATACCAAATGGATATGTTTGATTGATTCGTTCTGATTTGGGTTCCCAAATCCTTCTGGCATACTTGAATTCTCTGTGCCCCCCCATCCCATGCTTTATGTTTTGCTATTTAATTATATAACCTTCCTGCATACTAATGCCTCTTTTGCCTTCTTTTGCCTTCTGCTGCTTTCAGGTTACTGTCTCTTCCATTCTCTTCTATATTTGTATCCCTTGCTGTGTCACTGATCTCCAGACCTTCCTCTTACTAACTTTTATAAATGCTACATTTCTTAATCTTTCGTGAACCTGCATGTTGAATAGGAGGACTTGTACACACTTACAGCCTGTACAAAGAAAGATGAAGGGACAGGAAAAACAATGAAGTACTGTATACTGTAAAACCAGCCTACCAATAAATCCTGACTATCTCCTTGCACAACTAACACCAGCCTAATGAAATCCACTATTTTACATTTAACATTCCAGCCAAATAAATCCACTTTATTAAAGCCAAAACAAAGACAACCTCAAGATTTTGAATCAATAGTGCAGTTTAGGATTCTTTACATATACTCTTTAATGGGGATTGGTAATGGGATACAGAGCCTTTCACTCCTAGGTCAACCAGTTCAAATCTACCCCAGGTTGATAGTACCAGCTTTCAGTGACTATCTAACAGCTGATAGTTTATGTGAAATGAGTAGTTGGTCCTAGTCCAGTCCCTACTGAACAGGTGTCCACATTACCCTCCCCCCCCCCAAAAGCCGCCATTCTTATTGTTATTCTATCTGACAATCTTAGTATGGAGATAAAAGGACTGAATAGATATAAAGACTGAACTGCCCTATCACCTCTAGAAGGGGTTACTTATAGTTGGCACTGAGGTTTATTTGTGGCAAACTGATAAAACTTCCAAGTCCTGTCATGTGCTGTTCCTGTACTGTGAAGAACTGGAGGGATTCAGTTTCTCACCTTATCAATATGGCACCTTTCAAGAGCATTAAATTATTGTTATAGCAAAACTGACCCAAAAACCCCTCTTTAAAACCTATAATTCAGAAATATTAATTTTATATCAACAATTAAATCTTTCTACGCTATAGAACATTTCAATCAAAACATAAACAGAACATACTAGAAAAAGATCAAAACAGATTTAAAAAATAAGTATACTTCCCTTTTCTGTTAGAAAGTTGCTTGAAATTACTTCCAGTTCTCTGCGGTTTCTCATCGGATTTTTCTTTTCCAGTATCTTTCACAATCCCAGTTTTTCCTAGCAGATCTATGTGTACCCTGTAGGGTGAAAATGTGATGCCAAGCAATAAAACTTGACATTTGGAAAAGCAAAATACCCTTTGTGGGATGCTTAGGAGAGTGAAAATCTGATGAAGTGAAAAGATGTGGGGAATAGAGAACCAGAATATTTTAATGTAACTCATTGTAATATTGTCATGAAAGAAACTTTCTGTAATATATAGTTATATGTTCATTTTTTGTCTCCCCTCCCTCCCCCAGAGGGAGCACCCAAAGCTCCCATTAGAGTCAGTGACTGGATGCTTAGCACCAGTGAAAAATCAAGTCAACAGTATATAATACAATACTGCATAAAAAACTGTAGTGTTGCATGAATGTGATTTCCTAGCTTTTTAAAAACTGACTCTTGCCCCCAAATTCCAACCTGTGAAACCATATTGACCATCCATTGGCCTCCATGTCAGAGGCATGTAACTTGACCAGATTTGGGTGGATTTTCGTGGGGATGGCAAAAGGCAGATTCCTGACACTAGAATGAGCTTCCTGCTGAATTTCAAGACCCTACTCTAACGCATGGAAGAGCTAGAGTATCTTAATGAAATGGTTGTAAGAATTTTGTAACATGTCCCAAACAATGTAATTTTCCCCTAATTTTGTTCTGTGAAACAGCTGAACATTTTGGTGGAACTTTCCAGATTCAGCCTGAGGCAGACAGCTGGCTTAGCAAACTTGAGCCCAAGTTGTTCGAGTTTGGCAAAGTTCTCAGCAAATGAAAACAGGGTCTTATAAAGGAAAGTGTCAGGCATCCTTAAAGTAGGCAGCACTACCGACTCAGCCCATTATTGTGAATGAATTAGATGCACAATTATTGTCTTTGTTCAAAGGAATCTCAGGGATGGTGAATCGTTCTGTTTTTTTCATCTAGCTGATTTTTGTAGAACTTTAAAACCCACCCAATTGTTGCCAATTGAAAGCCAGATTGCGTGGGTTTTGCATGGATCCCAGTGTTACAAACTCATGATTTTAAGTAAAACACCAAATAACATGGGACTCACGATAAACTTATGAATCCTTTGATATTTGGTGTTTTATTTAAAGCCGCAGTTCTAGGAGTCATGGGAATCCTTTAAGATTTCAGCTTTTCTTTAAAAAAAAAAGAAAAAAAGCAAGTTTTTAGCCTTTGTGGTTGCAGAGATAAGCTTGAGAAGTGACCCAAGTACACCCTAAACCAGAAGGCAAAATTTCCCCATGCCCCAAATTATTATTATTTAAATCTCATTATTTTTAAGCCAGTCTCATTGTTTCTGAATGTTTGGGGCTGGCAATGCTGGGATCCTTCAGGGCAGAAAGCCAGGACCTCCTTGTCCATCCAGAGCAAAGGGTCAGAAACAATCAGTCTCTGCTGGGAGAACAGACTGCACCATTCCAAGGGTTGGTGGAACCTGTGCTTTCCCTGTGTGCACTGGGGAGCCCAGGAGCGGAATGTGCCTCTTGAGCCACAGTCCCTTCTGCATCTCCTCAACAGAGCCCTTGCTGTTTGCACAATCTGGCCCACAGTATATTTGTGTAGGAGAAAAGGAAAACGTCAGGAGGACATGCGTTAAAAGGTGGCCTCACAAGGGCACAATGTGATATAGTTTTTCTTCAGCTCAACAGGTGGCTTGTCAACATAACTGTAATTTTATATAGAGGTATTTAGAAGCTTTAGGGACATAGACTATGGCATTCCAATTATGTCCATGCCTTTGATACCGTGCTACAGTGTCAGGAATGGTATGGCACTATTTAAACTCAGTGTATGTCAGTATTGGCTACATGGTTGTGTGCCTGGTGCCAGCTCAGTGCTTTCTTGTGTCAATGACTGCTCATGCTGTGCATGTGAAAGGCAGCTGTATTAGTAAAGCTTGGGTTTCTTTGATTTGTTGCTAATATAGATAAACACCATTGTTAGAAACGTTGTCATAAAACAGCCTCCTAGATAATGCATAAAATACTGTCAGATGAACAAATGCGCTTAATAAGGGGAGGCACATAGTGCAAAATAGTACCTTTGTCAATAAGCAGACCTGGCCAAAGCAGGGTGCATGAATGATGTGGTCTGTTTTATTTATTGCTCTCAGTTTCAGGAGCAGTTTCATTACATGGTAGGCAACAATTAGTAAGACAGAAGGAAACTTTGAAGAGTGTGGTTAAAGGAATATGTTTAGCCTCTTTAGATCAAAAACTGGAGCTGTCTTGGAAGTGATAAAATCTAAAAAGGGGAGAATATTTTCTAACAACCTGGTTCCCCTCTCACTTACACTGGATAGCTCTGTTGACTTAATTGATTTATGGCAGTATGTGTGATGGGAGAATCAAATCCAAGATATCTATTTTTGTCTCAGTGCCACTGTGTCACTGGTGTATAAAAGGGGGAAGAATCAGGATATAATAACACCAAAATATGTCATATGCATTAACTGTTTGATGCCCCCTCATTTCTCTATAACTGGATTTGAACAACAAAGGTCCTGTTCCTACTCCATTTGAACTGAATGGGAGTTGTGCCCAGACTAGAACACTGTACCTTTTTACAAAGAACAAATAATAAATAGGGTGCCAGCAGTTCTTAGCCAGACTAAAAACCCTACAGGTGTGCATCATCTCACCATCATCAAATACTGCTACATTCGTGTGTATGTGTATATACAGATTAGGGTGTTCATAGATATACAGTTTCACCATGGAGGTGATTCAGATATGAAAAAAACCCATCCTAATGTGTAAATAAAATTCAGTTTAATCTAAACTGGGATCACAAACACTGAAATGCCTTAATCATAATTGTATTGTTGCATGGCGTCACGAGTTTTGGGTGCCTTACTACCCATTTCCATGCCTTATGGATTTCTTTTAAGTGTAACCTTATCTCTGAGTTTTCTTGATTTCTGCTGCTTGGTTTTGGGATAATTACAACATCCCTGTAATGATTTTTACTCTTAAATTTCTGCTGTGTACTTTTAATCTTAACTGCACTTTAATTTTTTTTTGTCTTGGAATCTGTAACTACATATATATAATGTCAGATTGTTCTTTTACAACCAGTGAAGTGAAGAAAAAATAACCATTTTTGTGCCTATTCATTAGTCCAGTGGCTCTCAAATTGTGGTCTGTGGATCACTGATGATCCATTGAGTATTTGAGTCCACATGCTTCTAGAGTCTCCTCTTAATTTTCAGCTGCTTCTTGAAGGGCCTGGACAGCTGTAAAACCAGGTGTGAAAAAAAGGAGGAGCAATCACAGGGGCCTCCCCAAGGGTCTGCTGCAATCATAAGAATAGGGAGGTATAGGAATTCAAAGCTATTAGCACAAGAAAATCCAAATTCTGCCATGTGGAGAAAAGCCAGGTAGCTGCTAGCAGGACTGGAGTCAGGAGTGTCAAAGACAAGGAGACTGGGCATGATGAGGATGTGTTGGAGAGAGGGGCATATACAGGCAGGATACAAGATAGAACAAGTGCAAGGGAGAATGGGTGTAATTAGAGGGGGGTGAAGGGACATTTTACCCCCCACAACTTTCAGCATGTGGTGGACAACATATTATTTCTCCCCTCTATTTGGAGGAAAGGGAACAGCAAATGGAGGAGGAGGGATCAGTCTGAGGTTGCATCAGACAGCAGTGCTCACCACTCTCCCCTCCCACCATCAGCTTTGACCAGCTGGACAGGGAGGTGGAAGCCACAGTTGCAACTTCCTGCTAATAGGGTCACTATGTCCACTGCTGAACACATACGACCTGGAATGAAGATCCACGTAGGTCTGGCATAGCTGAGCTGGGGGTTAGGAGGCACAATGTAAAAGACACGGGTACAGGCTAGCTCAGATAGTATTCAACAAGATAATTTTAAAAATATAAATAATATACTTCCCTTCACATGTAAGTAATTTTCATTATAAATCCAATTCAGGATATAGAAAATACTTCTAATATCCTGGCCAACTGATTTGTTGACTTTAATATAGCTTTGGTAATTCTAGAATTTAAAATGGTAGTAAATTATTATTTACGGAAGTATTATTATTTGGGCATCTTCCAAGATAGTTATGCATGTGACTGATAGTTTATAGAACTTTTCTTAAATGTTTTTCATCTGGAGTGTTATTCCCAGTAGGTAACGCTAGGTTCAGATTTCCCATTGCCACCCCTGTAATGTGGGCTTTTTTTCATTACAGTCAGTACGTTTAAGGTAAAATTTTGGCCACCAGATCCATTGTGTGCATGTTTTCTGAAATCGGTGCCAGAGAGCTAGTCCCGTGGGTTAATTCTCAGAATGTTAATTAAAGGGTTAAATTCAGTGTTTGCCAATTTGCAAGATATGAAATGATGGATCATTGTTTATAATTGATGTATATAGTTGGCAGCTCCATAAACAACATAAGAATGAGGGTGATTCATAATCATACCAAGAGGATCTTAACTGTATAACTAGATTCATGTTGTTCAAAAAGACAGGAAAAAATAGGTACAGTACAGCTTTAAGTGTGTCAAACAAAACCCCTGGGCAGACTGTTTCATTGCTGTTTGTTTAAAAATATTGCAACATATGTTTGTTGATGAAGTAAACAAATACCTGATTTTGTAATAGATAAAAGATGAATCTCCATCTGAATAGCAATTATTTGACCTCCCATGCTTCTAGTCGGGAGAATGCTGGTATGGGATATGAGCTAAATATTGCACCTAGTTTATATTTAAAGGTCGTTTCAGCCTTAGTGATGATAAAACCTATCCTAGTACAGGAATCATGGAATAGAAAGTTCTCAAACTGGGGGTCGGGACTCCTGAGGGGGTTGCAAGGTTATTACATGGGAGGTCGCGAGCTGTCAGCCTCCCCCTCAAACTCCACTTTGCCTCCAGCATTTATAATGGTGTCAAATATATAAAAAAGTGTTTTTCACTTTTAAAGGGGGGGTTGCACTCAGAGGCTGGCTCTGTGAAAGGGGTCACCAGTACAAAAGTTTGAGAACTACTGGTTTATTGGGACTCACATAAAAGGGTACACATTTTAAAAAATTGTGTGTGTATGTGTAAAACCAAAATTATACACAGAGAGTTGGTATATGAAATAATTATAAAAATACTCAGCAAAATTCTGTCATTTAACAAAAAAGGTCATTTATCTGACCCTCTATAGGCCAGCTGCATGCATCTTCAAGTTTCTGTGGTGAATGTGACATCATCAGCAGAGGCCCCACTTCAGGAAAGCACTTAGCAAGTGAATAAGTGCTTTCTTGAATAGTGATGCATTTCTGAATTGGGGCCATTGTGCATTCTAAGGCTTATTAGCCACAGGAAGGTGAGATCCACAACTTTAGGGTACTTGGAAGGAAGATAAAATGATGTTTTAAATCACATGTTTGAATAATGCCCATAACCTTGCTTATGGGGGATTCAGTACAGAACTCTTCAGCTAGTTCATTGCTCTTTAAATACTTGGGAATCATTTCCTGCATGCACTTTAATACTCTGAGGGAAAAAAAGAAGATGCTTTCAACTGTTAGTCGCCCTCACTCTAGTAGTACTCGGAGGCCAGCTTCAAAACCTGGGTCTTAAAAGGTCCTTAGCTTTTATCTGAAGCAGGCAAAGCCCTTTCAGAAAATTCCTTCAGCTTTTTGTTTCACTTGGCATCTACACACTGTGTCCCAAAGAACCAGGTCTAAATGGTTCCTTTTTATGCATTTCTAATTGTGATTTTTTTTCTGAAGGGTCAAATTAGAGCTCCTGCACTCTGAGCTGCGGCGGTGACTTTTGACAGCATTAGCTCAGTTCTACCTCCTGAATCATGTAAAGCAGCCACTTGGAGGGATTTTTTTAAAACATAACTTTCATAAACATTCCTATGCTGACAAAGCATCTAATAGACCTTCTGGGTTCTCACTGGCTTTATTCCAAAGGTTGTTTTCTTAACTTGAGTGTCTGACTCACGTTTTCTCTGGTCTTTACCTTGCCTTTTGTGTTAGGTGTTACACATCAATGATATGCAGATTTTTTAATACAATTTATTATCATGTATACTCACCGCAGGTAATTATATATTAACAAAAGTAAAAAGTCAAGAGTCCAATCCTGCAGACACTTTTTACTGTATATAATGTTTACTACCACAGACCGTCCTGTTGACTTCCCTGGGGAGGGAACGCTATGATTCAGGGTAGGGGACGCTATGATTGGTACCAAGCATTTGCAGGATTGGACCATTTAATTGTAGTTGTTTGAAGCTTTACTTAGGAACAGCTGTAGGTTCACAATCATTCACCATGTTTCCTAGACAGCTGGGCTGCTATGGGAGGATTTTTACCAACAAGTAGCTAAATGGTTAGAAGCTGCAATGCACAGGGCCGGATTTCCAATTAGGGACGATAGGCACATGCCTAGGGGTACCAGCGTTCTAGGGGCACCTTACCTCTCTAAAACTGTGTGCAACATGAAGGTCACCCGTAGGCAAGGGAGGCACTGAAGATGCTGTTCTTTGGGATGTGTAAGGTTTAAATCTGGCCCTGGCAATGCATATTATCTGTTCCTTTCAGTGAACTGCTCTCATGTAGCCAAAGATATGTGTGGGAGGGGGGAAAGCTGAAGGTACCTTTAAAAGTTTACAATTTGCTAAGCTGCTTCTCTTTCATATGTGGAGGATACACTCTTCATTTTACAGTTGTTACAATTACTGAGCTATATCATGCTGTCAGAACGCCTACATGAAATCATGAAGGAGTTTTGTTAGCAAAACTGGTAGCACAACTATCCAACTATAAGTAATGTACCCTCAACGTGTAGGGCCAGAGTCTGGTCTCATTACCATTTAAATCCAGAGTGACTATATGAAAGGCAATGGAGTTATTCTGGATTTATATCCATATAACTGAGAGCAGAATCAAATCCTGTTGGGCTATAGAAATGAAATTTTTTCTTCAAACTTGCAATTGTTTTTAAAAAGTCTGTCAAAATTTGAAAAACATGGAGAGAATCAGATGGCATAGCCAAGATGGCAGGCAGACCTCAATGGAACACTATTTTTAATCTACTTTTACTAGTTCTGCTAGCTCATTGCATTTAGGGCCAAATTCTGCTACCTTGGCTCAGAATAAGTAATACATCACCCCTGGGGTAATGCCATTGAAGCCAACTCTTGTAATGAGCAGCTTTTTAAAAGTTGTGAAATTGACACCTAAATCTGAATAAAAATTGATGGAATTCAAGTCTTATTTTACTGGATTAGAATCCTGTTGCTTTACATCACTGGAAGTAATTTATGACTGTTAAAATAAGAGTGATGGATGGGGTCCGGAATACGTGCTGCTTTTTCCCAATAGGCTAAGGGTTAGCTGTGAAGGTCAGACATGCTGTACAGGAAGCTTTTCTTTCTCTTTTGAATGCCTTGGTGTTTTTACATTTAAAAAAGAGGCTGATTGTTTCTGAACAGCTTAAAAAATGGTTTCAAGAGATTCTCTCTCTTTCTAATGTAATCTTTGATTCGCTCTCATTTTTATCTTTCTGTAAAAGTAGCTGCCTTTGAACTTTTGAAAAGTTTTAATGTTACAAGCATTATTCCCTTGTGTTGTAAATTGCTCATCCTTTTACCTCTGATGGTTTCAGTGGAATCACAGACCATATTCCAACAGAATTTTATTAATGCCATCTCAGTGTTAGCTTCTGTGTCTCAATCATCAAAATAAAAGATGGAAGAGAACTCGTACTTGATCTTGTATATCATCTTGCCAGTCTGGGATATTGTCCAGTGCTTTGTCCAGTCTTGTCTTGTTTTAAATTATTCTAGTGCTGGAATTTTACCAGTTCCTTCAGGAAACCATTCTACAGCTAGATATTTTACTTTGTTCGGATTTATTCACTTTCCTCCTTAGATTCAGTGCTTGTATACCACAGTGATATGTGTTATATAAAAGTCATATATGAGAGAGGACCACCTTGAGCAATTTCTCTGCCTCTGGGATGTTTCCACTCTCCAGATACTTTTAGACAGTTTTCTAATACCACCTGAGTGATTGGTTAGTCTAGCTGTACCTTCTTAGGTCTCTATAGCATGTTTCTCTCCTGCATAAAAGAATAAAGGACAGCAGTTACCTGAAAAGTTGTATGGCAGTATCGCTAAACATCTCTACATCCATCCCCTGCACCATGGGACTGGTAGTAATGCAGTTGGGATAAAAGATTTGCTCTCAGAAATAGAGAGGCAAGAGGTCCATTCGTTGCAAAGCATCAAAATCAGCAGGTCCTTAGCCGTCTGTTTTGAAAAGGATTCTCTTTCTGTGCTACTGTCAGCCACCAATGCTAACACAGCCCACTAATGACTGTCACAGAGTACAGAGGATGAGTTAGCGTTCGTTCAAATTTAAGCATTCTAGATTCAGAAATATGATTTGACACAAGCTATAGCATTGATGCATGTTGTATTCTTGAGCATGGATGTGAAGTTGGAACTTAAATACTGTGGTAATAAGCATGTTATAAATATCTAGGTAAGTAGGTGTACTGTACATATTAGGACAGTTTAATATGAGAGACATTTCTGCTAAGGCAGGTAATTGTAGACAGACCATATTGTCCTCTATTGTATTAATATTTAATACACTCGTATAATTTTGCTTCCTAACCTTTTTCTTAAATTTATGCTTGTAACTTTTTTTTAACTTAATCATCGTTTTTCAAATATTGATACCAAGAAGCCAGAAGTAGGGACTGGAAGCAGGAGAGTTGATCTCCAGTTAAGCAACTTATTTCAATTATAAAAAAACAAAACCACACCAATTTGGCTTTAGTCCTAAGGAAATTTCAATATTTTAAAAGTAAGCTTAAGGGGCACAGCCATTCTGTAAAGTGATATTTGATATATTCGTCTTGCAGTTGCTGTGATTATGAATTCATATATTATTAATATGAGTGGGATTCTTTGCCACTTCATACTTATTAAGTATCGCCTCTTATTAAATACATCACGTGCAGTCTCTGAACATCAAGGAGTCCTATTAACTTAATTTTGTCCCAGTGGAGCATGATCTCTGGGATATTATCAGAATAAACAGTGTGTCTAATGAATTTTCCCATAGGTTCATTATTAAAATTAGTTCTCAATTATAGGTAATCACTGCATAACTACATGTATATAAATGTGTGTGTATATATATTATAATTGTGCGTGAGGATACTTGTTATTATCCTGACTACCCAGCACTATTTTCTGGGGGGGAACTTGAGCCTTTAATATAAACCACAGTGTGGTAAAGCTCTATAACAACACTTGCAGTTGTTTCAAAAACATGGGGCCAAATTCAGCCTCATGAGTGCAATAGGACTACCTGTAGAATAATACTCCTTAACATAAGTAAAAGTGCCAGAATCTGGCACTTAGACTGTAAACTCTTCAAGGTCTGTGTTTTCTTGTATATGTGAGCAGCATTTAGCACATTGTCGACATTGCCAGAGGAAAGTATTAACAATGTAATCCCAGTTGTGCACCTCTCCTGGTCACTAACATAAACATTTAAATTGGTCAAAATAGGATTATGTATCTTCTGCTTGTCCCTTTCTTTGTTCTCTGTGTTAAATAAATAACATGAACCAGATTCGCTATAAGAATGAGACTCTGAGCCTTCAGCAACCAAGGGTCTTTCAGGAGCTTGGGTGCCACCTTGCTAGCCACTGATGTTTCTGGCTAGTGCAGTCTACAGAGTGGTTGGGGTTAGCCTGGCAGAAGGTGGGGGCAGGACATCTGGGAGATGCAGCCACAATTTATTCCTCTGTCTGTTGTCTGTCCTGGAGCAGGAGGTGTAATTTACAACTAGGATAGACATAGTTGCACTAGTTCTGATCAAGCTAGTATGCTGGAAGAAGGAGTATTGCCATAACAGTGTGAATGGTGGGACAGGCCAGCTGCCCCGAGTCTGAGACCATAGGTATGTACGTAGGGTGGCTAGCCTGTCCCACATGCATGCCATGGTGGCTACCCTTCTGTTTTTAATATGCTATCTTGATTAGAGTTAGTGTAGCTACCCAAGCAGGAAATTACACCTCCAGTGTAGAAATAGCCTAAGATAAGTCCTCACATTAGCCCTTATTCAGGAAAGAATCCTTATTCAGGAAAGGACTTAAGCACATGCCATGGGCCATAGGCATGCACTTAATGTTAAGGGTATGCTTAAGTGCTTTCATGAACAGAAAAATATTTAAGCCCATACCTGGTAACTCTTCTGAATGGAGTCCTTTATTAGCAGAACAGGAACAGTACAGGCAGCAGCGCTGCAAATTCCTCCATTCCATCCTGCTAGTATGACTGAATCATGTTCTGGAATGACAGTCTCCAGGGCTGAGAAGGTAATTCATTCTCCATGCCAGTCATTGGTCGCTCTGCTGAGACTGCCAACTAACTGCCAATTATGATGGTGGTGGTTGTGATATGAACAGGTGTTCTCTAGGAATTGGACCGAGATCACCAATTTATTTGACATGGACTAATAGACAACAGAGAATGAGTATTACTGTATGTGTAAATGTATTACTGTACATTTAAATGTTTATGTACTGTGTAATTGGTTTCCAGTGGAATGTATTTAATAGATACAGTAATATGTTTATTACAGCTAGATTTAACACAAAAAGTACAGCTAAAGGGCTGGACTGGTGTGACATGGAAACTTTCTGTTTGTAAGCAATTTCTCCCATGAAACATGTTGTCAAGGTTCCTCCCCCACTCTGAACTCTAGGGTACAGATGTGCGGACCTGCATGAAAACCTCCTAAGCTTACTTTTACCAGCTTAGGTTAAAACTTCCCCAAGGTACAAATTAATTTTATCCTTTGTCCTTGGAATAACCACTGCCACCACCAAACTCTAACTGGGTTTACTGGGAAACGTAGTTTGGACACGTCTTTCCCACCAAAATCCTCCCAACCCTTGCACCCCACTTCCTGGGAAAGGTTTAGTAAAAATCCTCACCAATTTGCATAGGTGACCACAGACCCAAACCCTTGGATCTGAGAAAAATGAAAAAGCATTCAGTTTTCTTACAAGAAGACTTTTAATAGAAATAGAAGTAAATAGGAGTAAAGGAATCACCCCTGTAAAATCAGGATGGTGGGTACCTTACAGGGTAATTAGATTCAAAACATAGAGAATCCCTCTAGGCAAAACCTTAAGTTACAAAAAAGACACACAGACAGAAATAGTCATTCTATTCAGCACAATTCTTTTCTCAGCCATTTAAAGAAATCGTAATCTAACGCATACCTAGCTAGATTACTTACTAAAAGTTCTAAGACTCCATTCCTGTTCTATCCCCAGCAAAAGCAGCATATAGACCGACACACAGACCCTTTGTTTCTCTCCCTCCTCCCAGCTTTAGAAAGTATCTTGTCTCCTCATTGGTCATTTTGGTCAGGTGCCAGCGAGGTTACCTTTAGCTTCTTAACCCCTTACAGGTGAGAGGATTTTTCCTCTGGCCAGGAGGGATTTTAAAGGGGTTTACCCTTCCCTTTATATTTATGACACATGTCACAAAAATAATGTTGGTAACAAGAATGTGTAGTGTTGTGAAAGGCCATTTGTATCAACTTTGTTCCTCCCAACCCCAGACACTTTTTCTCCAGGCCTACTTACTTCCCATCCTTTAAGTCCAATGCTCATGAACCACCCATGGAGAGGCTGTCATGGGTTTTCAGGGAAGGGGACGACAATGCAGTGTAAGTAGCATTTCCCCTTTTCTGTGCTTTTCACCCAAAATTCTGGAGGTCTGGATCCCCTCCATTTGCAGAAGTTTAGGGGACAATCGATCCATGATTGGTAACACTGAGGGTGGCCTTGCTCCTAGTGACAGTAAAACAAGTTTGTAGCTAACTACAGCACTTTAATTTTGGTTTAATATTAGAAGAACCTCACTGTTTAAATATTTTACAGTACACTTGTAAGTGGACTAAGGTCCCTTTTTCAGACCCAGTTTGCACCTGCAAAATGAACTGTGGGGATGAATTAGAGGATACATTTTTCTACCTTCCTAATTTGCACCTATGGCGAGGTAGTTAAAGGGGCAGGAATTCTGATCTGTGCTGTCAGGTTCTGCAAATCTTAAATATTGTGAGTAGTGGAGTAAGGAAAATAGGCAATAGGAGAAGAAAACAAAATAGTTCTTTTGCTCTGCTACTCCTGATGGATAAGTTTTCAGAGCCTGACACATTTAATTCAAAAATGTAAGTAGCCAGTTCTAGGTTGCATATGCTAGCCTGGGGGCATTTTTTTCCCCTAGTCCCTGAGCAGCAAGGAAATTTGCATGGTCACATCAGCTTGGAAAATCCCTATTCCCATATGAGTCCCTAGCTCAACACTCAAATGGCTGTTTACACCGGCCCAAGCTTTTGAACATTTTGGTCCATATTTTTAAGAAACTGCCCCTTATCTGCTTCACATTTCACTTCTTCAACACTAGAGACAATGTGTAAAACTACTTTTAAAAACCAGTGACCAGTTCCTTACTTGCAATATGTATACGCCTTTTCCACTAATTCATGTACTGGTGAGGCTGTTGTATTGTCACACTAAGCCACGGGGGTCCCATTGGATGATGCTGAAAAATTTTGAGTGATGCTGCACGGTGTGGGGCAGATAATGTCATTTAGAAACAGAGAGAATAATAATTAATGGGCAGCACAAATTTCATGGCACTGAAATTTGGAAAATCTCTGTGGCTGGGCGCTCAGCTGAGCCTCTGAGTACTCAGTCACCTTAGGCATCCAGTTCAGAAACCCTATTTCCAAAGAATCAGGATCACCCATATTCTGCTTTGAAAATGCCCTTCATTTTCTGAGCTCCTAGACTTGGGCAGCCATATCCTTTGCAGAGTGCCCAGTGGAGGCTTTTTGGAAATTTTCCTTTTAACTTCTCTGTGTCTCAGTTCACGCATCTGTAAAATCAGTGAACCAATGCCAACTTCAGAAGATGACGTGGTAATTAATTTTTTTAAAGTGCTTTGAGATCCACAGATGAAACATACTATTTAAGTGCGTGTTATTATTGTGAATACTATTATACATAATTTTTTGAGATTTTTTTCATTGCCTAAGTATAAGGTGAAGGTCACTCCTTGGAGTTTTAATGCGGGTTTGAAAATGTTGTTCCTTCCAGTACTAGATTAATTTTCCCCATGCTCATTTGCTTGATGTTTTTGAATTAACAATTATTTCTGTTACATGCTGTTAAAATAAATTAGAAAGATGCAAGGACTTTTCATCAAGTCAATATATTTGTCTTTTGCCCTGACAAAGTAGTACTTCACAGCACTTGCACCCCTGGGGTTTATCCCACATATAAAATCCCATTTTCATAGCATTCAAGAAATTATGACCCTAGTCCTTCTCAGAAGAGCCCTTAGGAGGTATTGCTTGATTACTGTGTTGAGGAGAACTGCCAAAAACATTAGAAATTCAGGAAACCTAATAGTTTCTAATTTTGAGAACCACATTGGGGTAAGCCAATTTTCAGAGTAATTGTAGTGAGATTGATTTTGAAGTACATAGTTATGCTATCGTGATGGTTTATGAATGAACCTTTATATCCCCCACCTTTTCATATTCGGCCCTCCACCAGATTTTTATAGGAAGTGGATTCCAGCATATTATCTGGCATTCACAAAATATCACAAAATCGAAGCAGTCAAATATATTGTATCATCTTGTGGAGCAATTAGATGCCATTATTTTTATTTTGTTTTTAGCTTTCCTTCTTTTTTATTTCTGTCCTAACTGCTGCCTACAGGCTGGTTGTAAGATGTTGGCTGTCAATGAGACAATTTTTGAGGTATTATTTTAGTATTATGACAAGGATTTGTGTACTGGCTCTCTTTGTAGATGGGTGTCTGAGTGCACTCTATGTGGTTTAGATTAGGGTAAACATAATCCATAGGTATAATACAGAGAGCTGATACCCACGAGTCTCACTGGGCACCATGAAGGATAGAGATAAGAACGTTGTTGGTGGGTTTTATTTCTGAAGGAGGGTGGGAATCAGAGATACTATAACTGTACTGGTAAATCTGCTGTCAGAATTAAAAACAGAACTGTTCAGTCATAAACAGGGGGTATCTGGTTTTTATATTAGAAAAGATTTAAAAGTTTAACTGATCAAGACCCATGGCTAACCTGGTTCCTCTGCTTGAGTTTGTAATCCCTGACTGGAAAGGTTTAATCTAACTATTAAACTGTTGTTCAATGGTCTCTCTCTCTCCCTTGACTTTTGCAATTTATTATCATTGTTCTCATCAAGAAGAAAGCAGTACAGATACTGTTATGTTTGTATTCTTTTAATCATGTTATATACTTGATAGAGCTCTCCAATTAGAAAGTCTCTGCACTTTAGAATGTATAGTATTTCCCTAACATCTGCATAACTTAATTTATTTTTACTGCATATTTGTAGCAAGAAATAATATCCATCTCTCCATCCCAGCTCAGGTTTGGCACTGTAAAGAGGATTTGGCCTGGTGTATATATCTCCATTGCAGCCCCTTTCAAATCTAACCTTCCATTTGTGCAGCGAAATAACTCACACAGAGGGCTGGTTTGTCTCTTGGCCGTATCTAGTTTTGGGGGAGGCAGGAAGGAGGCTCCCCCACCTCACTCAGCTACACTGAGTGTGAGATGCAAGTGGGGTTCAAGCTGTCAGAAAGATACTGCTCTTGCATTTCTGTTCAATTATTACTATTCCCTGTGGGAGTGTGTCAGCCAATGGGGTTGGGGAAGTATTGTGGAGTCTCTTCGTAAAAGTGATGGTATCAGAGGGAACAGGAAAGAATCAGAAGACGATTGAGCAGAGGCAGCAGAGATCTGTGTTTTTGGAGCTTCAGGAGAGAGAGCAGGAGAGACTTGGGAGTCTGAAGATCAGAGAATCACCAGTGTGAATGGTTCAACCCATGTTAGTCTCACAGTATATCTAGAGTGGGAAAGACTCATGTTTTTATATTTTAAAATCATTCTCTTTGCAGCAGGACTATTTAACTTAAACCGTTGGTGGGGGGGTGAGGGGAGAAGCTTATATAGCCAACATAAAATTACAACTTTTTATTGAAAATCATCTAAAGGAAACCACAGAAGAGATGTCCCAGAACTGTAAGAGACTCAGTTTGGACATATGCAAATTTTTCTATGCAGTGTTGTTCTAGCTATGTTGGTCCCAAGATATTAGAGAGATAAGGTGGGTGAAGTAATATGTTGGTCCAATAAAAGATATTACCTCACCCGCCTTGTCTCTCTAAAATTCAAATTCTGCCAGAGAAGCTGTTAACAAGTTTTGACAATGTAGCTCAGACAGCTGTCACTTTTATAAAAGGATGAATGTAATTATGGGACTCTCAAACCCTAAATAAATCTGCCAGAGCTCCAAGAGAATTTTTCAGGTTCAAAACTTCCAAAATTAGTGATTTTAACTTATTTTTGAAACCTTTATTTCTTCCCAGATAACACAGAAAGTTTTTCAAGGCCTGTGGTGACAATTCAAGGCTTGGTTTTGACCTCCAAGCCCTGACCCCATTCTAGTGCATTAGATCTAAAAACTTTTATCCCTCTTCTTTTGTTTCCTTCAAATAGAGGATTGCTGCTAAAAATATCAGGTTCTCTCAGGTTGAGTTGTTATACTGAAAGCTTTTGTAAATAAATAAAGGAAAAAGCCAACTTGACTTATTGTTTACTTGTGAGGGGGCAATATAGCAACATGGCCCAAAAGAGGGTAAACATTTAGACACAAAAATTGGACATATGTATGCATTTTAAAAAAAATGTTTAACGGGCAGTTCCTCTTTAAATGTGGAGAGTTAATGTTATTATAAGGATTGAAAGGATATAGGATGCTCTGCTCTAGATGATTGTGATGTTATCTGGGATTTCA
The DNA here is from genome assembly GCF_965140235.1 of Caretta caretta. Classification (NCBI taxonomy): domain Eukaryota; kingdom Metazoa; phylum Chordata; order Testudines; family Cheloniidae; genus Caretta; species Caretta caretta. The sequence goes on along the minus strand of NC_134209.1, from coordinate 43,157,107 downwards.
GTAAATCAGTAGGTCCCGGCACGTAGATAAAGAGGGGGACCAGTTTCAAATATCTTGTTTTAAAATATATTTGTAAATATATTTAGATCTGTAGAATTTTTGTAATGACTATACTTTTCAATTCCATTATATAGTGCCTTTCATCTGGGCATTTCAAATTGCTTTACAAATGCATGAATTTAGTCTCACAACACTCTGGGAGACAGGGATGTTTTATTATCCCCATTTTTCATTAAAAATCACACATTATAAATCCAGAAGGGACCATTTTGATCATGTAGTATGACCTCTGGCATAAAACATGTCATGGGACTTCCCTGAATTAATTCCTGCTTGAATTAGAGCATATCTTTTAGAAAAACATCCAATCTTGATTTTAAAATGTCTGCGATGGAGAATCCACCACAATCCTTAGTAAGTTGTTCCGATGATTAAAAAAAAATATTGCTCCTTATTTCAAGTCTAAATTTGTCAAGCTTCAACATTCTGCCATTGACTGGAAGTGGAAATGGAGGCAGAGACAGATTAAAGTCAAGTGTTTCAAAAGTAACAACTGATTTTGAGTTTTTCTGCTTTTGGATCTCCAGCCTGAGATGTCTACATCTCCCTTTTTCTTCAGTGGGAGTTCCTGGGTGCTCAGGATTTCTGAAAAGTATGCGGAAGTGTCTTAAGTTGCTTCCACTAAAATTGAGGCATATAAAATCAGTAGTCACTTTTGAAAATGTTAGTCCAAGTGGTTTGCACCAATGAAAAGTTTGTGGCAGAATGAGAGTAATCTCAGTCCTATATCTGAGCCAAACTTCGGTACTCGTATATTCTGCCTCTCATTTGGGGGCTGTAATTAGGCTTTTGAAAGGTCGTGTCATTTAGAATTTACGTTCTAAAAGAAATATTGCAGAGTCATATGTAATTTTCTCTACTTTCAAGCTGTAAATCTCTATGGAAGTGGACTCATCCTTGCAGTTTTCATCAATTGAATGCAACCTTGTTTCTTCTCTGCATTTTTTCTTGTTTGTTTCATCCGTTAGTACCTCTGATTTGCAAAATTCTCCATTCACAAGAGACAGGTTCTGTCCCTGGGACATTTCAAGATGTCAAAAATCATTGATAAGTCTTAAAGCTCAATCATCTTTTTTCCCATAATGGAAGCAGAATGGTAGGAAATGAGAAAAGGAAACCCCAGGTAATGCAACTGCATGGAAACCCATTTCTGCGTATTTAAGGGCAGTTGTTGTGTTGGGACATGGTATGCATCACGGCTGCCTCTTGACAGGTTCACCATGGAGAGACACAAATTAAATTCTTTCAGTTGCAGTTTTGAAGCTAAAAGTGTTTGACTGGTTCAGCCCCTGAATGGTGTTTAAGGAATAAAGGGAAAAGAGCAGGAAGTTCTAATTGGCAAATTATTCCTTGTTATTCAGTTTGGCTTCTAAGTTGGAAATTACGATAATGAGGAGCTTTGTGGGACTTGCCCTTGAACAGGACCAGGAGGCTTTTTGTTCAATTACTATTTAATGTGAAGATATTCAAGGAACATATTGTAGCATTTAAGCCATCACTTTCTATTAAACAAATATTTTATTGTAAGGATTTTTAAATCTCTCTCCATGGATGCTTTTATGATTCAAAAATCTCTAAGTGAAGTGTAGATTGCAAAGAAGGACTAAAAAAATCTTCTGGTTACTTAGCATATATCAAAGTGTGATGCATTTAGTGGCTGTAAGTATATAATTCACAATGTAATACACCCCAATTGGTCTTTATGTACAATAACTTAAGATGTTCTAAAGCATTAAACTGTGCAAGAATTGTCTTATGAGATACCAAATGTCATATACATTTATTAAGCAGCTTTTGCAGTAAAGTGCATGACTCCATTTACTAGTGTATTTTAAAACCGATTAAGCTTATTCTCACCATTTCTTAAAATAAAGAAGGTCAGGGTGACAACAGAAAGCCATATTACCACGAAGGGTGTGATCCTGCCAACATAAATACACATATTAGCAACCCATATCACATTACTTACTCACCTACTTGCATGATTGGGCCCTAAATTTCTATTGCATTTGTCATTATGTATCATGCATTAAGTATAATTACACGTGAGCACACTTGTAGTCTACAAAACCAATAAAAGAACTACAGGCATTGGGAGATGTATTGGGTTGCTATTTACAAAAAAATCTTTTTTATCCTCTAAATCATGGCATGTATTGGTTGACCTTGTAAAAACTCGTACTTCCCTGAGAAATACAATGCAATAAATATAGCTTCTTCGCTTTCCCTGTATTTGTATGTGAGATACTTATTTTTTTATTAGTGGTTGTAATACTGTACAAATTGCCTAGGAGTCTTTTTTGATCTATAACTAGTACTTATAATAATTTAGTAGTAGTACTGTGCTCGGTACTTCACCGTGCAAACAAACGGTCTGAGGCTCTGATCCTTCCAACACATGACCAGGACCATAGTCCCTGCCCTGATGTGCTGAACTTATCATTTTAGACATGATATCACAAATATAGTAACAAGCAGTAGGGAACGGAAAGAATGAGCAAGGACAGTGTCCAGCAATAAGATCACATAGTTACTCAGCATGGGTCACGTTCATGACTTGGTGATTTAAGAAAAAGGATTAAAAAACCCCAATAATTATTATTTATGCTCTTCGTCTGTGCGTCATGGAAGAAGTTAGTTTTTAAAGGGGATTTGAGAAATGAAAGGGTAGTGGGTTGGCAGAATAGAATCAGCAGATTTTGGTTTCATTAGATAAATGGATACAACAGTAGTTTGAACAGAAAAAGTTGTTAATTCCAGGAATTATTTGCATTATGAGATATAGATCCCCTTTCCCTCTCCCTCTGTTTCTTCCATACCTATATGTGTTTGTCTTTCTTCACTCACTCTAACCCTTATCAATTTTTCAATAAAAGGTTTACCTGATATCTATAAGTTACTTCATACAGACTGAACATTAGGTTATTTGTTTCACCTTTCTGGATGGAGCGCTCCTGGCAACGCCGCAGAGAGGAGTCGTGTCGTCCTGGGTAATGAGTGGTTATTAGTTTTACAAAGTAAGCCTTTGACTTTGCCTTTGACTGCCATGCCTATCAAGTAGATACTGAGTATTTATTTTCCAGTTTCTTGCACTGCAGACTATGGAGCTGGTTCTTAGTTAATAGCTGTTGGGAAACTATTTATCTGTAGCTATAAATTGAATGAGAGGAAGGATAGAAATTGAATGAGAGTTTTGTGGTAAAGGCACTGAACTAAGAAGAGCTGGGTTCAGTTCTCAGATCTGTCACAGACTGTGTGTGATCTCAGCCAAGTCACTTACTTTCTGTGCTTCAGTTCCCCATCTATAAAATGGAAATAATACTTTTTTCTTCCACTCTTTCTGTCTTGTTTATTTAGAGTGCGCGCTCTTCAGAACAGGAATTGTCTTTTAATATATATCTGTACAGCCTGTCAATACATTTGTATCATCCACATAAGTTATAGTACAGGGTTCAGAGTAGCAGCCATGTTAGTCTGTATCTGCAAAAAGAAAAGGAGTACTTGTGGCACCTTAGAGACTAACAAATTTATCCGATGAAGTGAGCTGTAGCTCACGAAAGCTTATGCTCAAATAAATTTGTTCGTCTCTAAGGTGCCACAAGTACTCCTTTTCTTAGTAGAGGGTTGTCATTTCTTCCCGTGAAGTAAATGTATCTGTTTCCCTCCATCTCTGCTACCAGAACTCTGGTCCATACCCTATTCAGTCTTCTCGTTCCCTTTTCTGCATTCCAAATTTAAATGACTTATTCCTTTTCTTATTTTTTGTAGTGAGGAAAAAAGTCCAAACCCCAAAATCCTTCTTCCGTTTTTATTCAGTTTATTGCTCCAATGGAGTTTGCCTGTACAAGGACTAAGGACCTGTACAAGGACCTGTACAAGGACCTCAGGCTTTAATCCAGAGTGATTAGACTCTTGTGGACAAATCAGTTTCTTAATGTGATAAAAAACTTAAAGCAGAAAGTATTAGGTGGTGACACCTTATGATACCGCATTATTTAAAAATAATAATAAAGTGGGCCCTGAGCTATCAAGAGTCACCCCACACAAGAACCTCTTCTCTTGCTTATGTTTCTGCAGTTAAACCCTTTTTATTTGGAAACTCAAAATTATAAATCAAAACTAGAGAACTTTTCCTACCTCCTCAACATTTACATTAATTAAGAATGGCTAAAGAGACCGTTGGGGGAGGTTTAATTTGTTCAATAAATTTTCTTCTGAATTAGGCCCTTTCATGCCAAATTTTGGCCTAGAGCAAATATACTTTAATGCCAATTTATAAACCTCTCAAAACAGGGATATATAATAGAAACACTGACCGATTCTGAACTATAGCAGTGCTGCTGGATGCTGTTCTCATATAGTTGATTATTGTTTCCGTGTAAGTATAGGACCAGTGGATGATTCATAGCTCACTCTTCTGTCCAGAATAGAGAGCTTCTTTCAGAGTGAAACCGTAGGCAGTTTAGTCCATGTTTTCTTTTGGTTAATCAAATAACCCTAAACACACTGTGATAAGTCAGCACAGCTGAGTTCTGGAAATACTATTGCAGTCATACATATTTTTGTAATATTTTAATATGCCATTTTAAACAAATATTTCAGTTTGGTGTGTTCCATTGAATTTACATATATATGAAGGCTGTGTCATTAGGAAAGTCCTGTGTTTTGTACATGAGTAGCCAGAAGTGGTCTGTTTTGAATTGGTCCCTGTGAGAGGAAAAGTTGGTTCACATCAAATGTCTGAAAAGCACCCAATCGCAAGTAAAATCTGTTAAAGCAGCCCTTGCTTTTGCTTTCACTGGAGACCTAAAGAGTATGTGGGTAGTTGACAACTCAATTTACTTTGGCAGTTCACTATCTGAAGTCCTGAAGTGTTGAGTATGCTCTACCGGTGGATAGCTGTCATCACTTTCCCAAATGACACTATTTAAGGAAAGACCGAGAGTCAAAATAAAATTAAATTCTCCTGTCGCATATGCTCTTGGGTCGTATATCTGGTGGTGTGAAATTTCTAAATCACTTTCATTGGTAAATTAGCTACTGACTCAGTGGTTGGCAACATAAATTACATATTTTTTATTAGGGATGCTTTAGGCACATTTTAAAAACAGTGCTTTCAGATAATACTTCATTATTCGGTAAATGTATGGAATGCCATAGTGTTCAATGAGTTTACTGAAACTTCTTTCCCATGTTCTTAAATGTGCATACAATTTTTGCTAAAGGGGAAAAAAATTAACTAATCAAAAAGATGAAGAGGTGACTTGATTATGGGGAGAAAAGCATAGGAAGAACCAATGGGTGGAAAGTAAAGTCAGACAAATTCAAATGAAAAATAAGGCACATATTTTTAACAGTGCATGTGATTAACCAGTGTGATAAACTACCAAGAGAAGAGGTGGAGTCTTCATCTCTTCGTGGTGTCTTCAAGTCAAGATTGGATGTTTTCTGGAAGGTATCCTTTAGTCAAACAGGTTACTGGGCTTAATGCAGAGGCAACTGGATGAAATTCGCTGGCCTGTCTTATACAGGAGATCAGACAAGATGATCAGATGGTCCTTTCTGGCCTTAAAATCGATGGAAAAACTCACTTGGCAACTCTGTCTTGGGCCCATAACTCTACCGAGTCAATTTTCTAATGTAATGTCTTCCCAATCCATATTGTAATGTGTTCCATGCAAACAATATATGAGCATACATCTGAGAGTGGTCAGTTTAGATGAGCTATTACCAGCAGGAGAGTGAGTTTGTGTGTGTATGGGGGTGGGGGGGATGTGAGAAAACCTGGATTTGTGCAGGAAATAGCCCGACTTGATTATGTAAAGAGTTGTCACTTTGGATGGGCTAGCACCAGCAGGAGAGTGAATTTGTGTGGGGGGGGGTGGAGGGTGAGAAAACCTGGATTTGTGCTAGAAATGGCCCACCTGATGATCACTTTAGATAAGCTATTACCAGCAGGACAGTGGGGTGGGAGGAGGTATTGTTTCATATTCTCTGTGTATATATAAAGTCTGCTGCAGTTTCCACGGTATGCATCCGATGAAGTGAGCTGTAGCTCACGAAAGCTCATGCTCAAATAAATTGGTTAGTCTCTAAGGTGCCACAAGTACTCCTTTTCTTTTTGCAAATACAGACTAACACGGCTGTTACTCTGAAACCTATCAAAGAAATTGTTCTGCATCAGTAGTTTATTCATTCTTGGGCATTGTAGTTGATAGCCTGGAATGTATTGCTTGTTTGTCAGATTGCAGAGGTGAAAGCATAGATGAAAAACGTTAACAATCTTAAAATAATAAAAATATAATTAAGATCATCCCGTGAATTGAAATCTGTTTAGCCTTCCACCCTCCCCACCCCAAAAAAACCCAAACAACAAAAACCTTAAAGGTGAGATTCTGCTGGACCCTTGGACATGTGCACAGTGGGTTGTGGGGATTGTGTAAGGGGCCTTCCTACCTATGCTTATGCAATTTGTATAGAATCCTGGCAGAATTTCAGCCCCTATACTTATGGGTACTGGTGCATGTAGGTACTGGTGCATCCTTACTCCCCTGTGGGGACACAGCACTTGATGTGGTTGTGGCAGGTGTACATAGATGCTGTATGACTGGGAGGTATTCTACATCGCCCAAAAAAAACGCCTTGCAGTAATTCTCTGGTTCAGTGCATTTGCGCACACAACGTGCCAAAGCAAGCCCAAATCATTACCTGTTTGTGACAGATAAAATTTTTGGTACCCTACCAAAAAAAATCAGTTTTGAATGAAAGTATCACATTTAAGGACCAACTGAGTCTTAGCTCTTAAAAAATCTACTTTTTCTGATTTAATCTGTGGGGCTCAGATTGACTCTGTGTTCCTCTATGAACTGTGTTACTAGTTGCATATAAAATCTAGGGGGGTTTACACCTCTGCATAATTTTATACATTCCTTATACTTTTTGTCTGTAAAGCAATGGACTTGAAAATTCAATATAAGATTCATCACATGAATAGCATGCAATTATATTGCTAGCAGAATTGTGCTAAGCAGTCAAGGTACAGCTTGATATCCAGGAAAATTACTCTTTGCCTGCCTGCAGGGTTAGCAAAATGGTGTAATTATGATTCTGTATTCTCCAGCAATGGAGTGCTATAATCCAGAGACTCCCTGTGCTGGAATGTCTGTTTCTTCAACAGTGAGGAATCTAAAAAGTAGCTAGGAAGTCTTTCTATAGCAGGACACAGCCATTTTACTGTTGTTTTATGTTTATATATACAGAGACACACACTAACAAATGTTATGTGAAAGGAACTCAATGCTTGCAAAGAAAATTAGTCAAAGGATCTACTCTTTCTGGTAGCTGGTTGAAATTTTTTAGCCAAAACTTTTCAGTGAAAAATGCAGATTTGCTGACATCGAAACATTTAGTGAATTCATGTTGATTTCTCTGGATTGTTCAAAATTTAACTAATCAAAAAGATTAAGAAGTGACTTGATTATTGGGAGAAAAGCATAAGAAGAAACAATGGGTGGAAATTAAAGTCAGACAAATTCAAATGAAAAATAAGGCACACGTTTCATTTTTTGGGGGGAGAGGGGAAATCAAAACATTTTGTTTTGAAAATCTGAGAATGAAATGTTTTGATTGTTTTTGTCTTGAAACAGTTTTTCATTTCAGAATTTCCTTTTATTTGAAATTCAAAAATGTTTTTAAACGGTTGGTTTTGGTCAAACCAAAACAAATTTTTATTTAACTTTTCAATTTGCTGAAAGTGTTTCACAATTTTTGTTTTTGATCCAAACCAAAGCAGTTTTTTTTTAAATTGCCAACGATCTGAAAAATCTGCTCGTCGCCTAGCTCTAGGCTTTATTCCTTGGTTAGTTATGGTTCACGTGTGTGCTATGATGGGCTGGAAGAACTCAGTGCCATACAATGTGTAAAGGGCTCTCACATGCTGGTAAGGCATAGCTCAGAGGCAAGGAGCAGTACAGAGCTCTTTGTCTCCCAGGGAGAGCACTGGGAGAGCAGTGGGAAGTCACTGTGGCCAGGCAAGTAAAGTGCTCCCACTAGTGTACTCCTTTATGGGATGCAACATGCTCCCCCTTGTGCAGTTGCCCCCTCTGTGTGCTGTTGTGAAAGGCAGAGCTATGGCCCCACCTTGTATCTATACCTCTCCATCCTCTTTGGGGTGCCATGTGCCCCTGAAGGAGTAGGGATGAACCAGTGCCTGTGTGCCCCTGAGTGCAAGGCTCCTTGTGCCTCTCCTTCCTCCCTTCTCCATGTACTGCATAAAAGGGCAAGGGAGGATATGGCTCAGTGATTTTCATTCTTTTGCATTCCAAGATGTCTGGGTGAAGGGTTCCCCCCTCCTTCCCCACTCTCCCAGCATGTACCAAACCATTGTTTCATTGCCCTTACTGTTAAAAAGTATACCTTATTTACCATCTGAATTTGTCTAGCTTCAGCTTCCAGCCATTGTATCATGTTATACCTTTTGTCTGCGAGATTGAAGAGCCCATTATCAAATATTTGTTCCTATGTAGGTACTTAGAGACTGTAATCAAGTCACCCCTAGACCTTTGCTTTGTTAAGGTAAATAGATTGAGCTCCTTGAATCTGTAACTATAAATCAAGTTTTCTAATCTTTTAACCATTCTCGTGGCTCTTCTCTGAACCTTCTCCAGTTTTTCAATTTTCTTCTTGAATTGTGGGGACTTGGACACTGTGTTCAAGCAGTATTCACACCAGGGCCAAATACAGAGGGAAAATAACCTCTCTGATTCTACTCGAGTCCCCTGCTTATATATCCAAGGATCGCATTATTTCTTTTGGCTGCAACGATGCACTGGAAGCTCATATTCCGATAAAACATTGTAATAGTCAAGTTTGGGAGGAAACTTAAGTATCAGTTGTATTTTTGTTCTTCAGTTATCAGGAAAGCCTAACCCCAAGAAGGTGAGAGTTTTGATACTAATTCAAAGGTCTATGTGCTCTGTTGAGACTGTTCATAGCTGGCAATTGTGCAAGAAATTTGATACATCCAAATGTTATTGCCTGACAATCAGAGTGAGATTCTCAAAAGACCACAACATGGACCTGACTCTGTTCCCATTGAAGTCAATGTGCAGCATTGATCTAAACCTTCTCCAACTGAAGTCAATGAGACCTTACAATTGGCTTCAATGGGAGCAGAGTTTGGCCAACCCTAAGTGCTTTCTAAAATCCCATCCATAATGAAGAATCTAGGCTGGGATTTTGAAAGGAGCCAAAGGAAATTAGGTGCCCAAATCCTATTCAGTGTCAATGGGATTTAGGTCCCTGACTCTTAGGATCTTTTGAAAATCCCAGCCTTAGCCTTGTTGTATATTAGAGAATGGCAAATTTCTTCTGGTATTTTTGCAAAATCAGGAGCTTTAAATCCTCCTTTAAAACAGCTTCTATATAAAAACCAGTGATTATTAAAATGAACATGTTTCAGACCAATAATCCATGTTGCAGAATCAGTTAATTATAGATTTTTGTTTTTAATTTGAAAGAGTTTTAGAATATTATCTATTGCTCATATCTGCAGATGGAAACTACTTTTTATAGCCTTTAGCAGACTGTGTATTATGGAGCCATTCCAATAGTATTAAATCCCACTGATTTCTGTGGAACTACTATCATCATAGTACCGTAATTCTGTAGTGTTTAATAGTCTTAATATACAGAGGAGGTAATGACGTTGACTAGAGTAGTTACAGGATATTAGTTAGGGAGCATGTACTAAATGTTCCATTTCAGTCTATCTTGTGGTTCAAAGATTTAAGTTGTTCTGAGGCTCATTGGCTCCCACTGGTCCCAACGTGCAAAGATGTGGATTGAAAAGGAGATGCATACAAGCAAGCAAATACATTAACCAAACAGTTCAAAGAAAAAACAAAAACAAAAAATTGCAGTGGAGGAAGGGTGAAGTGACACTGGCAACTGATCCACATCGCTAAGGCCCAATCTGGTCCAATTTTAAATTTGGTAAAACTTGGATCTTAAATGCTGGAGCTAAATGTGTGATATGCTGACAAAATCAAGTGTATTACAAATTAGAAACCTGATGCTGCATTCCTCATGCACTCAGATCTTCAATTGACTTCAAAGGCTTCACAAGGAATGCAGGAACTGGCCCTGAGACTTGCACTTTGGGCCAGCTTCTGACCTCAGTTAGAACCTATTTAAATGTGAAGTAATGCTATTGATTTCAGAGCCTGGCTCTTTGCCATTAAGCAGTTAGGAAGCTCTGCAGGAGTGAGAACATTATCCAGAATTGTGTTCTGTTTCCTTGTCAATTTCTTTACAAGGCCAAATGCAGCCCTGGTGTAAATGGATGCAAACCTACTAAATTCAGTAGAGTTGCATCCACTTACACTAAGGCATAATCTGGCCCATCAGCTCAATGTTCTTTATCGCTGGATTTTGGATGTGTTGTGATGGAACTTCATTCTATAATAAATGGGCTCTGGTAACTGTCTCCCATTAAAATAATTGGGGCAAACTGCCTGGTTTCAATTTTATACTTGGTGGTCTGGAAACATCAGTAACATTAAGATCAGAAAAGACCTAAAGACACACTAACTACTGCACATCACTATTCTTGCAGTTTTGGTACTAACTGTGAGCATAAAAACCTCTCAAGCATGAAGAATTATTCTTTCTTTTATCAATAGTTGTGGTTTAAAAATGCTTCTGCCTTTATTTTTTTTAATGTGTATCTGTGTTGAGGGAACTGTGTTATTGAAAGACATATTATTTTGAAAAGTGACTATATAAAACTTAATGAACAATTCTGCTTTCTGTGTGTATCATAACACAGAAACAGAACTGTTTCCTTTAGTTACAAACGTAAGTTTTTACTGCATCTTAGTTCATTTAGTTCTACAGAATCAAAGCAGGTAGAAGAATTAATTGGATTTTATTCCTTCTTTAGTATTGTCAGTTCCAATCTGAGCAAATTTACTAAAAGTAATGAGGTGAGTAATGTAATGCACAGGTGTCAATCAGGGCATAATATGAAGACTGTTAGATTACACACGTGCTGTTAAGAGCCAAGAACTAGTGTAAAGTATGCTGTGTGTGCACTTAGCTCTCTGTTTCCATCATATCAGTCCCAGTTGGTGCATCAAAATAAATCAACCTGGTGTCTTTATAAAATCCAAGTGGGCATAATTCAGAAAAGACCGAAATGAAGTTGGTGAGTTGGGAAAAGCAACTGGAAGAGTTGGGAAGGGTAACATCTCCACCACTGGTTGAGGGCGTGCACCTACCATTTGTGACTCAGGTTTTATTCTTGGAGCTTTATGAGATCTAGGGATGTTTTGGGAAGATCAGAAAGGAGCTTTAATCAAAAAGGTGGGGGTTTGTTTGCATCCCTCTGGCTAGAAGAGCATGACCTTTTCTTTTCAATATTGACCTTGCTACCATGATTTGTGCCTTTGTACTTTTTGAAATGAGACGTCAGTAATGCACATTTCTCATAGATTCCAAAGCCAGAAAAGACAATTGTGATCCTCTAGTCTCATCTCCAGTACAACAAAAGCCCTAGAACCTTGCCAAAACAATTCCTGGAGTGTATCTTTTAGAAAAACATCCAATCTTGATTTAAAAATTTCCTGTAATGGATAATCCACCATGGCCCTTGGTAAGTTGTTCCGGTGGTTAGTTACTCTCACTGTTTAAAATGTCTGTCTTATTTCCAGAATGAATTTGGCTAGCTTCAACTTCTACCCATTGGATCATATTATACCTTTCTCTGCTAAATTGAAGAGCCCATTATCAAATATTTGTTCCCCATATAAGTACTTCTATCCTGTAATCAAGGCACCCTTTAACCATCTGTTTCGTAGGCTAAATAAATTGAGCTCCATGAAGTCTATCCCTGTAGGATAAGTTTTCTAATCCTTTAACCATTTTCCTGGCTCTTCTCTGAACCTTCTCCAATTTATCAACGTCCTTTTTGAATTGTGGACACCAGAACTGGACATAGCATTTCAGCAACAGTTGCACCAGTGCCAAATACAGAGGTAAAATAACCTCTCTACTCTGACTCTAAATCCCCCTGTTTATATATCCAAGGATTGCATTATCCCTTTTTGCCACAGCATCATAGTGGTCAGCCGATTGTCTGCCATAGCCCCATATCTTTTTCAGATTCATTGCTTCCTGGGATACAGTATGCCATTATCCAAGTATGACTTACATTTTTTTGTTCCTTGGTAGGAGGCTACACATTGAGACCATTTGGAAGCTCTGAAAATGCATTAAGTGGCTGAAGCTGGTGGGTAGTGCATTATGCAGTGTACATTTAACAGCAATATTCCGAGAGATGCAATGCATCCTGATACGTTTCCAGGTGGAGTCTGTGTTTTAAATTTTGGGAAATGCCTATGTCTCTGGATATGTAGTAAAGAAATACATAAATAATTTTGTCCTGAAATCATCACATTACAGATTATGATGTACATGAAGGGAGGAGCCAAGTTTGACTTTCATACCCTGGGCCAAATTTGAAGGATGGCCGAATGATCTTTATGTAGTTGAAAACTGACCCAATTTGGTACTGAAATCATGGAGAGGTCAGGTGCAGGAACAATTTTTATAATGGGGGGTGTTGAGAGCCATTAAACCTAACTGTAAATCCTGTATATGATGGAAGCCACTTCAAGCCAGGGGTTGCGGTAGCACCCCTAGTTCTAGCACCTATGGTAGAGTCAATGAACAACCCCGTAATGCCATTCTCAGAGTCACATATCTGAGCATCTTTAAAACACAATAAAATAGCCCTTAGTAATACCACTTTCTTCTATGAAATATTGTGTTTGACAGCATGAAAATATGTCCAGTAAAACACACTGAAGTAAAAAGTGCCTAACTGAGATTTTCATTATAGTGTTACATCCTCAGATGAGTGTTCTCCCTTCTACTGAGAATAAGGTATGTGCTAAAGAAATTACAAAGTTTACAGGAATCGATTTTTATCACTGTATTCATTAGTCTTACAGGCTAATGAAAGTCTTTCCCCCTAATGGATAGCTGTCTGATTTCTCTTTCTTCTCACTGAATGGAAGTAAGTGGGGAATGGCTTATGTTTATAATCCCCTTTGATATATCCTAAGGAAAAGAAAAAAACATTTCCATCGACATCAGTTTTGTTTAAATTCTGTTTGGAAAGTACAGGCATCTTTTACATTTCTTTCCTGTCTTAAACAGGATGTCTTCTGTGTACTTTATCCTAAATATAGTCCACAATGTATGATCAGGCAATTTATTCTGAGCAGTAATAATGGAACAAGTAACATGGATGATTTGTGGTGGCTTTCCTTGCTCTTTCTACATACACTTGAGAATCTGCAACAAGAACTGTTGCATTTGTAATGCATAGTTTTGTTTGGGATTCTGTATGAACCATCTCAACCTCTGGATTTGTAAGACATCCTGAAAACTATTGCTATTTTGAGAAGATTTTATTTAATCAATGGTAAAATGAGTTACATGGAAATAAATGAGATCACTAAAGAATATTTGAAATGTCATGTTATGATACAAAATCCAAGGGTTTTTATATAGGGGATTTTTTAAAATCTTTGAATTTGGGCACATTGATTTGTTTTGTTTGCCTCATAACCAAAAATGGTGTTCTTGTAGAATGACTCATTAATTGTGCTGGCTTTTGATAGCGATGCTGTATTTGAAGGGGAATTTACCACTGATGGTCAGATTCTGCTACACCTGCTCATATAGTGAGTAGCACCTTACTCCACAAGCAGCCCAACTGAAATTATTGGTACTATACATGGAATATATTACTATTCAGTGTGAGGTAGGGTAGCAGAATCTGGTCCTGATTGACTTGGAATAATATGAAAGGGAAATGAGAACACTTTAGAAAGAGCATTGTATGTTTGTGATCTATGGAGAGGAAAGAAGTATTGCCCCCCCTGAAAAGAAGAAATTTCTTTCTTTCTTTCTTTCTTTCTTTCTTTCTTTCTTTCTTTCTTTCTTTCTTTCTTTCTTTCATAGAATCATAGAATATCAGGGTTGGAAGGGACCCCAGAAGGTCATCTAGTCCAACCCCCTGCTCAAAGCATCAATAAGATTCTGGCTGGAAAATATCATTATGGGTGTAACTGGCAGTTGCATACTTTGTCATGTGTCATTCCTTGTGCTGAAAAATATTTTTACTCAGAACACACAGTAAAGGCAAAATGTTCAGCACAGCCAAAGTGGGGTGTGTGTATGTGTGTGGGTGTGTGTGTGCCCGTGCACATGCACATGCAAAATACCAGTATGACCATAAAATATTTTGTACTTCAAAATTATTTACTCTAGGTTCAGTTGTGTCTTTGCCATGAGCCCACAGTAGAAAAGCAGTATGCCATTGCTCTGCTCCAGTAGCACTCTCATGTTAAGTCACAATCTCCCTTCCCTTTCCATCGCTGCAGGAGCAAAATGCATTGGGTCTTTTCCTGTGCAGCATATATTCCCTGGCATTCCTGTGCAGTATGCTGGCTGGTGCATTGGAGGAATGGAGTCAAAGCTCTCCCCAGCCACTGCCCTGTTCTGCCCACCTGCGTGAAGAGTGGGTTGGGGGGAATGTAGTGGCTCTGCAGAGTCTGCTTCCTTCCCATGCTGTGGGTAACCAATGCGCCAGCGTGAGGGGAAGCTTTGTTCCCTTTTACACTTCTGTGCTATTGCTCTAGCTGAGCTGCAATCTGGCCCTGTAACTTTCCTTCCTCTGAAAGGGTGTTTCTGGGTAAGCCTAACTCTGAAGCGAAAGTTTGGGTCTGGCTCACCATTGCTTTATGTCAGAGTCACTCCACTGGAATCAAGAGTTACATTCGGAGAGTGTGGGGTGTATGAAAATGTGTACACAAAAACAATGACAGACAACATATCGTTACCAGGTATGCACCTCCTCCTCCTCCTAGAGCAGGTAACGTCAATGTAATAAATGTTGGGAAATGTGGGTCATTAGTCCCTGTAAAGTAAATAGAATGATCAGTTCATAAATTAATAGTAATTGGGGAATAATTACCCACTGTTTTTACTCATCTGTAGTAATAGCCTGTACTAACAGACATGAAAGACAGCTAGATTACATTTGTCAATATCTGTAAGTCTCTGTAAATGTTTGATTCACATTCTCTTTTCACTCTATTGTGGTGCAGCCACATGCTGCCAAAGCATCAGCTCCGTTAAGCACTGCCTTAATGTCTGTGGCTGTAAGTGGCATTGTGAGCTTCGTACATCTATCCAAGGACTGAATTCGGTGCTAAGACTTTACATACATGTTGGGGTTCTGATATCACAAATCACTTGAGGTTCTGGTTACCATGGATGTCATCAGGCCCGCTTGATGTGTGTGTACAGTCATATAGTTTACATTTACTTGTAAAGAAGTTATTCTCTCCTTGATGTAGGCATTTAACTTTTGGTATGTAAATGGCCGTTACTGCGCAAATCAAGTGGAAAATATAACTCATGGTTTCCTCTCTTTCTGTCTGTACACCTTCTCAATACCAAGGACAGCATACCAACATCTAGTATAGCATGCTCTTCGATCTAGGATTCCTTTCCATACAGCCTTCTTCCTGTCTGTTTTTGAGCTGGATCAGATCCGCATACAGTTGATGCAATCCTTCATCTCTGCAGTGCAGATCATCTTACCAAGTAGATTGAGGAAGGAGAGCGGAAGTGATGAGTAATTAAACTTTTTATTTGGAGTGATTCATTGCTGTGGTACATTAGTCCTTGTGATGTTGATCCAATATTGCAAATACTCAGTGTTCCAGATCACCATGTCCAGCAGCAATTGTTGGGATCTAATTTTGGCATAGGGAAAGAATAAAGACCAGGGGGGTTCCCCCCCTTGGTTTGCAGGTTCCTTTGTTGTTTCACCCCAGTGAGTAATTTTGGCGCCAAAATTATCATTGGTGACAGCAACCCATACCTCAGGTGAACATGTGTATCACATTAATGACATACTCATTCCTCTAACAGTTTTCTAAGCGAAAATCTGTTAAATACAGCAGGTGACCTCAATGACCTTAATTCCTCCAGAACTCCAAGGACTCATGAGTGCCTCACACAAAAAATTAATATCATTTTTGTAACTTGTTAGGCTGATTTTCTTTTGGCTGACCTCTTGTGGAAAACCCAGTGGTCATATTTGGAATTTTCCTTGTACTCATCTGCCATAATAAATGAATCTGTGCCAAATTTTATTATTCTAACTTGGTAGTTAATTTTATCAGTCAGCCACCTGTCAGAATCATCTGTATTGCTTTGGATTAGAACTACAAATATTTTTAAAGCCCCCATTATAAAGGTGCTTTGGTGCATAGTGGGGGGTGATGTTGGTGGTGAGACAGGCAAATTATATTCCCATGCAGAGAGCCAGCACAAGACCCAAGCACCATTTAAATTTTGTTTTGGGGGGTGTAGATGGGACTAAATCATGCATCCGCCTTGTCTTACCTTTAAGCACGAAGAGGGGAGTACATTAGATAGAATGAGAGGACCAGCTCAGAGATGATTGCTGCTCAGAAACGCACTCTTTGATGATTGTGTAGCCCATGTGTCAAAAATGTGGGGCAAATCATGTTACCACAGTCTTAAAAAAATAACTGTTCTTTGGAATATGAAGGAAAAATATTTTAAAACTTGTCTTAGGATGAATAGATCCATCATCACTGAAATAACACTATTAAACAATCTTTAACTTAATACCTAGGATGTAAAATCATCACTCCCTTAATGAAACTATTACACTATTTCTATTATAACAGTTGAGTACTGCTGTACTGAAAACATGGAAATGTCTTTCTTCAGAC
This sequence comes from Caretta caretta, assembly GCF_965140235.1. NCBI lineage: Eukaryota > Metazoa > Chordata > Testudines > Cheloniidae > Caretta > Caretta caretta. The sequence goes on along the minus strand of NC_134209.1, from coordinate 43,140,203 downwards.
CGTTCCTGTGACCTGAGAGGTTTTCCACCCAGAAGGAATCATGTTTGCTGTTCGTAGGATCAGCCCCTGTATAATAATGTGGCATATAAACTTCAATACTCTGTGCAACAAAGTGATTCCATTAAACAGGCCATGTTCTATTCCATTTCTATATGTATTTTTGTGTTTTTTTTATCTACAGAAAAAATTAAATCCATGTAAAAAAGTACAAAAAAGTGAATGAAACTAGAGACAGTATTATTGATGATGGTCTGGTGCCCTATGTAAAATGAATGAACTGGTTTCAGTCCAGTTCCCAGTGGACAAGTATTCCTATCACAAAGCCAACCATCACAAATGGCACTCTTGCCGGAAGCTCTAGCAAAAAGCGCTCTTGCTGGCAGCTCTAGCTAAGGACTAGGCAAGGAGAGTGAAGTACCTTTATCCGAGGCGGTCCTTTCATCTGGGACTTGAGGTATATTTTAGGGTCAATGTGCAAAAGCTTTCACTGCCACTGTGCCAGTCTTGTGGATAAAGACAGCCTTCAGTATTCTGGATGTCATTCTATATTGGAACTCTCATGAGTGCTAAATTTCATTAACTCCCACTTCCATCATATGTGTGAATGTACATGTGTAACAAAAATACTACACAAACATACACAGTGTGTAGAAAGCATAACAATTTCAGTGTAAAGTGTGATTTCTGGATAGAAATAATGGGAAGGACAGATTAATGTTTGGAGGTTGGATAGTCCTCTTAAAAAGGACAGTTCTTTGATGAGAGTTTTAAAAGAAAAGGCCGTATCAGTAAAAAATACCTGTTGAACATCACTGTAGAGCTGTATGTTTAAAAAATCTCTGGTATTGTTCGAGATTGGGAGCGGTATTCCTTGGAAAATGCAGTGCTGCGGCTCTGTATAATATCAAGGAGGAAAGATCTGTTTTGTATATTTGGGGAAAATCTCTTCCCGTAGCTGCAAAACAATTTGTTTCTGTCATCGGGGGTTAAAGAAGCAGTCTTCTTTCTGTTCGGTTAAGAGAATTTTTTCCCCTTAATTGTTCAGGGAAGCACATCAGAGGAGGAGATTAGTCACAATTGACCAATGCTGCTGTAACATGGCGTTTTATTTTATATTTCTGTAGTACAGGAACATTTTGTGCGTTCTGTTTATCTAATGCTAAGAAAACTCAGAGACTCTCAGGTGCCACAAGTACTCCTTTTCTTTTTGCGAATACAGACTAACACAGCTGCTACTCTGAAACCAGCAGGAATGATTATAGCAGTTTGTGGAACTGAGAAGATGAAGACTAGCATTGACACAGATTTGATATATATTGTGAATATTTTTAAAACTTTTAGAACTTTTTTAAATTGAGAGTTATGTTCATTATCAGCTTCATTTGACCAAATTTTAGGAGAGACTGATGACCTGGTGAGGGCTTGCATGAGCCCACTGTTGACAGAGTTAGGCTTTGGGGCTCATAAAGTTGAACTTCAGCTTTTGCTAAGGAAAAAGGTAAGTCTGTAGCCCTTTTCCAGGTACAGATAGCCCTGGAAATGTAAACTGGTCACTAAGCCTGAAAGGAACAAGAAATGAAGTGCCTCTTCTGAAGCAGGAGCAGGGGGACCCACAGTGCGCCCCCCCCCCAATATTCTGTAAAATGAGTCAATCAAATGTTAGTATGTCCCAAATAATCATTTTGCTAGCCCTCCCTTTAATAATTCAGCTGGCCCTGTGCAGGGAGTTTGTGATGTGATACTGATGGGTAGGAGTCAGCTGTGTTTTAAAAGGGCAGCAAGAAAACTGTTCACAGGTCTGCCCCCCAAATGTCTACCCTTTTGGGGGCTGGCACTGAGCCAGCTTTGCTCATTCAGGCAGATGTCATACCACGGGTGCATGCCTACAGTTGTCATGGCAACTGCTGCTAGGGCTCCTGCTTCTTGTGCCTGCTGCTATCACCAGCACCGGCCATGGTGGATTGAGAATGCCAGCCTTGCACCCCCATCTCCACATTGTCAGCTCCTGTTGTGTAGGAGAGAAGGTAGGGCCAAGCTGTGCTTCACTGAGGGAGAGTCCTGCAGTGCTTCCACCCACCTGCTGCCTGCCTGCCCATCCATCCTGGCTTGGAGTTTGGTGAGCCATGATTGGAGGAAGCCTGTTGCCCCACCTGTTCCCTCCTCCTTTCTGTCTCTCAATACATAGCACCCAGGGGAGACCTGCTCCTCTACCTGACTCTCTATATCAGCTAATGGAAAAGCTAGCAGATAGGTGAGGCCTGCCTGTCTGAAGAACCAAAGGGGATCTATTCCTCAATGGACTGCTCAGCCTGCCAGTAGAAGGGAGATGTATTATTGACTGCCATGGATAATTTTTGAGGGGTTATCCTCTTATTAAAATTTGTCAATATACCACTAGTGAGATCACAATCGGGCCCAAGGATCTAGTGCTTTGTATAGGAGTTGAATCTTACACAGTGTCATTCATACATTCATATAATGTAAATGTTAGCTTTTTAGGCAACAGGATTGGCTATTTTTAGGCAACAGGATTGGAGAGACATGCTGAGAGACTAGATGGGAGATGATCTCATCTGATATGGAAAATTCTCTGGGCCAGGTGCTCCATTTTGCTAAATCCACTTTGCCCTGGATAAACGGTGCAATTACACCAGCCAGAGAAATCCAGTGGAGAATCTCCCTTGTGAAAAAGGGGAGGAGGGGAGGCAGGTGGCAGGTCAAAGAAAAGGGGGCATAGCTAAGAAGGAGAGTAGAGAACAAGGGGATTAAGCTCTGTTAATCCTGACTTTCTGCGGATGGAAGGTATTCCACCAGCAGTGTAACGTAAAGCTGCCTTCCTTCAGCTTTAATTTAGTCTGTGTCCAGGCAAGGAAGAATCAAGAAGCTGTAATGGCATCCCTGTGACATCCTCCTTTAGTTGTGTGGATAAATGAGCTGTGTGCTCCTGTGTTCCCATGCACTGGAGTTGTGTGCCTGACCATAATATGGGCTCCATAAATCAGGCTTATTGCTTAATTATTCCTTTTCATGGTCATGTAAAAATGTTTGCAAGGCATGGAATAAGAGAGACTGTTTGTTTGGTTCCACACTATTTCCAAACCAATCATAGAAGATGCAGAGGATGCTTTTGTGTTTTTTAGTCTTTAAAAAGAAGACTTTTTCTGCATATGAAAAACCTCTCCAGACTCTACTGTCTTGTATTTCTACCACCCTCTAATGAAACATTCCCGAATGAGCATGGCAGTGCCCATTTAAAACAGGAAATACTCTGAGGCTGCTGGTGTTTCAAGAGTGCCCATGTTGGAGACACCACAAGATTGTCTGCTATAAAAGCCAATGTGTTTACATTAGAATACTGCCAGAGGTTCACCTGTACGTGGAACTGAATACAAACTGTATTTGTGTGTGGAACTGAGTACAAATTGAAATGACCATTTCCCAAAAATTTCAATGGGAAAAATATCTGAATTCATATTCAGACACTAATTATGGAAAAAGACCTTATTCTAACAGCCATGTGCAGGGAAAAAGAATCAGGAGAGGTATTTAAGTTTAATGCAGTTGTAAAAGACTGTAAAAGACAATATTTGCTTCAGCTTACATTTGTTGTAAATTTCAGAGACTGAATTGCCATATTTCAGTTAAAGGATTAATATAAGAAAGGGAGGGAACTAGGAATGTGATTAGACAAATTCACCCTTCAGTGGAAATGCTGGTTTGTAAAACAATTTCTGTTATACTGGACATATTGCCCAAGGTCTTTTCAGTCCTTATTCTGGGAGGTATACCTACAGGCATATCCTAAGAAGTATTGACTGCCTGCATCAACCCTTTAACTCGAGTAGTAATTGGGGTGTGTTTAGTGTCTTTAGCTACTACTGTATTACTAAACCCAGGGTACTACATTATATAAATTGAAAAGTCAAAAGGAGAAAAATGAGTAGCATTTATTGATTGCCAAGCCTTTGTTTGTTTCAATAGTATTTGGTATCACATTGAGGGTCTTCATTTCTTCGAAGCAGCCACTTATTGTTTTTGTCTACACAGGCTGTTCTTTGGTGACTTTAGAGATGTCAGCACTATCCTAGTAACTGTTTTCTGTAAGTATGGTCTGGTATATCTGATTACTTCATGTTAATGTTCTGCATAAAAGAGGTGATGAAAGATTGACAGATAGCTCCCCTGCTTCTGCTTTATCTCAGTGTCACAGGAACACATTTCAGTGATTAAAGGGGGCAGTTTTGTGCGTTTTCTTTATTTTATGCTAATTCAGTAAACATTTTGTATTCTCCCCTCATTAGAAATGGAAAGACAATTATAAAATTTATTTTGACAGCTTAACTACTTAAACTCAGTAACTACTTAAATTCACCTGCTAATGATTTCCTTCCCCATAACTAAAGTTATAAGCCACAAAAATTTCATTCACTTCTTGATTGTAAATGTTATCCATACAGTCTTTCAGTTGGTTACAGTTGCTATCATAGAAGGAAAAAACACTAATATTTATTTGTTAAGCACTGAGAAAGAACTAGTATGGAAACTGTTTGGTAAAAGGTTGCACAGTCACTATTTCAGTTCTGCATTAAGGGACGTTTAGCAGCAGAGACAGAATCCTGCCTTTGTAGTTCATATACTGGCATTAGAAAAGGTTCAGAAAAGGGCAACTAAAATGATTAGGGGTTTGGAACGGGTCCTATATGCGGAGAGATTAAAGAGGCTAGGATTTGTCAGCCTGGAAAAGAGGAGACTAAGGCGGGGGGAATATGATAAAGGTATATAAAATCATGAGTGGTGTGGAGAAAGTGAATAAGGAAAAGTTATTTACTTGTTCCCATAATATAAGAACTAGGGGCCACCAAATGAAAGTAATGGGTAGCAGATTTAAAACAAATAAAAGGAAGTTCTTCTTCACTCAGTGCAGTCAGCCTGTGGAACTCCTTGCCTGAGGGGGTTTTGAAGGCTAGGACTATAACAGGGTTTAAAAGAGAACTGGATAAATTCATGGAGATTAAGTCCATTAATAGCTATTAGCCAGGATGGGTAAGGAATGGTGTCCCTAGCCTTTGTATGTCAGAGGGTGGAGATGGATGGCAGGGGAGAGATTACTAGATCATTACCTGTTAAATTCTCTCCCTCTGGGGCACCTGGCATTGGTTACTGTCGGTAGACAGGATACTGGGCTGGATGGACCTTTGGTCTGACCCAGTATAGCCATTCTTATGTTCTTATAGAGACTGCATGATAGAGCTTTATTGCCTCTGCGATGGACCTCCACTGAAGCTAATTCTTGCACCAGATTGTCTAGAAATATGTGGTGAAAAAGCCTGCACAGTGAAACTGGTGACCATTAAACTAAATCATTCATTAATTTCTCGTCCCTTGAGAAGAGAAGTAATGAAACTTAAAGTGACCTTCAGTAATGTTATCTATTTGGAGCTGTGAAGTTTTTTGTAAAGCTTCAAATTTATGTTCTGTATTTGGATATTTAATCCATCCTTAGAACGTCACATGTACTGTAAACTGTTATTGAGGCATATGTTGCTCTGGATGTTGTTGTACCTCTCTTAAAGGATACAAGTTCTGAGTGCCTGGAGGTGGTTAAGAATATGGAAAAGAAGCTTTCATGAGTACATTCACATCTGTCTTTATAAGCAAATGCTCCTACAGATTTGAAATTCCAGTGCTTCTGAGCGCCTTGAAAATCTTTTGGATAATTGCAAGATTTTTTTTGTCTGAACGGCATTTGGTGGGATGTGTTTAACAAATGTTTTCTTTGCATTGTTGTCAGAGTCAATTTTCAGAAGAATCAGATTTGATATTCAGTCACTGTTGAGCCTGTGAAGATGCAGGACCAGAGTAAGGGCTGTCATAAGGTGTTTGTGGGTGTACAGATTCGCGTGTGACCGTACAGCTCAGTAAACATGAATTAATTGATTTTTTTTTAACAGTAAAGGAATGAAGTCTTCATAGGAGATTAGGAGATACAATAATTGAGCATAGTTCTTTCCTAATGTATGCCTCATGCAACCTTATCAATATGAACAGAGTTGTGCAAAGTGTAATTAGGGTCAGACTTAAGCCACTTGGCCAAAACTTTCAAAGATGAGAACCTAAAGTGAAGCACCTAAATCTATGTTTAGGAACCTGAATGAACGTTCAGCAGGGCTGAGGGCTTACAACTGCTACTGAAGTAAATGTGAGCAGGGACTGCACAGCACCTCTGAAAATCAGGCCAAATGTATTTAGATGACTAATTTTATTCACGTACGTTTGAAAATTTTGGCCTTTTCACCTTTCTTTTTCTGAGCTAGAATGTCAGATTCACCTCAGATTAAAACATTATATACTCCTACACTTCTGCCATTCTGAAACTGCAGCTTCATATTCTTACTCTTTCCCTTTCTCCACCCAAGAGAACACACCATGGGGTTCACTAATTCTAAGAATGAGAAAACATGCACAGTCGATTCATTATGCCTAATAGATTATCATGTCTGACTGTCTAATTTGGCATGCATTTTCTACACCATCATATTCGTGTGTAAAGATGGTCATTTGGATTTCAACAGTATTGAAACAGTATAGTTTTGACAGGGAGCTTTACGGTTTCTGGAAACTAACCATGTGCAATAATTGGAAAGAAAATGATATGTTGTAGATTGTGAAGAAAAATGTGGCAGAGCTAAATTGAAAAACCAATGTTTACTGCATTCAGATTCTCTGAACAATACATCTGCAGAACCTCAAGGAGCAGAACCTTTCTTCTTTTAGTCATCCTTCCAGCTTTTCTAGCCATTTAACAATAAGAAACACTGTTAATTAAATGACAGGTTTCAGAGTAGCAGCCGTGTTAGTCTGTATTTTTGTCAATTAAATGGTGACCACCCTGTGTTCTGGGTGACCATTATTTTTCTTTTTAGGTATGTGTCTCCATTTAATTCTGTGGATGCTCTCACTGACACTAGTGGCACTGCTATTTCAGCATAGTGGTACTCCTCAACGTTCCTCCCACTCTACCCACTGTATCACTGTAATCTGCAGGACTGATCCCATGCTCCTTAAGCAGCCAAAACTCCTGTTGCATTAAATGGAATTTTGGGTGCCATAGGAGTAGAGGATTGAAAATGAAGAGTATTGTCTGTTCTTGAAACAAATAAATAGGAATTACAAGGTTGATTCTGAGGCTTGGCTCCCATGTTGAAGTATACTAAAAGCTGATTGTGGGGAATGGCTTAACTTTAGGCCTTCCGAAGAAAGCAGTAAGTGGGTGTATCTGTCTACTGGTGGAGAATCGCATCGTATGCCATACCCATTACTGAGGAAGGAGAGTTAATTTTTACACAGCAGGAAGTGGTGCAGTGGTTGGTCATTAAGTAATACTATATGTCTTCTCTGTTTTGTTGCTAAGCAAGTGGAGAGAGAAAAGAGGCAAGTTCTGGTTCATTTGGGGCTTCCATCCCCAGTTCTTTCCATTATATACAGTATATGCTGCACAAATGATGTTTGTTTCTGTATACTGTATTCTTGCTCAGACAGCATCTAAGCACAGCCCATTCATATAAGCTGTTGCTTCAAAAGGTATAGGGACTGTTTATAGGGAGTAGCATTTGTTCTTAGCAAATGCCTTCATGGGTATACATACAGATCTTGCCCACTTCCACCATAACCACATAGAATCATAGAATATTAGGGTTGGAAGAGACCTCAGGAGGTCATCTAGTCCAATTCCCTGCTCAAAGCAGGACCAACACCAACTAAATCATCCCAGCCAGGGCTTTGTCAAGCCAGGCCTTAAAAACCTCTGAGGATGGAGATTCCAGTACCTCCCTAGGTAACCCATTCCAGTGCTTCACCACCCTCCTAGTGAAATAGTGTTTCCTAATATTCAACCTAGACCTCCCCCACTGCAACTTGAGACCATTGCTTCTTGTTTTGTCATCTGCCACCACTGAGAATGGCCTAGCTCAGTCCTCTTTGGAACCTCCCTTCAGGTAGTTGAAGGCTGCTGTCAAATCCCCCCCCTCACTCTTCTCTTCTGCAGACTAAATAACCCCAGTTCCCTCAGCCTCTCCTCATAAGTCATGTGCCCCAGCCCCCTAATCATTTTCATTGCCCTCCACTATACACTCTCCAATTTGTCCACATCCCTTCTGCAGCGGGGGGACCAAAACCGGATGCAGTACTCCAGGTGTTGCCTCACCAGTGCTGTATAGAGAGGAATAATCACTTCCCTCCATCTGCTGGCAATGCTCCTACCAATACAGTCCAATATGCTGTTGGCCTTCTTGGCAACAAGGGCACACTGCTGACTCATATCCAGCTTCCTGTCCACTGGAATCCCCAGGTTCTTTTCTGCAGAACTGCTGCTTAGTCAGTTGGTCCCTAGTCTGTAGCGGTGCATGGGATTCTTCCTTCCTACGTGCAGGACTCTGCACTTGTCCTTGTTGAACCTCATCAGATTTCTTTTGGCCCAGTTCTCCAATTTGTCTAGGTCACTCTGGACCCTGCCTCTCCCCACAGCTTAGAGTCATCTGCAAACTTGCTGAGGGTGCAATTAATCCCATCATCCAGATAATTAATAAAGATGTTGAACAAAACCGGCCCCAGGATTGACCCCTGGGGCACTCCGCTTAATACTGGCTGCTTTACTCGTCCCTCCAATATCACAAAGTACTTCTCATCTGTCCATGACTTTCTAGGTGATTTCTAAATTGGGACTGCAAACTTCCAATATGGGATCCCACAGGTTTCTTTCACCAGTGTATATGCATTATTAGCCAGAATTTGGCCTATGGTTAATTTTTTGTTTTAAATTAGGAAGATAATGAATATGGTTTATACTGGAAGGGGAGCCAGGTGAGGGGGGATCCTCTGAGCTCCTTCCTTTTTCCCTCTCAAAGGCCCTCAGCAGCTTGACAAATCCTTCTGGCTAAAAAGAGCTAAATGCAGCTCCCACTGAAGCCAGTGCTGGTCCTGGCTTGGTGAGAGGGGTGTGAGGCATTCCTTCCCCTAAGGGAGCTGAGTGTACAGCCTCCACGGTGCTCCCAATTATTGCCAGTTTGGGATTAAACTAAGGACCTGAACTCAGATTCTCCATGTGGCACACCTTAATGCTGCCACTTGACCTCCCATATTGTTGTATTGCTTTGAATGAAGATCTGATTACATTCATGTATGAACAATGAGTCTTGTAAAGTTCTGTGTCTAACAAACTTCATTATAAATACTCAGAGCCAAGTTCTGCTGTCTTTACTTTCTTCTTCTTGGACCAGGGCAGAGTAATATATGAGCTGTGAGCATGTTATTGCTCTTTATTGAGCTTGGGTAAGAGTATCTTGTAAAAAATTTAATAGCTAAGGGAAATAATAAAAGTTTTAATAGTATAAAAGGAATATGTTCCATGTTATTTATTAAAAGTTTTCTTTCATGTCTTTTCAGTCTAGTTGTAATGTTGCGTGTTTTTATAAGGTCAGATGTAGTGAACTGTTGGTTATGAATTTCTCATTGGGGATAGAAAAAGAAAAACGCCAATGGTAACTCAAACAGCATAGTGTGTGTGAAGGGAAAGCCCAGGAGAAGCTCTGAGAGTTTGTTTCTATGGGGGACAGCTAGATGTCAGCTTGAAAGGATTTTTTTTCTGTTTCTGTGCAGGGTAGCGTGCATTTCATGCAAAGTATAATAAACATATGGAAAAAGTTACTGAGAAGGCTGTTGAAGCAAACAGTATAAATTAGGGCTTGTCTACACTTACTGGAGGATCAACGCTGCGACGATCGATGCATCGGCAGTCGATTTAGCAGGTCAAGTGAAGACCCGGTAAATCGACCGCTGATCACTCTCCCGTCGACTCCTGTACTTCTGATCGAAAAGAGTAAGGGGAGTCGACGGGAGAGCGTCTCCCGTCAATGTCATGTAGCATGGACCCTGTGGTAAGTAGATCAAAGCTACATCGAGTTGAGTTACTCTGTTCATGTAACTCAAATTACATACAAGTTACATACATACATAAATATGTATGATCAAATGAAATAACCATGCTTTAATAGTCTTCCTGTTTAAAGTAAAGAGCAATGTGACCTCTGAATGCGAATGCATTATTCAGACATAATTACGCTTGTATTTGTAGGATATTGATCTCCCCTCTTTCCCCCCCCCCCCCCCCAAACCCTTTATTGAAGACTGTGGTATAAAATTGTTTTGGCTTGATTTGTGATGTACCTATTACATATAAAGAGAAAAGATAACTTCATTTGGGAATTGAAATGGCTCAGGTCCTTACAGGAAGACCCCAGCACCTTGCATGATTCGTTCTTAATGAAGTTAATGGGAGCTGAGTCTGGCAGAACCTCACAGGACCAAGCCCATAATGTCCTCTCTACTGTGCAACAGCAATCATCATTTTTAAAAATTCATACTCTAGAAAAGCATCTTTTCTCTTTATATGTGATAGGTACATCACAAATCAAGCCAAAACAATTTTATACCACAGTCTTCAATAAAGGGTGTGTGTGGGCGGGGGGGAGGGAAGGCGAAGGCGGGAGAGGGGAGATCAATATCCTACAAATACAAGTGTAATTATGTCTGAATAATGCATTCTCATTCAGAGGTCACATTGCTCTTTACTAGAGCCACCTCTTAGATCCCGATACTAAAATCAGAACCGTGCAGGTAGATCCTTATGCCCAAACGAAATCCCAATGAAGTCAATGGACTGTGCACAGGTGTCAAGTGATGGGTGTGATTGCAGAACATGGCCTTAGTCAGTAGAAGAATTGCTGGACACTTTCTCCTGTGTCCTGGGCTCTGATTCAACAAGGTATTTAAGCACAACAGTAATCCTATTCATTTCAATTTGACTCTTTTTCACATGCTTAATGTGAGAGGTATGTGCTTAAAGTTAGATATGTACTAGGGGGTCTTGCTGAATCAGGGTCTTAAACAGGATAAAGAAAACTTTAGGGGCACATTATGGCTGGTGTTTGTGTGGGTACGCAAGAGGATTGGGGCACAGAAAGAGCCTTTCATCCTCTTGCCTGCTGTGCCCCTGTCCCTTGGGACCTTCCACAGTTATAACCTTTGTGTTAGTCGGCCCTTTAATTGTTGTAGCTGTAAATTATTCTGCATTTACACAATGTAAAAGCTGGAATTTCCATCTCCATCTGTTTTAAATAAGGAATGAGAGATAGGAATAGTGTCCTTAAGTTCAAGGCTGATTGTGTGAGACCTGGAAACAGATCTCTCTATATCATATAAAGTGAAAAGGTGCTTTTCTGGAGTATGAAATCTTTAAAATAATGTTTGATGTCGTACAATAGAGGGGACATGATGGGCCTGCTCCCGTGCGGTTCAGCCTGCCTCAGCTCCCACTGACTTCAATGGGAATTGAGGAGACTCATCTCCGTACAGGAAGTGCACAACACCTGGCATGATTAGTCCTTACACATGAAGAATATATTGAAGCATGGTTATTTCATTTGGTGTGCTGAAAAAACACACCATGCTGAAGGTGGGGAAGGGAAGGGATAGCTCATTGGGGGAAGGGATCGCTCAGTGGTTTGAGCATTGGCCTGCTAAACCCAGGGTTGTGAGTTCAATCCTTGAGGGGACCATTTAGGGATCTGGGGCAAAAATTGGGGATTGGTCCTGCTTTGAGCAGGGGGTTGGACTAGATGATCTCCTGAGGTCCCTTCCAGCCCTGATATTCTATGATTCTAAGCACCCAGTCACAATTGGGAAGTAGAAACAAAGGTAGCTATTAAAGTATACTTCACAATAATTTCTTTCTTTGGTGCAGAGGCAGATGTAGAGGGTATAGATTCTGATTTCATGCCTTTGTGAATCAGGAATAGTTATCAAAGTCAATGGAGTTCACTGACAGGTCTTCTTTCACTTCTAAGCCCAGAGATAGCTATGGAAAGGACATTAACTGATTAACTACCCTAGCACAGGTGTTCAGACAAGTTTTGTTAACTCTTTAACATTGACTCCAACCAAATGTACCCAATTTGATTCCCTGTTTAACCTGCCCATGTCTTCCCTCAGTGATGAATGCTCCGAATTTGCTGAATTCCTGACTGCTGAATTCTATCAAACAAACAACTCTAAACCCTATCATCTGCAGTTCAGAATATTCCCAGTATGCTTATGTCATCCACTTGGAGATTAATGGTAACTTTCTAACGATTCATGTGCTGATGGCTGAAGAAGTACCAAATTGACATGACAGGCTTTTCTTGTGAGGAAGAGCTCTGTGTAGCTCGGAAGCTTGTCCCTCTCACCAACAGAAGTTGGTCCAGTAAAAGATATTACCTCACCCACTTTGTCTCTCTAATGTCCTGGGACAACAAGGCTACAACAACACTGCATACAGGCTTTTCTTATGGCATTTCAGACCACACTAGAGCCTGGAAGTACTGGAAATTCTGTATTCTATTCTCACAAGATTTCTAAACACTACACCCTCATCTGAACCTATACTACATGCTTATCACTTGTACTGGTGCTATTCATACAGAGCATCCAAAGATGCACTTTACAAAGGGCCAAATTGTCAAATTCAGGCATAGGCCAGTCATTGTGGGGCTGTGCTGTGCTGATGTGAGCTTTGGAAACTCACCTGGCATGTGGGCAAGTGTGGACCAAAGCCACCCTCTGGAAAGGTGTAGTGTGGGCTTCTTCATGGCAAGTCATTCTCCCTCCACAGGCTGCTCACCCTGCTCACCCTCCCTGTTCCCCCTTTGGTCGGTTAATGCCCATGGGGATATTAGAAAAGAGCTGTCCTTGCTCTCAGGAGAGCATAGGGATTTCAGCTGTGCCTGGCTCTAGTGTAGGTGCTAAAGGGAAAAGGCTGCTTGCGCCCTCTCCTGGTTAAGCACCTGTGCCATCACCAAGCACACTCTAGCCCTAATTAATTAAGCTTCTCAACACTGCTATTCTGCTAAAAGAACCCAGGTGTCCTAACTCCCAGTCTCTTGCTTTGATCACCAGACAATACGCCCTCCCTTCTCCATGATTCAGAGAGTGCTGCACTAGCCAAAGCAAGTGGATCAATGGGGCTGTGTTTTCTTTAAGCTCTGTTAAGTTATGAAATGGCTTAAAACAGAATATAGTTTATTTTCGGTTTAGAACAAATATATTTGCCTTCACTGAGATGAATGGAAATTGGCCATATGCACTAGGTTCATTTCCAAAATGACCCCTGCATTACCTCATGCTTTTGCCCATAAGGAACTTTCTTGAATTTCTCTCTCACTATTTGTATATGACATAATGCATAAACATGTCTGTTGAAATATAGGCAGAGCATTATCTTTATTGAAGACTAATATTGTTGCCTTCATATAATGAACATACTGCAAGATTTTATATACACAAACCTGCTCTTGATCCATTATTTAACAAACGTATATGTACAACATTTAAAAATACACCATCCCTCTGTCTAGACATGTAAATATTTGATTTGGACAAGTCATGCAAACATTGAGTTTTCTAAATGAGCTCAGCATGGCCTTTCCATTGAGTCAAGTTGCTAATCTCTTCTTTTCTGTTAGGTTTACCTTTCCCAAGGAAGGCATTTTGTTACAAATGAATTCCTGCACAAGATTCCTGCTGGCGAGTCTGAACTCACTGTCCATTGCCTGTTTACCTTTAAAACCCCAAGAAAGGGAAAACATTATTATAAAGCAGCTGTTACATAGTACCCTATAGACAAAATGCTGGTGGCTGCACATTGCTTAGTAATCTGACTTGTTCATTTGCCAGACACTGATTTCGGGGGGGGGGAAAAAAACAATGCTGCCATAAGGAGCCTGATGTATCATATCATTTCATATCTCTCTGTACATATTACATTTCTTACAAACAGGTGAAGTGATCTGAGCTAAATTAGTAGGGCACTCTAAGTTTGTTAAGCCAAGAAGTGCAAATGACAGAGGCACTTTCAAGCGATGGTGATGACCACTGATGTAAATTTGGGATCAAAGCTAATCCTTTACCAAAAAATGCTTAATTATTATTCTGAAAGAAAAAGAAAGGGAAAATGATACATGTGTTGGAATGTCAAAGGTAATTAAATGAGATTCAAGCAAGCTTCCTGGCATGTTAGAAAACATTCCAGTAGCTTAGAGTGCAGCAGGTGGTTACCCATATCTTTTAAATTAGTGCCTATGGATAGATAGGCATTTGCTGGATTTTGCTTAAGCAAATAGTGGTGTCAAAACCAAAAGCATCTCAATATCCAGATGTGTTAGAATTGTAGTCTACTAAATGCCCCCTATGTTTCCTGGTGTCATATTCCTGTATCCTCTGTTCCACTATCACTTCCTCATTCAGGTTGAAAAATACCATTGTCTTTCTGTGTGCAGACACTTACCCACATGACAGCTTGAGTCTTGCAAAGCAGGTATCAACTTAAGCAATTTAGCACCACTGTAGTCTGCTTAAAGAAAAGCAGCACGCTATAAATCCAGAAAGTTTTTCAGGAAGCACATGATTTTGATGTAAAGTGCTGTCTGGAGCAACAAAAAGCCTTCACATATACTCCACCAAAGAGTGATAAAATACCTCTGTGTAGAGGAGCCCTTCACAAAATCGATAGACCATCTGTCCCTCAGCGGATGTTGTTGCCTCATAATTTTGAATGAATGTCATTTGCTGTTTTAAAAATGAAATTTGTTGTTTACGTGGGACGATATAATCTCAATTAAGGAAGTTCACATGCCCCATAATCAGATATACCATTGAGTTTAGTATAACTGCAGCTAGGATGAACTCCTGGGCAAGTTTGTCAGTCATGATAAAATGCTATTGTGTTTTATTAACAAAAATAAAAGTAGGAGATGAACTAATCCAAAGTCTAAAACATTTAAACAAACAAGCTGACAGTAATCCTCCGTGGTTAGTTATACTTTCTACATGTTTAATGCAAACAAATATCGCTCTGATTTAACTCTCAAATACTATAGATAAGTATACAGTATGTGTCCTCAGTAAATAGTAATAAAGTAGTGTGGATTAGTATGTCTGAGTAAAAGACTGGTGAGGTGCAGTTTTGTAGCAAACCTCTGGCCTTATGTGAACAGACACCATTTGTCATCAGCAGTAATAGAAACTCGGATTGGCAGCATCACATTTTCCTTTCCTTCCAGTGGTAATGGGTTATGCTTTGGATGCTGTATATCCTAGGTTCTCTCTCTTCTGTCTGTCTGTCTGTCTCCATCACTGGTTCGGTTTGTAGTAAACGTCCCAGCTTTGATCTAGCTCCCTTCTCTACTCTCCCAGCCAATGACCCTGCCTGCTGTGGCTTCAGCAATCAACATGACCTCTCACCCACTGACAAGTGACCCCCTCTCCTCGCACTGTATGAGCCTTCTCACAACATCTGTGACTATGGCTTCCCACAACATCTGTGTGACTATATATAGTCCTATTCCTATAATCCCTAAATGGCCATACCCCTCTCAAAGCTGCAAAACTGCTACTTGCCTCCACAGACCATTACACCTGTGTCTCTTTCAAAAGCTCACAGCCCAACAGGAAGTCTGAGTGAATTTCCTTCTCAGTGATGTACCTTCCTTTTGTCTCAGAGGGAGACTCCAGTCTCCGTCAGAGTCATCAAACACTGCTTTAGCTCCAGTCCCTGAAGATGTGCCCCAAAGTTATACTGCTGAACCCCCTTGCAGCCCTTAACTGCTGAACCCTCCTAACATCTCATTCAGTCCACCCACCAGCATCACATACTGAACAGGCTTCATTTCCATGTGTCATCTACACTGAGATCAGGCACCATCCTGCGCCTGTCCAAACAACTATACTAGAGAAATCTAAGGAGAACAGGCTCTCTTGTGAGATTTCTACTTTCAACTGGGTCAGAGAAAAAAGATCTTTTTTTGCAGTGTTATTTCATTATTCCACATCTGGTATTAGGAAACACTATGAAGTTCAGATGGCATGTGACTAGAGATGGTAAAAAAATATTTTTTTAACAAAAATTTTTTTTGTTGAAAAAGGGCCTTTCTTTAAAAAACAATTTTTGGTGAACATTTTTTTTTAAATTTTCAATTTCTTCAACAGTCTGAAAAAATATGTTTTTGTTTTGGTTTTTCCACACCCTCTTCCCTTATTTTTCCTGCCTTCTACCCCTTTTTTCAGTGATAAAATGGAAAAAAAGGAAATGAAGGAAGGGGAAAAAATGGTGAAAGTTGTACAAAATGGAAAATCAAAAATTTAAGCCATCATTTTAAAAACAAATTAAAAATGGTTCTTTTCCAAAATCTGTAGAATTTTAAAAATATCAAGAAAAATCGTCACTGTTTTTTCTACCAGCTCTGTGTGTGACTAATTTAAACCAAACTAAGCAAAATTAAGATTAAGAACTTAAAATTAAGAACTTTTTAAACCTCCAAGAAAGGTTTGGTTTAGAAAGGGTTTTTTTTTTAAACAATGATTTTAGTTGATTCTTTGTTTCTTCTGGCTGGCTTGCCTATCACTGGTCATGATCCACCATGAACTCTGCTCCCATTACTTTTTTATAACAAAATTATTTTGTTTTTTGTTAAGTAACTTACAGGACCTCCAAACTTGCTTTAACTAGTGGTTTATTGGAAAAGTAACTACCACAAAATGTAGAGTGTTCATCTAAAAATTCACATTTCTGGCTGATTAATCTCTGAACCTTCAACAGTTTTTCAAACATGTGGTATGAGGGCTGTTGCCAAAATATAATGTTTTAATACTGTGTGATATAAATTATTTGATTGAACTGACAACCTGCTACCAAAAATATAAACCTTACGTCAAGCACTAGGTATGTATATGAATCAAGCTAAATCCTCTTGAAAGTAGTAATGGCACTTAAAGGAATAATAGAGGATTCCCACATATCTAAAAAGGAAACTGTATATAGTGTCTGTTAGAATAGTTTAAAAAGCAAGTGTTCAATGAAGACTGATAGGGAGAATGGTAATGTCTTTAATAGGTTTCCTCTGTTCTGATAGCATTTTCGTGCCAAGCAGAAGTAGTGGAAATGAAGAGAATTAAATTCAAGGGCTATTCCAGTGCAACTGTAGGATGTCTGGCATATTCTGAATGTAGATATTGTTTTCTAGCTCTCCCTAAATAATGTATCTTATCCATCACATATGTGGTCTAGATTGATTTTTTGTGTGCATATTTTGTATATGTCTATCTATTAAACAAAAGATGTGTGTTAGCTTTCAAGCAATTGAACCTGCAGCGATTACCATGATCTTTTCAGAAAGAATACGAGGTCATTGATTTATGTGAATGCTTTACAATTCATGGTGAGCTTGAGTTTTGTCTGATCTGTGGCAAAAGACCTTGAGTGGGGAATAAGAGCTTTTTAGAAAAATGTTTTGGTTGAAACAGCAATTTCTTATACTATGTTGATGTTAGTTATAATAATAAATGCCCAGGTGCTTCTAAACAGTTTTGCTGGTAGACATGAATCATGTTAGGAGGTTTAAATAAAAAGAAAGAAAGAAGAGAGAATTAGAGTTGGAATTTTTATAACCTTTGGATAATTGCTTGGGAAACCAGCAGAGCTTGTAACCCACATTGTTCAGTGAAGTCGAAAGCAGCAAACATTAATTCTTGATGGAGCTCAGTGTTGGATGCTGTAGGCTGTCTTCGCACAGGGCTGTAATTTGTCCTGAAAATTGTTCTCTTTTCACAGCTATCGCACTTCACTTTTGACTCTCGATATGCTCTCTTGCTTTCTGTCTTCCAACCAGAGAGCTTTATAGCTTTTCAGCTCAATACCAAACTTCAGCTGTGCTGGAAGATAATTAGAGGCCTGCAATTGATAAAGCAGGAGAAGAGCTTGCTAGCCATTAACAATCACTGTGTGGACCCCAAAATAAATCAAGGGCAGTTTTCTAGAAAAAAGAAGTCAAATAGCAAGCAGAATGGAAAGCAGTGAAGCAAGGGAGACCCGGCCTCCAGAGTGACCCCTTCCTCAGGCTAGTTGGGTAGATGAGCATTTCCTTGAGCCTGGGTCTCCCACATCCCAAGTGAGTGTCCTAACCACTGGGCTATAAGAGTCAGTTTCTCTTTCTCTCGCTGGGTCAGTGTGTATTTAGGTATACAAAGTGGAACTGCTCCAGCAAGAGAGATTGAAAGAAAGACAGAGTCTGACTAACAGTAGCACACTTGCATCTAGGTTCAAATTCCTGCTTTGCCTGATTTGGAGCAAGGACTTGAACGTGGGTCTTGCACATCCCAGGTGAGTGCCCTAACCACTGGGCTATATGTTATTCTGAAGTGGCTCTGTCTTCCTCTACCCCGAGACATGTTCCCAACTAAAGCTTTGGTGAAAGTGATATGTTTCTATTTTCACCAAAAAAAATTTCCTGACCAGCTAGTTTTGTATGTGTGTGTAACAGTGGAGGTAAAGTTGTGGGGCAAAGATTAATTACAGTTGTTTGTCTCACTCATGTGATCACTAATTGATTTTGCCACAACAAGACCAGGGAGGTTCAGTGGTCCTCAAACTAAAAAGTAAAAAGAAAATTTGCTAATAATCTGTGGTAATTTCTTGTCTCCTTCCCTCCCCCCGAAATCCAGTTTGTGCTATTATAATACTCTATGCAAATTAGGAGTAAAATTATTTCCCCTCTGTTCTAATATGGGGGCAGAGATCTTTTCTAAAGAGATGAAAGAGAGGCTGTGGATCATAGCTTAAAATCAGTTTCTGTTAGATCAAAAAACAAATACTGGGCTTTGGGGAAACTTCCTTATAGTGAGGAATAGGACAAATGTTGGGGCAGAGCTGAAGGGAGCCTAGAGCTAGCATGAGGATACGGAGCCTCTGCAGATACACTTCAAGATCTCAGGATATCCATAGCCTTTGTGGGCGGCCAGATTCCTTCCACGTGGGGGCACACCTCACTCTCCCTAAAACAGAAGAATCCATGAACAGAACTTCACAGACGTTCCTGGCCCCTATGGGGGCACATCTATCTGGCTCTCAGTGTTTATGCAGCCTGTACTCATGAACAAAACCATTCACATAGAATATGAATTCATTTGGTGACAGTGAATGTAATGTGCACTTTTCACCTTACTGGGTTTTGTTAAATAATAGTAGAAATTCATCTGCTTTCCACAGTAAGCAATTGTCATGCTTTTTGCATAATACATACTCCCCTGCCCCAAACATCAGGTTATCCCTAACGTGTACTGAACAATTACACAAACTGTAGCTTTGCATTTCCACTTATTTTGACTAAAGATGCTGCTAGAGTTCTCACCAGTCAATGTTGTGACTGATTGTAACTGAATTTTAATATGGAGCTCTGACTTTACAATCCATTATGCAAACGCTTATACTTGGGTGTACCTTTTGCAGAATCAGGCTCTTAGTTCACAGGGATACAGGCAGTGCACCTGTTGAGATTTCTTTAGGTCCTGCAAAGACTAACTCAGATTTGCTAGAGCTATTGGTTGGTCAACAGTGCCATGTGGGACATAGTAATGTGGAAAAACCTGCATGGAAAAAACACGATATACTGAAAGAGCTGTGTGGCACTTGGTGTTTGACAGATGGGCAAAGCAGTTCTGCTCTTCAGTCATAGTTTTCAGTAAATAGCTTTTGAGGTGATACTCATAACTACGTGCTGTTCAATTTTAGAAACAAAATCCATTTATTGTAATCCTAGAATCAATTGCTTTATGATTTCAATAGCATTTGTCTAAGGGGCTTCTTAGTGCTTGACCTTTTCCCTTTAATGCAAATTATTAATTTTATAATGATATGATGTACTCAGGCAAATGTAAGAATACATTGTATCTTTGCTTCTTCAAAAATGCTTGTGTT
Organism: Caretta caretta; assembly: GCF_965140235.1. NCBI lineage: Eukaryota > Metazoa > Chordata > Testudines > Cheloniidae > Caretta > Caretta caretta. The sequence continues at coordinate 43,120,363 of NC_134209.1, read as the reverse complement.
AAGTATCTTTTGTTTGAAGTAACAATTGCCATTTTAGCCTTCTATCAGTCTTAAGATCAGCACAGGGAAATCATATGCTAATAAGAAATAATTAGAAAAAGTAAAAGGTTCTAAAACGGTTATGGAAATTTATTTTCCATGAATACTTGCGGTATAGCCACTGAGAATAACTTAGTTTTAACACAAGCCTTTGTTGATGAGGGTCCCAATCCTGAACTCTCCAATCCTACTGTGAAGTCAGTGCAAACTTTGCCTGAATAAGATCTGAAGGGGAAATCCTCCCAGACAAGGAAAGGCAGAGTGAGTCTGCAAATGCAGTGAAACCACTGCTGCTCTACTGCACTGCGAAGTTCAGGGTGTAGCTAGCCCGTGTATGAGGACTGCATATCCCTTATTTGCCACAGACCCCACTCCTGGAGTGACCTTTGTCCTTGGCTTACATAGTGGGAGGTAGAGGATGGGGTGGAGGGAAACCCATGACTATGAATCCTTGGATCTAAACTCATGCATAGTGCCCGTGAATGCTGCTCCATTTCTGAAGCTGCTATAGAGTGACCATGCAAGTGGCATGTGGTAGTCCTGCACCCTTTTTTGGGTAGGTGGCAGGATTCTAGCCTACCCCTGCCATGTACCATTTGCCTGGGGTAAATCCTGGGTCAAAATTTTGCTGTGGGCCTTAGATGTTTAAATGAGACCTTTTGCTCACTTTGGCCCTTGCACAAGTTTATTTTTATATGTTTTATACTTGTGTTGATTTTTAGATTTGGACTATAGAACAAGAAGTCAGAGAAAAGACCTGTTTTTTTTTTCTAAAAGATATGTTGTAGTTCAAGCAGGAATTAATTCTGTTATATAGCTTCAATGGCTTTTGTTATATAGGAGGTCAGACTAGATGGTCACAGTGCTCACGTCTGGCCTTATCTATGAAAGCAGAGATCATAGTAAAGTTAGAAGGCTAGGTAGTGGGAAGCACGGAGCCATGCCACCTGAGGAGATATATTGGGAAAATTGTTTCAGGCAGCCACAAGCTCCTTTGGTAGTGGTCCTGCTGACAGGGATGTGCAGTTTGAACCATACATAAGGCAGGAGCAGAATGCTCCTCTCAGTATGCTGGCTCTGCTCTACGGACTAGTATTGATGGGGTGGAGACACGGCCCCAACTCCTTCGTGGCCCTCCATTATTTTTGACACCATATTCACCAAGTAGGAGCAGTCTCTGCATTCTGAAGAGTGCAATAACTGCTGTTGTGTGCTTAAGAAGGGGAGTGTTCTTGCAGGCCTCGCTTCAAGCAAGGACAGCAAGCAGTCTGGCCTCAAGTTTGCCCAACAGTTCAGAATAAAACCAGAGCAAGAACCTCAGGTCTTGGTCCCATATAAATAATATAAGCCTGCAGCATTTTATATTTCTGTGCAAGATGCAGAATTTATAGTGGTTATTTTATCACTCTCCTCAAACGTGTATGACCATGGATCTGGAATGTTGTTACATTCGCCTGGTAGTTGAAAAGACCGCAACTCAGAAAGACATGAACACACTGTTAATACAGTAACAAATGCTATCTGTGCAAAGGTTTCTGCGATGCTATGATGAAAGAGTCAGTTACTCAAGTGGTTACTATTTCTTTCAACTGCTGCATCAAAATACCTTTGTGTTTTAATCCAGTCAAGAGAACAGTACACTACTAAGATGATGCTCACAAATAAAAGGTACATGGTGGAAATTAAGCAATTGTGTTATATTTCACACTAGTTTAAAAAGCTGTTAGATCTGATTTCACATTTTATTTATTTTTCTAATTAACAATGCACCTATCACTCATCCCTAGATGCACACATATTCAAATGCAATAACACAATAATCAATGCAAATTGACAGTACTGTCAAGAATAATACAGTACCTACCCCTTCTTCCCAATTCATAGAAATAACCGCCATCCCTCAGGAAAATTCTGAGTAACTAGATAGGGTTTGCAACTTAGCCTTGAGGTCAGCACACTTGAATTCTGTTGGACCTATGGGGAAATGCGTTCTAGAGTCACGGGCTTTGTGGTAAAAATGCCTTGACAGTAAATTTTTCACAGCGGAAAACACTCAGCTATTATGTGTCTGAAAATATTTTGGATTCACTGGGCCACCCACCAATCAGAACAGTTTTGTTATACAGGACTTTGGATGTACTATAATGTATGAGGAGATCCCAACATAAAATGAAGAAGAACCACATTTAATAAGAGATTAGCCTTGGTGCGCTCATACCCAAGGGTAAAATTTGGCCCTCTGCAAAATATTTTTCCAAACTTATTCTTCCACACTACTCCACAAATGTGCCTCAGCTTCCTTGTACATTCAGTCCTTGATCTTTCAAGGGAGACTTGCATCACAGTGCTTCTTGCAGTGGTGGTTTTGCAATGTGGACAACAGTCCACTGGGAACATAACTGAGGTCAACAAGTTCATTTCAGATGCTACAGACCACCAGACAACCAAAGGATGATGCCTTTCAATGAGTAATAATCTGAAAGCCAGGTGCCTAAATTTAGGCCTTTAAACCTGTATTTAGGCACCTAAATAAGCATCCTGATTTTCAACACTGCTGAGGACTCTGTGTGCCTCAGTGACTTCAGTGTGCAGATGTTCCAGTTTGGGGCTCAGTTCTAATCTGAGATACACATCAGCTAGTATCCATAGCAGTGCCCTTGGAAAATCCACTACTGCACTTGTACACTCAAGTACAGCAGCAGACTTTTCAAGATAAGTGGTGATATATATTGGCATATTTCAGATTAGAATAGATCCACTGAATTGAGTCCTGAAGACAGAAATCTGTTAAAAAATTACTGTTTTACCTGAAGAGCTATTATCTGCCACATGTAGTATATGGAATACTTTGCTACAAATTACCAGTGGGCTCTGAAAAGTGGAAGTACGAGTACAGAAGGTGATTTGATTACCTCTGAAACAATGCTTGAAGTGGTAAAGGCTTTTTGGACACCACATATTTCTTTGTAAGTTATTGAGAAACATATATTGTAATTGATTTTCATCAGTGAAGAGCACTGGAAATGATAATACATGCTGAAATAGGGTACCAGAGTTATGGAAGGTATGTGCATTCTTTTTGCTTGGTTAATATTTTTGTTTGTCCATATAAGCACTTGAAGCACTACTTCAAGTAGTGGTGTCATTAGCATTGTCCTGGGTGAATCTACAGGAAGGCAAATTCACTTTTTGAAAGCAATCAATCACTACTTCATTCTGAACCGAATATAATTACTTCAGTAGCTGTCACACTGTTATGCTGCTCCTATAAGTCTGAATGATGTTGGTTGAGAAAATAAACTTTCAAGAGGAATTGCAACCCTATATATTCTGCTGGGCATTCAAACTGAGGTGTTAGTGTTTGAAATTGTAGTGGCAAAAGAAGTATTTCTTCGTAACACTTAGGAATAAATTACCTTTATAGTAATGCCTGAAACAAACAAGAAAAGGAAGGAAACCAGTTACATTTCAGCACCTGAAAGGGAGACTTTTTAATGCTTGTCTCATGTTCCAGAAAGGCACATTTTTAATTTGGTTTAAGTACACAATCTTGATGATTTTTTCCAGCAGTTGTCACCAATTTGAGATAAACACAGTAAGTTTCAGATGATGGACATCTTCCTCATTGCGCTAATCAATACGGAAAATCGTTTACAAAAGCAAGTGGTAATTATGTAGAGGCAGAATATGGAAGGGGAATAAAGCAAATCTGTTAGCATGGAAACTGTTTGAAGATTAAAACTTCAGATTAAACATCCATGAATAAGTTATCAAAGGTTTTATCAAATGACTAAACCTTGGAAAAGCATGACAACATGCCTGTGTCTCTCTCCTTAGCTAGATAGAATATACTCTTTAACAAAAAAAGCCTTTTGTTTGATGCATGTAGAGAGAAATAATTTTGTTTAAGAACAGTTTGGTTTTCTCCCCGAGTAATATTTTTAGTTTAACAGCGCTTTACACCTAATTGTGGAATTATTATTTCTGTAAGAGCAAGCTTAGTGCCATTTTATAAGACTTGTGATATAGGATTCTAACATATTTCTTACAAACCTTTGCAAAAATTACATTTTTGCGAGGATGTGACATCTATGTAGTAATTGGCGACACTTACTCTGTTTGCTTTTATTCATAAGGCCATTGAACTAAGAGATTTCATTGCTGAAATGTTTGAACTCTTCTAAGAACGTTTACCAAGTAATTACAGGTTTCAGAGTAACAGCCGTGTTAGTCTGTATTCGCAAAAAGAAAAGGAGTACTTGTGGCACCTTAGAGACTAACCAATTTATTTGAGCATCAGCTTTCGTGAGCTACAGCTCATTTCATCGAATGCATACTGTGGAAAGTATAGAAGATCTTTTTATACACACAAAGCATGAAAAAATGGGTGTTTACCACTACAAAAGGTTTTCTCTCCCCCCAACCCACTCTCCTGCTGGTAATAGCTTATCTAAAGTGATCACTCTCCTTACAATGTGTATGATAATCAAGGTGGGCCATTTCCAGCACAAATCCAGGGTTTAACAAGAACGTCTGAGGATGGGAGAGGGGTAGGAAAAAACAAGGGGAAATAGGTTACCTTGCATAATGACTTAGCCACTCCCAGTCACTATTCAAGCCTAAGTTAATTGTATCCAATTTGCAAATGAATTCCAATTCAACAGTCTCTCGCTGGAGTTTGGTTTTGAAGATTTTTTGTTGTAATATCGCAACTTTCATGTCTGTAATCGCGTGACCAGAGAGATTGAAGTGTTCTCCGACTGGTTTATGAATGTTATAATTCTTGACATCTGATTTGTGTCCATTTATTCTTTTACGTAGAGACTGTCCAGTTTGACCAATCTGCATGTCAGAGGGGCATTGCTGGCACATGATGGCATATATCACATTGGTGGATGTGCAGGTGAACGAGCCTCTGATAGTGTGGCTGATGCTATTAGGCCCTGTGATGGGGTCCCCTGAATAGATATGTGGGCACAGTTGGCAATGGGCTTTGTTGCAAGGATAGGTTCCTGGGTTAGTTCTGTGGTGACCTAGTTAAACTACTACTACATGCCACAAGGGGCCACAGCAATGGTTCCCTCAACCCACCCAGCAATATTGTTAACCTATCCAACTATACTCTTAGCCCAGCAGAAGCAGCTGTCCTATCTCGGGGCCTTCTCCTTCTGCCCCTCCACCCCCACAAACATGATACAGTTCTGTGGTGACCTAGAATCCTATTTTCAACGTCTCTGACTCAAGGAATATTTCCAACACACCTCTGAACAACATACTAATCCACAGAGACCTCCCTACCAACACTACAAAAAGAAGGATTCTAGGTGGACTCCTCCTGAAGGTCGAGACAGCAGACTGGACTTCTACATAGAGTGCTTCCGCCAACGTGCACGGGCTGAAATTGTGGAAAAGCAGCATCACTTGCCCCATAACCTCAGCCGTGCAGAACACAATGCCATCCACAGCCTCAGAAACAACTCTGACATCATAATCAAAAAGGCTGACAAAGGAGGTGCTGTTGTCATCATGAATAGGTCAGAATATGAACAAGAGGCTGCTCGGCAGCTCTCCAACACCACTTTCTACAAGCCATTACCCTCTGATCCCACTGAGAGTTACCAAAAGAAACTACAGCAGTTGCTCAAGAAACTCCCTGAAAAAGAACAAGATCAAATCCGCACAGACACACCCCTGGAACCCCGACCTGGGATATTCTATCTACTACCCAAGATCCATAAACCTGGAAATCCTGGGCGCCCCATCATCTCAGGCATTGGCACCCTGACAGCAGGATTCTCTGGCAATGTAGACTCCCTCATCAGGCCCTACGCTACCAGCACTCCCAGCTACCTTCGAGACACCACTGACTTCCTGAGGAAACTACAATCCATCGGTGATCTTCCTGATAACACCATCCTGGCCACTATGGATGTAGAAGCCCTCTACACCAACATTCCACACAAAGATGGACTGCAAGCTGTCAAGAACACTATCCCTGATAATGTCACGGCTAACCTGGTGGCTGAACTTTGTGACTTTGTCCTTACCCATAACTATTTTACATTTGGGGACAAGGTATACCTTCAAATCAGTGGCACTGCTATGGGTACCCGCATGGCCCCACAGTATGCCAACATTTTTATGGCTGACTTAGAACAATGCGTCCTCAGCTCTTGTCCCCTAACGCCCCTACTCTACTTGTGCTATATTGATGACATCTTCATCATCTGGACCCATGGAAAAGAAGCTCTTGAGGAATTCCACCATGATTTCAACAATTTCCATCCCACCATCAACCTCAGCCTGGTCCAGTCCACACAAGAGATCCACTTCCTGGACACTACAGTGCTAATAAACGATGGTCACATAAACACCACCCTATACCGGAAACCTACTGACCGCTATTCCTACCTACATGCCTCCAGCTTTCACCCTGACCACACCACACGATCCATCGTCTACAGCCAAGCACTGTGATACAACCGCATTTGCTCCAACCCCTTAGACAGAGACAAACACCTACAAGCTCTCTATCAAGCATTCTTACAACTACAATACCCACCTGCGGAAGTGAAGAAACAGATTGACAGAGGCAGAAGAGTTCCCAGAAGTCACCTACTACAGGACAGGCCTAACAAAGAAAATAACAGAACGCCACTAGCTGTCCCCTTCAGCCCCCAACTAAAACCCCTCCAACGCATTATCAAGGATCTACAACCTATCCTGAAGGATGACCGAACACTCTCACAAATCTTGGGAGACAGGCCAGTCCTTGCCTACAGACAGCCCCCCAACCTGAAGCAAATACTCACCAGCAACCACATACCACACAACAGAACCACTAACCCAGGAACCTATCCTTGCAACAAAGCCCGTTGCCAACTGTGCCCACATATCTATTCAGGGGACCCCATCACAGGGCCTAATAACATCAGCCACATTATCAGAGGCTCGTTCACCTGCACATCCACCAATGTGATATATGCCATCATGTGCCAGCAGTGCCCCTCTGCCATGCAGATTGGTCAAACTGGACAGTCTCTACGTAAAAGAATAAATGGACACAAATCAGATGTCAAGAATTATAACATTCATAAACCAGTCGGAGAACACTTCAATCTCTCTGGTCACGCGATTACAGACATGAAAGTTGCGATATTACAACAAAAAACTTCAAAACCAGACTCCAGCGAGAGACTGTTGAATTGGAATTCATTTGCAAATTGGATACAATTAACTTAGGCTTGAATAGAGACTGGGAGTGGCTAAGTCATTATGCAAGGTAACCTATTTCCCCTTGTTTTTTCCAACCCCCCTCTCCTTCTCAGACGTTCTTGTTAAACCCTGGATTTGTGCTGGAAATGGCCCACCTTGATTATCATACACATTGTAAGGAGAGTGATCACTTTAGATAAGATATTACCAGCAGGAGAGTGGGTTTGTGTGGGGGGGTGGGGGGAGGAGAGAAAACCTGGATTTGTGCTGGAAATGGCCCACCTTGATTATCATATGCATTGTAAGGAGAGTGATCACTTTAGATAAGCTATTACCAGCAGGAGAGTGGGGTGGGGGGAGAGAAAACCTTTTGTAGTGGTAAACACCCATTTTTTCATGCTTTGTGTGTATAAAAAGATCTTCTATACTTTCCACAGTATGCATCCGATGAAGTGAGCTGTAGCTCACGAAAGCTGATGCTCAAATAAATTGGTTAGTCTCTAAGGTGCCACAAGTACTCCTTTTCTTTTTAGCAAGTAATTATGAGTTTTTCATTACCAGATGCTTATAAATCTTATGTTATGTGAACAATAATCTATGGCCCAACAGAATAAAAAACGCTGCTCATAATTTTGGATGGAATAGGTTAGTTTTGTAAACATTTCTGTCTGGAAGCTGATAAGGCTGAGTGCCGTAGGGTGAAACTCTGGTCCCATACTCAACAAGGCATGCTACAGGGCTTTGCTTTGCACACCCAACCTGTTGGTAGGGTACAATCCAGCTACAGGGGTACTAAAGCCATGGATTACAGTAGTGGCTACAGTCTATTGTACTCAACTTGCATGTCGTTGCGGTCCCTGGATCTGGGCAGTTCTAATATCCACTATCCACCCACAAACCCATCCTCTGTGCTTCCATGTGGAAAGATGGTGGGCAGCAGCCTTTGCAGTCATGTTTCAAAACTTCTCTTTTTCTCAGGAACTCTCTGCTTGAAATGTGGCATTTTTGCTAGGCTTGGTGCCTGCCATGGTTGTGCAGTGGTGTAAAAGGAAATAGTCTCTCATTTCAGGATTAAGATTGAAACAGTTTTGTATTTTCAAGCAAACCTGGAGACATTTGCTGGGTTTCTACAGTGAATTTAAATTGCTCCTCTCCTAATGCGCCCAGGTAGCCCAGGAGGAAGCTGTAATTTATCTGCAGACTCTGAGAAGGGAAGCAGCTATTGCTGCTTATAGAACCATCAGTCTCAGAAATCCTCCTCTCAGTACACCTCCTCATCTTTTAATGTAGAGTTCATTCATTACAACAGTAATACCAGCTTATTAAATCAGTTTTGTACTTAACTTCTTGAATAATAATGATTTCCTTAGTTTTACATATAGAACAGGGATAGGCAACCTATGGCACGTGTGCCAAGGGCGGCACGCGAGCTGATTTTCAGTGGCATTCCCACTGCCCGGGTCCTGGCCACCGCTCCGGGGGGCTCTGCATTTTAATTTAATTTTAAATGAAGCTTCTTAAACGTTTTAAAAACTGTATTTTCTTTACATACAACAATAGTTTTGTTATATATTATAGACTTATAGAAAGAGACCTTCTAAAAATGTTAAAATGTATTACTGGCACACGAAACCTTAAATTAGAGTGAATAAATGAAGACTCGGCATACACTTCTGAAAGGTTGCCGACCCCTGGTATATAATAATGGTCTGAACACCATATGGAATACATGCCATGCAGTAATGAGAAAGGACAGAATTCTTCTCCTAAACCAGTATTTGTGGGATTTTCATTAAGCAGTAGTATGCTCCCCTTTGGCCTTTAATGATTTAGGAAACTTACTCTGTATCTCTGCAAATACAGGAGGCACGTGGAATAGAAAGAATACTGCAGACCATATGCAAGAAAATATACCACTGAAATCAGTGGGAGTTTTGCTGGGATTCTGAGTGCTGCAGGTTTGGGTTTAGAGGAGTCAGGGTAGAGGTAAACAGAGAAGGAGGAATAGATGTTCAGATTTGTACCATCTGTATGGTGACATACTCTGAAGGGAAGAAATAAGAGGAGGGGGACCACTGATTTTAGTGGGAGCAGATAACACTGAGCATAATCCAAGAGGCCCTCCTCACCTCCTGGGATCAGGCTCATATATCCTCTAAGCTTTCATGCATGTGCAAGTGTTTCTTTTAACTTCCTTAGTGATGCTGAGGAGCAAAGGGTCTCTAGATCTGAAATAAACATCCTGTGCATGACAGATGAGCAGAGCTTCTGCAGTTTCCAGTTAGACTGGAGGGCTATCTTGCACCTGTGCAAGCTGTTAGCTGGGGAGGTGGACAGTAACTAGTGCACTGGGTCAGAGAGTGGCAGCTGATCATGCTGGCATTAGTCAAGGCAGCAATGTCTGGATGCCTCACAGCACTTTTGTCTGCCATCATGCTTCATTTTTGAGATACAAGTTCAAATTCTTTTCACTGCTGCAATAAATTTAAAGGGAAGGAAGATTTTATGTAATCCATGGGGCTGTCTTACAATTAAAGGATTTTATAGAAATTAAGAATAATACCATAGTATGAATCACTAGCACTAGAATGGCTGGGATCCACCTATGTTTCTTACGTTTCTTGAATGACGCAGCTCCATCAGCTACTTGGGATGCTTTCACCAAACACCGTGTAGTTGATAGGCAGGTCTATAGCTGTCCTTCAGCATTACTCACACCCTGATGCTGTCACTGGTGAAACTATATAGCATGGATTCAAAACCAACTGTAGGTGACAGCAGGTGTTCCATTACTCACTGTCTCACGAGCCTCCTCTTGTCTTCTCCTCCTCCTGCTGTACAACACAATGCAACATACTGTGCCACTAGACTTGTTACTGAATCTGTTTGTGGAATTGACATCATCATGCACTGTAGATGCCTGAGAAATTCCGGTGGACATTTTAACTAATTCCTGAGAAGACCTGTGAAGTGATCCTGATTTGTTGTATAATCTGCATTGCTCAAATAGAGTACCTAAGAGGGGCATAACAGAAGATGAAGAGCTAGTATTGCTTTGCTGCTTGACCATGCTTTTGGCTAAGGATCTCAAAGTGCTTTGCAAACATTAATGAATTCTTACAGTATCACCCTGAGGTTATTGTGCCCATTTTACTTTGAGAAAAACTGATGATCTGAGGTTACATGAGCTGCCCTATGTCACACAGTGACATGAGTGTTAGAGCTGGGAAGAGAACTCTGGATTCACTCCCAGGATATTGTGTGCTCAGTATGGTTTAGGTTGTGCATTTTACATACAATTGTATGTCAGGGACAGCGTGACAAGCCTCTTATGCCACAAGTCTCTAACCTTATATTTGTGGTTTCTTTGTACGTGTACCAGTAACTAGTAAAAAAATAAATAGACATTGATATATCATTTAAAAGTATATAGCACTTTAAATGTTTGTTATGAGAATTGTGCCCTTTTTTTTCCTGCATCCAGCACTGATTTCCAGGAGAATTCTGCATTAGCTGCTTTTCCAATATTTTGTGAACCAAACAAGAGACTATGTATTTCAACAAGATACTCTGTTTCAAGGATTCTTTTTTTCTTCCTGTATGGAACATTACAATTCCTTGCATTTATCTGGATAGCATAATCAGTATATACGTTTAGTTAAATGGACAGTTATACATGATTTGTATTTATTAGTATGCAGCTAGTTAGAGCAAGCCCAGTGACACTCCTTTCTGTGATGACTATCAACATGAGCCAGAAATGCTTCTCTTCAAATATAAATGGGATTGGGAACTATTAGTAAGAATGACCACCTTGCCTGACACTTTGAGGTCCAGAAAACCATTGCCGTGATCAGTAAGATGTGATCCTTGATCCAGCATACAGACTCCTGTTAAGCATAATTTACAGTCTCCCCACATGCTACTGCTGCAGTCATATCTTGACTTTATTAACAGTAAGAGTGGTACAGTATGAAGTATTTATCTGAGCACCTGTTTGGGATAAAGTGCTGGCAGGGTATAAAATATGAATTACTATATAATGTTACAAATGAAAATGGCCACAGGAGCATATTACAATACTTTGGAATTGGCACACAATCTCATGCCATTCCAGTTTGCTTCCAGGAAAAAAAATTACTTTTGACTCCAGCAAAATAACTTGATATGAAATCCATCACTTTAAACAAAGAGATAGAAGGTGACTTACCATTGTAATTTTACCAAGCTGGGCATTTTGCCTAACTGCAGATGGGCTTTAGATACTGGAGGATAAAATCCTGCTTTGCAGTTTTACTCACAGCCTTAATAACATGAGGGCTTAAACTCCCCAAGAATACAGTTTGTTGTAAAAGTGTTTAGGCCCCCCTGTAGTGCTAGTTAGAGTCAGTGATGTGAAAATAAACACATCGTAGCCATCTGGGTTGGTGGAAGTTATTGCAGCATCTCTGGAGCTTGTGGTGTAGCTATATGGCCTTTTAAAGAAGATTTTGTGATGGGTCACACTTTAGTGAGTATTCCCATTGTTGGTATTAATGTGCTTTGAGCTGTGAAATATTGCCCTAACTGAAAAATGTCTTTAAAAAGATAATCACTTTGGAAATGTGTGGGAGATTGTACTGTATATATAACTTTCCCTTTGTGTTTTGTTCTCTTTCAGGTTTTCATTTAGCACTATTAAAATATAAAATTTTGTCATTATTTCTGAATCCAATGATTAAATAAAGTAACTACAGGCCCAATCCTGCAAACACTTAACACAAGAGGCAGTATTTACTGCTCTGAATAGGCCCACTGAAGTCAACATTGAACTCAGTAGTAAACTCTCAATGCTAAGCAATAGTATATATTTGTGGGATTGTGCCCTGTGATGATAATATATTGATATGGTGAATATTATAGACCTAAATATATTCAAAATTGTTGTGTAGAGCTGGAGCGAACTTCACACTGTCTCACAAACTGTTAAAGGTTATATCAGATATATTGTGCCCATGTATGAGAGTCCTACTGAATGTTTGTTGTAAGTATCAACATGTTAAGATACTTGCAAACAGAACATTTCTGTCATTTCCTTTAAAACTTAGGCAGCCAACATGTACTGCTTGAATAGTTTTATTTTATTTCATGTAAATGATTTTAATAGATTATAGTAAGTCACTGACTAAGCACGTGAAACCAGAGTTGTTGCAGTGCTAAACCAGCTTTTCAGAGCAGTACCCTCTTTTGCAGGTGCAGAGAGAATATTTTGTTCATTCTGGTTTATTCAACTAGTTCAGTTCAATGACTACTTCATTCAAAGTTAAGAAACAGATTGGAAGTTGAAAAAACAGGAAAGCTTGTTTTCCTCTTCCAATCTAAGAATAAAAATGAGGTGTGAGAGGATCAGATCCACTACTTCCAAAATCTTGCAGGACAAGGTGACCCAGAAACAATCCATTCAATTCACTAATTATAGATAATACATCTTTTGTTTAATAAATCCGTTAGTTTTTAAATACAAAAAATGTTTTAATAAACTTACTTTTTTTCATATGTATCCAGCACATTTAAGGTAGGTTTACTTAACTAATAAAACAATTTTGAAATACTGTTCTTGTCTATTTTTAATTGAATTCCAAATTGCATCCAAATGCAGGTTGGCACAAATCATGAGAAAAAAAATGAGTCATATGGTAAATCAGATATGCATTATTCTAACATAATAAAACATATAAAATTCAGAATCTGAATAAATGTATGTTAAGATATATGTTTGCTTAAATAAATGTGTATAGACATAGTGTATCCTCCTGGTTAGCAAAAAGAAGTACTGAATTTAGCCTAAATGCTATATTTGGTTGCAAATTAATATTTTAATATAGGTTTCAGAGGAACGAGCCTCTAACCCAGGAACTTATCCTTGCAACAAAGCCCGTTGCCAATTGTGCCCACATATCTATTCAGGGGACACCATCACAGGGCCTAATAACATCAGCCACACTATCAGAGGCTCGTTCACCTGCACATCCACCAATGTGATATATGCCATCATGTGCCAGCAATGCCCCTCTGCCATGTACATTGGTCAAACTGGACAGTCTCTACGTAAAAGAATAAATGGACACAAATCAGATGTCAAGAATTATAACATTCATAAACCAGTCGGAGAACACTTCAATCTCTCTGGTCACGCAATCATAGACATGAAGGTCGTTATCTTAAAACAAAAAAACTTCAAATCCAGACTCCAGCGAGAAACTGCTGAATTGGAATTCATTTGCAAATTGGATACTATTAATTTAGGCTTAAATAGAGACTGGGAGTGGCTAAGTCATTATGCAAGGTAGCCTGTTTCCTCTTGTTTTTTCCTACCCCCCCCCCCCACCAGATGTTCTGGTTTAACTTGGATTTAAACTTGGAGAATGGTCAGTTTAGATGAGCTATTACCAGCAGGCGAGTGAGTTTGTGTGTGTATGGGGGTGGGGGGGATGTGAGAAAACCTGGATCTATGCAGGAAATAGCCCGACTTGATTATGTAAAGAGTTGTCACTTTGGATGGGCTAGCACCAGCAGGAGAGTGAATTTGTGTGGGGGGGTGGAGGGTGAGAAAACCTGGATTTGTGCTGGAAATGGCCCACCTGTTGATCACTTTAGATAAGCTATTACCAGCAGGACAGTGGGGTGGGAGGAGGTATTGTTTCATATTCTCTGTGTGTATATAAAGTCTGCTGCAGTTTCCACGGGATACATCTGATGAAGTGAGCTGTAGCTCACGAAAGCTCATGCTCAAATAAATTGGTTAGTCTCTAAGGTGCCACAAGTACTCCTTTTATTTTAATATAGTGATTCTCAAACTTTTTTTTCCGCGGACCACTTGAAAGTTGCTGAGGGTCTTGGTGAACCACTTAATGATCTTTCCAAATGTTGTTTGTACTGTTAGCTCATATTGTAAAGCGCTTTGGATAAAAGCTCTATATAAAAAAACTCCTTAATAATAATTAACTTTTTTTCTATAAATAAAAGCACACAACTCATATTTTAATATCAGTAGTCTTACCTTTCTAATGCGATGGATGTGCTCTCTCTCCCACGCCACGGCAGCCCCCGAGCTGGGGCTGGGAAGGAGCGGAGTCTCTCCCTCTCTCCCCCACCGCAGCAACCCCCGAGCTTGGGCTGAGAAAGAGGGGGGTCTCTTCCCCGCTACAGCAGCCACAGAGCTGAGGCTGGGAGGGAGGGCCGCCACAGCTCTGGAGCTGGGGAAAGTCGCCTCTTTCTCTGGCTGCCACAGCCCTGCACGTTCCAAATTTTCCCCACCCCCTCTTCTCACCCCAGTGACCCCTCCCTGCGCGGCTCCACTAATTACGTGGGTGGCCCTTCATTGTCTTGTCTGCGGCCGCCCAGGCGCACACCTTAGAGGGAACTATCCACAGACCACCTGAATGGAGCTCACGGACCACTGGTTTTGATGGTTATCGACCAGTGAGAATAAATCTTTCTTTAACTAAAAAGTACAGATGCAAAACAAGATTAAAACTGGTGATTTAAATCAAGGTTTCTTGGTTGCTGATTAAATCACAATTAAAAGAGATGATTTAAATCACCCTGAATTAAAGGGCCAGAGTCTGTTCTTACTTAAACTAGTGTAAATCAAAACTAATCTCACTAAAGTAAATGAAATGATATAAGAAGTCTGGAATAGATATAGTGCTGGAAATGGGTTCCACTGGTGAAAAATCAATTAGTGGGATCAAAATTATGCCCCATCTACAGTTTTGTTGTATCCAGCCTCCACAGACAGAGAAGTTTTGAAGGTTGCTCTGTTTCTTAAGAAATCACTCATAACTCATGGCCAGTTTTTTTCTAATTGGGAGATAATAGGTTTTATTAAATGAAGAAAAACAGACAAAAATCACATATTTAGAAACCCCAAATTAAATTTTGTCTTCAGCTAAACTCACATCTCCATAAGTTCCATGGGAATTGTACATGCATCTCTGAGGGCAAATTTGTGTCCTATATTATTTCTTTTTGTTTGCTGAGAGTTGTATGAGAGGAATGATATTAGAATGAGTGAATATTGCTGTCTCTCTAGTGGATTAGTAACAGGATGCAATGGAGACTGAGAAAACAAGAGAATTTTAAAAAAGCTAACAGATTTATCCTTTTAAAAGTCTATTTGAAGAAAGTATATTGTAAAGTATGGATAAAGTGGTATAGCATGGTGTCCTTTGTTATACTTCTCTGTTGCATCTATGTATATATAAGCTACTTTTAAAAAGACTGTTCCACAGCTTTAAAGAGTTTTTTATTCAGAGGTCATGTAGAACCTGAAACAGTTGAAAGGCTATTATGTTCATGTCACCCGCAAAGTTTTATCACAATACAGGAGACAAAAGCAGGAGTGCCACTAGCTGTGGTAGTAAAGACGCCTCTTGAAAATGCCATGCAATTGACTTTCCACCATTCATATCTGAGAAAGACAGTATGTCCTTACCAAGAAGAATGGACCTTGTGGATTCCCATAAAAGATTTTATACCACTGTGTGTTCAGATGATGCAGAGATACCTACAGGAATGACAGATGCAGGTGTTCCTTTATTATAGTAACTAGAGTTTTGGACTCTTCAAAGACTCTTGGAAAATTTCTGTGATGGGATTTACAGTGCATGTTGTGCAAATAATATGGATGGCTGTTCATAATTAAGTACTTCTGTATACCTTCCATAGGATAGATCTGCTGTCTGAGAGAGCTGCAAGAATGTTAGTGAACTTAATCTTGGAACGGTTTATCTATTTTAGAGGAGTTTGGGATATACTTTCATTAATCACCTGCTGAGGAAAAACTGTAATAAGCAGGGATTTCAAGTACATCAACAAGATTTGCAAAAGCCTTGTGGCAGCAAGCACCTGTAATTTTGCCAAGGATAACAGCAAACCACTTTACATATTTAGTCAGCAAAAGCAGCAATCTGATTTTAAATAGCTCCACCACAGTGAGCTGTTCTTCTGAGATGTGATCTCAAACAAACAAGTCCTTACAAGCTTTCTTGGAAAACACTCCTAGAGATACCTGTATCTCTAGTCATGCTCATGATGAAGCGTGAGTTGAAAATAGAACCATAAATTGTGTGGCAAAATTGTCTGAGGAATTCATAGTTCTCAAAGCATGGGATCCAAAAGAACAATGACCTGGTTGCTGAAGCCATGACACAGTATTTCAAATAAGATTCCTATATTGTGATTTTGCTGTGACTGTATTTTCTTAGTTCTTCCTGCGGTGTATGCTTCAGTTTAGAGAGGTCTGTATTGTATACTGGTGAAGGAGGTGGACAGGAGTTTGTGTGCATTCTGCTTTTCCCTGTTGGAGTTTTAATTATTTTGCATTATATCAGACATCAGGCAAACGAGTAGTAGTAATACGATCACCTAGCTCTTACGCAGTGCTTTTTGCCCATAGATCTCAAAGCGCTTCATGTCAGGAAGTAAGTATCGCTATCCCCATTTTACAGATGGCGAAATTTTGGCAGAATGAGGAAGAAGTCTTGCCCACCGTCAGCCAGTGGCAGAGACAGGAATAGAACCCAAGTCTCCTTAGTCCCAAACAAAACTACGTGATATATTTGTCTGCTTTTTTAGGATTCATTTTGTTTTATTGTATCTTAAGGATTTCCTGGACCAGAGAAAACAATAAAATCTTTGTGACTGTGTTTTTCATTTTATAAGCACTAAGATAACTAATTCCATATTCTAAAAAATATGTTTCAATCCAAATCCTTCTGCAGTCGTAGCAGAAGCTGGTTTATAAATTACTGCTGAGTGAGCAAAGGTCACCCCTTTATTAAGAATAAGATGGTGGAAGTTTGGTGGCAGGATATTATTAGTGCTCACTAATATTATTAGTGCTTAGTGCTTTCCATAACTGAAGGGGCAGTCATACGGTAGGGTATAGACATAATGGGTAGAGGAAAATCTATAGAAGAAATTAAGAGCAGTAAGACTGAGTAAGGAGAAGGAATCAGTTGAGGAAGAAATCTGGACTTTTTCTGTCAGCGGTGTCACTCCAAGGGCAATCAAGACCAAAAAAAAAAAAAATCCCTCCATCCTCTCTTTTCCCCACCAAATGATTCTGTAATGGGCGATCCCTATATTATTGAACAACCATCTCTCAAAATACTCTTTACGTGATACATTTCAGAGCTGTAAAAGCATTCAGACGTATAGGCTGCCCTTGTCAAAGTTATAAATGACCTTGTTACATTTACAGATTTTTGTCTTCCGATCTGTCCTCATCCTGAAGCACTAGATCTTAGGACAGCTTTCAACACCACTGATTATTATATATTTTTAAAATACTTGAGGGATTTTGACATTCTGTCTGGTTCCGTTTCAAAGTGATTTCAGTCATATGCACCTGACAGTCGAACAGTATGTTTAAATAGGTGAGCATTGTTTTTCTGCACAGTTATTAACACTGGTGTTCCACAGGCTTCTAATCTAGAGCTGTCACTGTTTAATATCTATAGATGTTGCCTTCATGTCAGATTATTCATAGGCACCATGTTGGGTTTCAGTTTTCTGCTGATAAAATACAGGTCTGTCTCCCAATTAGGTTAAACTGAATAATGTTGTTTTTCTGGCAGTCTGACAGATATTAAGCAGTAATGAATACTAATATTTTTCAATTATCTTCAAGTAAAATTCTAGTGTTAATAGTTTGCTCTTACCAACAGTTGAGCAAATACATTTGAGAGATGAATGTTGACTAGAATTACAACAGTAAAAACTCTTCCTTTATTTAAAATGGTATCTGTTCTATAGTTAAAGCTCCAAACTCTATAGTAACACAGGATTTGATGCCATTATCTGTGAAATGCTCTTCATCGTAGTGTCTAAGTGCTAAATATAATAATGTAAATTTTCATAATTGGCCATAGAAGGATTCAGCTCCGTGCTTCTCACGGGTTATAGAATGGTTTTTGTGTGTGTGTGTGTGTGTGTGTGTGTGTGTGTGTGTTAAAGCATCTGTGTGTATGTTATCATTTTCTTGTTGGTTATGGTGGCAAGGCAAAAACAACAGGTGGTTTTGTAGTATCCTCTGAAGTTGAATAGGTTTTGGCTGATTACTCCAGTATTCCATTAATTAGGATTGGTATTGTTCTGAATCCAGAAAAGACATTTGACTCTTGTGTTCATCTGATGATTATGACCTTGTATTATCATCTCTGGCAGCTCCTAACATGCTTGTCCATGACTGACACTGAGAAACAACTCTATGCCTTTATTTCATCCATTCTAATACCCTTTTAGTTGGCTTGCCAAGTAGTTTGATAAGCAAGCACTAAGTTCCAAATTTTGTGGCCAACATAACATTTTGTCAGGAATATAGGAGTTCATATCACCAGTCTTGACATCTTTACAGTGGTTACCTGCTAAACAACCTTTTGATTTTTAAGCCCTTATGAATGCTCAAGGCCTCTCAATAGACACAGAATATGTCCAACAGTATTGTGGCCCCTACTAAGATTGTGTTATAACACTGGTATAAGGAAAATGGCTTGATTTCTTAGCTTTAGTTTAACCCTCTAACTTTTTTTGATCCGGAGACAGTGTGCTACCTTTAAAATTTAGTTTGAGGTTTAAAAATAAGACATTTTTATTAGTGGTTAACATTAATGGGAGTTATGAATGTAACTTTCTATGTTCCACAAAGAAAATTCAGCACTTAGATTCAGAATGAAGTGACAATGTTTAACTGCCTGTAAATTCAACTTTCAGGAGATTTAAGTGCCCTACTATATAAATTTGTTAGCTCTAGAGAACACTTTAGATTTAATGTATAGCCTAACCCTTTCAACATCCCATTCTGCTCAGGCACTAATAAGTTGTACTCACCAGCTTATTGGACAATGAAAGAAGTGGTTTATTCCATTCACAGTCCTTGGTGTGTTCCATACTCAGGCAGATTTTCAGGTGCTCATCATCCCCTTTGGAGACAGATTTTCAAAAGAGCTCAGCTCACCTTTAAATAAGTAAGGAGGAGCCAGATTTTAAAAGTGTTCAGCACCCAGCAACTCTCCTTGTGACACGAATGGCCAGATTTTCAAAAAAGCTCCATACCCAATGTGCTGAACACTTTTGAATATCTGGCCAATAGTGTAAAAGAAAGGAATTGATCACACAATGTTCCCGAGCTTTTTCCCTCTTAATGCCGTTGTTTCAGTGACATCACTCTAGATTGTGGTGATACCTCCAGTTATGTAGAAGAGTCCAAATATTGTTTCAGGCAGAGACAGTTTTTAATAATTGGATGGTTAGGAAGATCTTTTTTTCTTTAAAATGTTGTCTACAGTTCTAGAAAATTCACCAGGGCAAAAACATAGACAAGTTTGAGAGAATCCTAGAAAGACGCCCTAGGTCATCAACCTGCTCGTACAAGCAATACCAGTCATTGCCTGATGAGGATGCATTAGGAATGACGGGCTATATCATGGGACTCCTACACGGGCATACAGGACTCATAAAGAGCATTAGCACTGCATACTGGCTGAAGAGGGAGGAAAGCAGCAGAGATCATATGCAGCGGATTCAAAACCCTGATGTTTTACAGCTATCTCTGTGGTGGGTCTCCACAGCTCACCTGGGGGAATGTGGACATGCCAGAAAGGCATGGCCAGTGGGTCCATTCACAGTGCAGCTGTAAAGCTACATACAAAGGGGGCAATGAGCAGTATCAGTTAATAACACCTAGCCGTTATAAAACTCTTTTCATCAGTATGTCTCAAAGCCCTTTACAGAGGATGTCAGTACCTCCATTTTACAGATGGGGAATCTGAGGCCTAGTGAGGCCAAGTGTCAGCCAAAAAGGCAGTGACAGAACCAGGAATAGAACCGAGGTCTCTTGACTGCCAGCACAGTGCTCTATCCACTAGATCACACTGCCTCTGGCCCCTTCATACCTGGTTCCACCTCATATGCACTGCTAGGCATGGGCACAACTTGAGAGCTATCCAGCTGTACAGCTTGGAGCTGAATAGAAAAATAATGAGGTCCTATTAATCCCATTATTTTTGTTTTTTTTGCTTGGAGATGATTGATAGATGGGTAAAATACTGTCATTATTTAGTGGCTTATCACAATAACTTTCTTTTAAACATTGCAGTAGGTTTAAAAGCATATACATGCTTATGAGTTTGTAACTTACTTGACATTTTGTTTAGCTACATTTTGTACATTGTTTGCATAGGCAATATATCTATCATAAATGAATTACTTCAGGTTTACATACATTTCCCTGTCTATGTCTTTATCTTTAATTATTCACTCTGAAATTTAATTATCTGGTATGTGAAATATATTATTATGTACTAGGTTATATTTATCATTCTAAATGTAATAAGAAAAATAAAATCTGTTAAACTAATTTCTCAGAGGTTGAGGTATATCTTGAGCTACTTTTATTTTATTGAGACTGTACTCAACAAAACTCCCATTAATCAAAAACTGAGTAAGGAACCTCAGGAACTGGCTTTAAAGTAGAAAGCGTGTGTGTGTGTGTGTGTGTGTGTGTGTGTGCGCACATGCTACTCTAGTTTTACCTTTTTTTGTGTCTGGCTGTCTAAAAGGATAGATCAGTTCAATGGCTGGGTTTTGCTACTTATTAGTAACTAGGTTGGTTCTGCTAATCTGGACCCATAGTGAGAGGAAAGAATTATATATATATAAAGAGTAATATGAACAGTCATTGGCTTTTTGGAGTCTTTATTGTATCACGAGGAGGACCTTGATAAAAGAAAAGGGCACAGGTTCCACCTGTGAAAAGGCAATAATAGAGTGGATTAAGTTCTTTAAGTTCAACAGAGGGTTACAGTTGTATGTCAGAGTTTACTCACTGGATGGTTTCCAAGCTACTGAAGGTACAGCTGGTCATAGAGAAGCAGCTGAAAGCATCCGTCCCCCTTTTCTGCCTTTTGAATATTGTGTAGAACATGTCCTGCATTCAAGCATGAAATTTTTATTGGGATTTTGTTCGTTTTATGAACAGTTTTACAATCACTTGAAAATTGTAAGGACTAGCTGGCCAAAGACAAAGCTGTGTAGATTTTCAATAAAACGTTCATCCTTTAATGCTGAGGTCTCATTTTGTGTCCAACCCATTGTAGTTTTCTTTAAGTTTTCAGCTTAAATTATGCTAAAGACATCTACAGTTAGAATAATTAATGCCCCGCCTTTCCCAGCATACACAAAATTGTTGCTGTGACTATCCAGGGCACCAGCATCTCCTCCTTAAATAATCTCCCCGAGCCGAAGACAGACTGATTCGATTTCATCAGGGAAATTTTAAGAGAATGTCTAAACAGGAGGATATTGCTGAGGATGACCAGGTAGCACTTTCATTGAGCATTTATAGTGCAGTCCATGTTCAAGAAAGTCTCTTGTTGAAGTCAATGAGCCGTAGCAGCAGAGTTTGGCTTAGAGTGAATAGCATGTTATTTTGTATGTAATTTTACCTCTGTCTGCCAGGATGAACAAGTATGTGGTGGGTTGGTCCCAGGATATTAGAGAGACAAGATGGATGAGGTAATATCTTTTATTGGACTAACTTCTGTTGGTCAGAGAGACAAGCTTTCAAATGTACACAGAGATCTTCTTCAGGTTCTGTGGCCTGCAATGTGCAGGAGGTCAAACTAGATGATCATGATGGTCCCTTCTGACCTTTAAAGTCTATGAGGTCTGGGAAATGTACTCAGAGTGTCACAGCTAAGTAGAAGATAGAACAGATTGTGTAGCATAAGTAGTTAACACACATTTCAAGGGACCATTCAAGGTGAAGTGGCTTGTTAATACCTCTCTTGTCATAGGGGGTCAGGAACAGCTGGGAGGGGAGGGTTGAGTGGGCTATAGATTGTTGTAATAAGCCATCTATTTGATCCATGATTTTTAGTGTCCAGCAAAGTTATGAACAAGTATCTTCTTAGGAGCCCAAAGTCATTACCTCTGCAATAGGCCAGCAGGGGCTCTGAGATGTAAGATATCAAGGGTAAATTACTTTCTATTTCTTGGTTTTGTACTCTGATTGTTGTACCCCCCACTCTGTGTTAATCCAAGAGAGACATTTAAAAACCTATACATTTGGTTTTTTTTCTTTTGTAGATAATGGAGCCTCAGTGCCACTGCCATAGAATATCAGTGAAACAACCATGTCCTTTATCACAAACAAGACAATGTTATTACCTTTTTGCTATTTGTGTCTTACATGTTCGTTCAGCATTGTTATGCAATAGGAGATTATTAAATGTTTCAAAGCCACTGATTATTTTTTGTAATTAGAACTAAACTCTGCAGCTGTCACTAAGCTCCTCATCAAATGATATATTTATTATGTTAGAAATGAGAGGGGACATGTGAACCAGACTTTGAAAAGAATATGCTCAGCTCAGAGTCGAGTATTATTTTTAAATGGACGATCAGCATGTGTGTGGGTTAAACCAAGATTGTTGCAGTATCAGTGTGCCCGACTTACGTGCCACCTTAATCTTATAGTGTTGTATTTCATTGTCACTCGGTGCACTACTGTCACGAGTGAAATGAAAAACCTCTACGTTCAATGAGCATTTTAATCTGTCACTGTAATCACGAAAGTCTTGTCAATCTTGGCCTAAAAGTTAAGCATGCAGATCAAATATGTGGTAAAAGGAGACACCTGGACTCCACAATGTAAATGGACATTGCTGAGGGGAAGGATATGAAATATTTGTCTCTTTTGTGTTTTATTACTCTAAATGAACATATTTAGAATTGTTCCATATGGTCAAAAACAAACAAACAAAACAGGAATAGAGATAATGCTAGTCTTCCCTTGAAGGAAGAAATTGCTAGCCAAAAGTACAGCACATAAAAATGTGACTATTTCCTGCTAAAGTCTGCGGTAGCACTATCCAAGATCACTTTTGCAGCATACATGCCTCCGTGTTTTTTAGCCCCTAAACTTGCTCTACCCACGAAAGCAAGGAACGTTCTGTTGGTTCAGAAAACGGACAAAATTAGATCACCAGAGGTTGACAAGAGAGAGTAGAAACTGGATTTGCTGTGTCCAGAAGCAAGTGTGTTTAAAAGCGGAGTTACACCTTGTTAACAAATATTTTGTCAGCCTTTGTGTGGTTTTAAAAGCCTGGCATAAAAATATATTAAATTATATCTTTCATTTATATATCATAATAGCAACCTTAATACTGCAAAGTGCAATATAAAGTAATATATTTTACTATCATCACAATAGTGAAGTCTAATACAGTGCTAAAAATGCTTTCTGATTTAATGAAAGATACTGTGACTTCAACATGGGATTTTGCCCGGTTGGGGGAAGTTCTATTAGAGACTAATACAGTTTTCTGGAGATGAACCTGTTTTTGTATGAGATCTATTGGAATAGTAGCATGAATATCTAAATTTGGAACATTACTTTCTTTTTTGAAAGCACTTAGTGGTGCATTAAATTACCCCTTTTAATGAACATTTACGGTAGGATTTTCAGGAATACTAGTGTTGGGTTAACTCTGAAGTTAGTCATAAAACTCCCAGAATGGTGAAGACTTTTGGAAATCCCACACTTAAGGCACTTGTTCATCCTGTTCCCTTTTACTTCCATTGCGATGAATGAGAGTAACATTGCTTATTATTATTATTTTATCATATGTAGTGGTGTATATTGTTCAGGTTGCCTGACACTTCCATTATAAGACCCCATTTTCAACTGCTTCTAAGTTTGCCAAATTTTTATCTTTTGGGATGAGATATTCCATGTCTCAGGGTGTTTGTTTCAGGCTTTTTTTTTTTTTTAAGCTTCAGCAAAAAATAATACATTCATTTCCAAGAATGGGATTAGGTAACAATACATTGTTTTGCCCATTTTAAAAAAATGCTCACAACCTTTGGAGCAAAGGCTTAAAATTTGGCAAAGAGTGGTCCTTGTCTCAGGGATGTCTTTTGCTGTTCCCTTGAAAAACCACCCACATCTGGCCGTTATAAGCCTTGACAAATCACAGTCCTTACAAGATTGTTAAGAACTTGTTGTTATAGTTTGGCCATTAAGTTCTCAGGCTGAGTATTCCCTCTATACTCATCATGCTCCATTCTTAACTCACAGTTCTCACAGGGGACAGAATGTGCATGCACCATCCCCCAGAGTGACTGAGCATGTTGCATCCCAGGACTGCTAGGGCTCAGCAGTATTTTCTCTACAATTGCTGCTCTCAACTGCTGTGTTGCCTCTCTGGTTCTGGGAACAGGATCTGAGAGCAGGGAGTGTGTCTCTCTTGTGCTCTCAGTGACTCCCCTGCCAGCATCCAGGTGGCAAGGAGGAGGAAGCAACCTGATTCAAATGGAGAGGGGGAAAGAGCTGGACTTCTTGGAAGCATCAGCAAAGCCAGTAGATCAGGACCAGGAGCTTGGAGAGAGTTGCATGAACAGCTTTAATTCTGGCATTTCTTAATTTTTGAGTGCTTGACTTTGCAACATTAATGTTGTTTTAATGTAATTTTTATGTGTATTTTAACATTTAGATTACTGTAGCATATGAAGGCTGCAACTAGGTTGGACCCTTTGTGTTACGCACCATACAGACATGTAACAGTGACAATGCCTGCCCCAAACAGCTTATACCATTGGTTGGCACTAAAATGTGAACATTTATCTACAGTGGTACCTAAGATATCTCAGTATTGCTCTCTGGTACGTATCCCAGGTATTTCTATGTATTACCTTCAGAATGTTGATATTTCATGGTGATCACTACAGACGTCTTATTTCAGATTTTGCATGCTTCAAGCACTGTTACCAGGAAGGTAGGTCATTATTATAACCCCATGTTCCTGATGACAAAACTGTGACACAGGAATATGAAGTGGCTTGCTCAGGGCCACCCAGCAAATCAAAAGCAGGGCCAAGGTTGGAAGTTGAGAGTTCCTGATTCCTAGCCCTGGGTTCATTTCTCTAGATCACTCATGATATATTAAACATATAAAAACATTAAAATATTCAGCATAGTTGTAAGTGCTCACAAAGGACCATAATCTGTCCTTATTATCTGGGTGTAGTTTCCACTGAAGTCAAGGGCAGAATTTGGCCCTAACATCTTATTATGAGTTCATCAAAATTAAATATGTACTTGAAAAAGATAAATGAAATTGTTATGATTTTCTCCATACATAGTATGCTTTTTGTACCATGATAAGGAAAGTGATTGGCATGGCCATGGTAGTAATACAATGGAATGGCAAATTGAAACTATGAGAAGGCTTTCATGCCTTACTAGTATAGAGTGGCTATGCCTGCCTGCTTCAGCTGTCCCTCAGTAGGATTTGTCAGCCAGGTCATGAGAGCTATTTCTGTATTTGCAAAGAAGACTATGTGTGCATGCAGTGTTGTATGCTCATTGATTGTGCCCCACCACATTATATGTTAGAACCAATCATTGCTTCTGGTCCAGGCTACTTGAAACACTTATAAATCAAAGAGCCGAAGCGTTATAGTGAGGTATGTAACTCTAGCAGGAGCTTTATTAATACCTATGCAGTGCAGACACAATCAGTAAATTGCTGACTAAACCTCAAATTCCGCCCCAGCATTCACTGAGTTTATTATAAAACGTGAGATGGATTGTTTTCTGGGGTGAATTTATTCCTTCTTCTATAAACGTAGTCTTGAATCTGGACATTACAACCATGTTATTTTTAAAACCATCACTCAAAAGCAAATTGTTTGTTTACACTAAAAGACGATAGACTCCATTCCACAAACCTAATCACTACTCCAGCCCTGTTCCACTAGTCCAGGAAGTAGTGGAAGACGTTAGTAGTTTTTTGAATGTTGCCGCTATGTTGCTTAGCCTTCCCAAAATAAAACCACATCAACAGCAACCTGCTGTGCACACATACACAAAATCCATATCCTGCTGACTGGAGGGAAGAGAAGTATATATTCTTATGTGTACATTTCATGATTTGGTAGGTGCTCAAATACTTAGGAAAGAGACCTGGGTGTGACTGTGGATGGCTCAGAGAAGACTTCTGTTAAATATGCTGCTGTGGTGAAAAACAAACAAGATGTTTGATATGTAAGGAATGGGATGGAGACTAATACAGAAAATATTATAACACCTCTGTCTAAATCACTGATACAGCTTCATCTAGAATATTCTGTACAACCAGTCACCGCATCTCAAAAAGGATTTGAGGTTTGAAGTGAGATGGGGAATTGAGGTACGGAAATTACAGGTGAGCTATCCGAAACCGTAGGCATTGTAAAGCAAAAGGCTGAGATGCCAGCTGTTGTGAGATTATGTAGAGACAAAGACGAAAGGAGGCTCATCGAAAATGAGCTGAGGGACCTGGGAGGGGAGTACAGAGAGAAAAGGTCCATAGGAGATAGGCTGGAACAAATCCATGCAGTATTTTAAAATCCACTATCCTTATGTTCCCCTTCTGCAAAACAATGTGTTTACCCAAATCCTTGGATCTGCTGGAGCGAAAATCTTTTCACTCTCCCTTGGTTGGGATGGGGTCGGCAGCAGGGGCAAGGGGTGTGGCCTTCAAATTTCACATTGACAAGAAATCCAGAGAACAAGACAGTGCAGATCCCTGTCTCCCCCGGCTCAGATGTCATGCTGCTGTTTGTTGTTCTCTGTGACCGTTCCAATGCGAGTAACATAGTACAAAGGGGTAGTTATTCAAGCAGCATTAACTTCAGTTCACTTTGTGCATACCATATATATACTTCACAAGAATATATGTCACGTTCAGCAGAGGTTGTTCATCTCTGCCCCTTGTCTGCGCGCGTCCCTCCCCTACAATGTCATGCAGTGCTTTAACTCCTATGGCTTTAGCACAGAGGGGCTATTTGGCAGTGAGGAAGCTGTGGGATAGTTTACTTGGTTCTTAATGCAACTCTGCAACTAATTATTTTTCCTTTTAGCAAAGAGAAACCTAGGACAAATTAGAGCTGTTGAATTGGATCCTGAAATAAGTAGGGAACCAGTGAAATTGTTTGCAAATTGGATGATAGAATTTGCAATTGTTTACATCTGTGACAAGGCCGATGACAGCTTTCTGTTCCTGCTGAAGTCTGGTTGGAAAGGCCAGTTTGGGTTAAAAAGTGACTTGGGGGCATTTCCTTATCACAGTTTTAACAACATTGACCGAGTTGTGCTCTCTGTTACACCACTGAGAAACTGGAACCACTCTACTAATTTCAGCAAATTTACTCTGGATTTCTACTCCTATAACTAATACAATAGTTGGACCCATTAACTTTCCTAGCTAATAAGAAGTGGATTAGCGCGATGCTGTAAAATTCAAATGGCAATAGATACCTTTTTAAACGCCTTGGCGTGTATTCTTTTGGTGTCCGCATGAAACTCCCATTAACTTCAGAGGGAATTATGTGCATATGTGGAGAGATGAATGAGCAAGAGCTGGTGAATCGGTTAAGTTGTGAGTGGAGTCTTGTGCATATCTGTCTGTCCGTCTTTCTTGGGTGGTACACTGAGTTGGTGCATGCATATTTAATCTCTGGAGTTCTGTATTCAAGTCTAAAATTAGGTCACATGTAGGTTCCAGGTCCTGTTTGACCAAATGACAAAACAGTTTGGCATGACTGGCGGTCGCTGACAGGGGGTTGATAATAGAATCATAGAATTTACTGATGGAAAAGACCTATGTGTTTTCCTTTTTAAAGAATAAATGCCAGTGTCCATAAATAAATAAATAAAATCAGGCAATGGCATAACTGCATTTGTGTGTGCAATAACTTATTTACAGTTGCATGCATGAATATACATAATTTGCTGATAGACCACAGCTGCTGATAGTCCCCCTCCCCCCCCCCCCCCAAAAAAAAACCAATTGGGCTGTTAGGTCATTTAATACAATTCTTTGCTAATATAGAATTATTCCCAAAAAGGTTAAGAGTGAATTGTACTGCCAAACAGGTTTATGGGAAGATTGCACAGTGCCTGTGGCTGCCAGATTCTTAACTGGTGTAATGTAGTGTCACTCCATGAGGCAACACCAATTTACATGAGCTGAGGATCTGGCTAGATCCTCCCAATACTATGTACATGTACATTTTCACCTTTAAGATCTCAACTCTTCCTTCTATAATCAAAAATAAGATTGTGCTTCCTTTGAGAGAGATAGTCCCTTAATGATTTGTTTTGGAGAGGGCCATTCATACTTTTAGTGCAATAACAGTTCCAAAGTCCATGAAATGTTGTTGGGCTTTATTTCCCTCAGAAGGCTGGTCTCTGTTTTAGCATGTGGGTGAAGAAGACGACTAAAGAGAATACCAATTTTCATTAAATCCCAGCTCCTTCTCCTCATTCTCTCTCTCATGCACACCATTGATTCTTTTTCAGCTTCTAAAAAGTTAAATTAGAACAAACTATTAGGAATATTCACTTGGTTCCTGTGAGGTTCGTGTGAGTTTTGCAGAACAAAATGTTGAGTTTAGAATAATCTTTATTTAAAAAAAAAAAATTAGACCAGAACAGCCTTTTTGTTTTTTATCTTTTGTTGCAAGTCTTGGAGGTAACCCATGTTTTTAAAATTGTTTCTTTCTTTTCATGTACTATAGAAAATCTAAAAAACCACTCACTGTATATAATGTGTACCCCTTTAATGATAAATTGTCTCCAGAATCATGGAGGGGGAAAAAAATCTAACAATGAAACACTTTTTAGGAAATAAGAATGATAGAAATAACAACTGTCACATCAGACCTCATTAGAGTCAATGAACTCACTGTGGTGTTTAACAATTTCCAAGAAGTAGGCCATAATTCATAAATTAGTGTAATTCATACAGTACTTAATTCATAAAATAGCACTGTTGAGAACAGCAGCAGTATACAATCCTTGGTCTATAGAGACCTCTTTTTAAAGAGTCAAACCTAGGAGCTGGAAAATACAGGAGTCAATAAAAATTAAAAAGGCCTGGGCTTTATAGCCATTGTATACAGTTTGGAAAATGTATATCATTCCAAAACCAAAAATCTTTGTTTCAAAAACCAGTCAAGGTAGATAAATGACAACAGTGTACTTATGTATCTCATCGTTTGCCAAATGCAAGGACTTAAAAGCAAGGAAATGAATAGTTAGGGACATCATAAATCTTATTCTGGACAAATAATAAATATAGACACATTGGGACACACTGGTCTCTTAAGGCTGCTTCCTGCTGTATTAGCAACTTAAAACCAGTTTAACTGCAAATGGTAATCCTTTTGTAGGCATAACTGCTCCTATGCCAATCCCCCTCCTGATCCCCTGGTTGCTGAAATGACTCCTTTAGGGCTCCTTATGTCCTCTATCTATAGGAAGAAAGTCATAAGGTAGATCATCTGTAATAATGCACTGCTCTTCTTTACTCGGAGGATTGGCTCAGTAGCAGGGTGACCATATTTTCCCAAAGGGAAAATGAAACACCACACAGGGCCGAACCAAGCCCCTCCCCGCCTCCGGTATTTAATGCCCCCTCTTCCCCAACAGGCCTTCCTGCCCACGGGGCTGGCCTGAGGCCCCCATTTCTCTCCCGTGCATGAGGCTGGCACAAGCCCCTCGTCACCTGCCCATGGCCCCCCTCTTCTCCCCCTGCACATGGGGCCAGCCCAGGACCCCCTGCCACCCGCCTGCATGGGGCTAGGCTGGCCTGAGCTGCTCTCCAGAGCCCTCCCTCCACTGCAGGTTTGGCATTGCTTCTCGCCCCTCCCCCCACACGTTTCTTCACACCCTGCTGGGGTCACACCACATTTTTTGGGGGTGTCAAAACCAGGCTTTTGTCCAGTTTGCTAAAATGGGACAAATGCCCAGTTTTGCCAAAAAAGTCAGGATGGAAGGGACAGGGCTTAAAAAAGGGACTGCCTCGGCCAAAATGGGACATATGGTAACCCTACTCAATAGCCAGACAGCCCCAGGATCAGGGGCTGCAAAGGTGGCTTTTCCAGAACTGAGCGTAGCTTGGCTGGACCAGAGCATCTGGCCCTTTATTCTTAACACGTACAAAGAAATGCATAGTACATCACAACATAACCTCAACTCTGACCACAGATATTTTTGAAAAGATGTTTTGTCATCTTGATTTTAATATCTAAACAAACTGTCCACAGTTGAAATAATTCATAATAATTTGCTTCACTACAACCTGTTGTCTTCAAATATAGTTGGTGCATGCGTTTTCAAGAAAATGTATCTACATGGAAAGTCTAAAGGAGCAGTGGTTCTCAACCTTTACCATACCAGGACTCCATTCCCTCTAAGATCTAGCTAAGAACATCCTTCTGTTTAGCAATATGGAAAGAGCAGAGTGGTTCAGATGCCCTGATACCTGTGTGCAACTCCCCCATGTTGTGAACCCATGAGCTAGAGGAAGACAGATGAACATCTGACAAAAAGTGCTAGTCATCCTGATTATGAGCACTATAATTTGGGGGTTTCTGAGTGTATGAAAAGGTGGATGAGACCTCTTCTAGATTAATAGGAGAGGAAAGTTATACCTTTATGTTTTTTAAAAGTAATTTTCCATAAGAATTTTTACTTGACCTATGTCCTTAATGATAATTTGCCCATTTTTAACACACCCATTCTTCTGAATACTCCAGTAGTTATCAGTGAGAGGCGTTTTGTGCTTAATTCATTGAACACTGTGGAACATGTTCATTTATAACTCTTTCACTACTTCATTAACTGCCTTTGAAAGCATACACCAACATTAAAGTACTAAGTCTAAAGCTATAATCTAGCTGAAGTACAGCTGAAGTACATTTGATCTTGTCTAGATTTTTTTTTAAAAGCTAAGGTTTTTCAGAAAGTAATACCTAGCACCAAATTACTAGAAAGAATAACTTGGGGATAGCTAAGGTTTGTGGAATTTCAAGAAATAATTCTAATGATAATTACCAAATTGGTTTCCATTATTAGAAAACAAATATTAAGATACGTAATTACTTAGCTATTAGATTTTTGATAAATATGGATAATCAATAGTTATCACCATAACAATTTGTCAAAAATGTATCTGTAGATGAAGAATAATAAAATTCATTGGTTACATTTTAATGTAAAAAAAAAACCCTGTCTCTTTGTTAAGCTTTTAATTAAAATTAAGATTTCCAGAAACTGGACTCAGAAACAATCTCCTCAAGAATGAAATTTGTTTAAAACATCTCTAAAGTGAAACAGGGAAAAAAAGGAACAAGAGCTGATTTTTCCAATGTTTCACTTGCACTCCTAACCTGTAGGTAAATCTAGAAACCCTGTAGAACAGTATGTTGGCAGCTCTTGAACTTAGCTACTGTAAACTGATTTTCCCTACTGCCTATCATTTGGCATCATTAATCTTCATTAAACCAGTTTATCCCATTGAGCTTAAAGTCTCTTTCTTTTTAGAGACATGAAAATTGAAAAAGACATTTAAAACAAACAAGTCTTGTTTAAGTACTCTGTATGGGTGAAATATAACTCAGCACAGAATCTGCTGATCATATTCTACAGGGATTTTATCCAGGGCGAGAACATTCAGTACATTTGCTTTATATATAGTACTGTATATCACACCAAGCTGTATAAATGAAAATCTGTTGCATTGCCTTAAAATTAACTGTCATGCTTAATATAGCTTTTTAAATATTGATCCATTTCCTCCACCACACCACGCCTCCCCCAAATCCCTATGTTATTTGTGAGATAATAATAATACAAACATGGAAAAATATGGACATTCATAGTTAAGGATCAGTGATTTTGATAGCTGAACACAATCGGGGCAACAGAGAAGGCTAACAACCCTGATTTAGGAAAGCATCCCTATTTGAGATGGCGTGTAAGCATGTCACGTGCTTTCCTGAATGGAGAGATGGACCTAGGCAGATGTGCTAGTGCTTTTCTGAATTGGGGCCAAAGGTAATGGCCTATCTGCATGATAAATACTTATAAGTGGAATCCGTTGCATATATAAAACAATTGCAGTATTCTTTTCGTATCCTCTGGTGGTACTCAGCATTCCAAGGGAAGTTTGAAGGATCTGCCAATTATTTCACAGTTTACATTCCCACATCCCAAGGATCAGTATAAAGGCCGCAGAGCAGGATTGGACAAAAGTTCCTGAAGATTTAATTAGAAAGGAGGAGTGCCTCATGTCATTCAACAGCAGTTCCTGCAACTAAATGGGGCTGGCTTGGGGAGCTAAAGGACAGGGGCCATGTTCTGATCTCTTTTATACTGGCATAAATGCAGAGTAATTCCATAGTCTTCAGTGGTATCATGACTATGGAGGTACAATAACAATCAGAATGTATCAAGTGATTAGCACTTATCCACATTTTCGTCCAGTGATCTCAAGGTATCAGTGTATTTGTGATCTGCATTTGATGCCAGAAGAAATATTCAAATAGGTTAGTTTCTCTTTAAGGGCAAAGTTGCTGGGCATATTCTTTTATTGCTGTGATTTATCTGGCTGATCTTACATCCATCCAATACAGTCAGTGGAAATGTTGGATGTGCAAGATGTGCAACATTGGGTCTTGATTCCATAAATGCGAGTTACATATGGGAACAGAGTTTTACAGATGTGCAAAACTTCAGTTTAAGAAACTCTGTTGTTTTTTGTTCATTCCCTCTGAGTTTCGCTTTGAGTTCTCAGGTTTGAACCCAAAATCTCAGAGCAGCTGGAACTACAGTTTCACACCATTTCAAGTTAAAACCATAAATCCCTCCTTAGCCTCCCTCCCCACGGATGCTGTTTGTGCAAAACTTGGCCAAGGCTCATTGGAAACCTTTGTAAATGTCAGACCCCAGTTTGTACTAAGGTCTTTCTTGGACAAGCTCTAACTGACTTCAGTGGAAGTTTGCCCAAGTAAGGACTGATTTAAAAACTGCATAATAGAGGAAGGAAAGTAGAAACGGGGGATCAAATCCTGATGCTCTTATTCTGGTTTAAAAATAAAATTAAAAAAAAAATCTTTAAACTGACAGGATTTGATTTGCTAACTCATTACTTCAGTTTGACAGCAGTGTAACTTCATTGATTCCAATGACAATACACTGGCATAAAGCTACTGCGACAGTGATTGAGGTCTGTATTCTTTAAGTTTCACAAGACAGTTCTCTGCCTTTCTAACCTTGTATGCCAAGTTTCATAGAGGAGGAAAGTTATGTCCAAGTTGCCCCCCTGAAAACAAAGTTGCATATAATAAAAGCAGATAAAACTGAAAAGTAGTGTTGGGGAGACTGTACAACACTGTAGTAGAATATTTATTTTGTTTAATCCAACTAATTTTCTCTTTCAAGTACATATTGCCCTTTCCCTGCCTGAAATAATGTTTTCCCCATTCCCATGTACTGAGCTCCCATTGACATTAATTGGCAGTTTCACGTGTGGAGGCCTTGCAAGGAAAATACACTTTATGGCAAATAAATTATTTATTTTTTAAAAATCAGTTCCATCTCCTCATATCCTCTCTCTTCCAATGGCTTCAGTCAAGTAAAAATTCTAATCCTCTTTTTGTGACTCCACAATCTATTGTTGCATGAAAGTTTGATTTCTGGTGTTTAATCAAAGTCCATGAGACTTACACATATGAATAACAAAACTTTGCATACCTGTAGCACCTTCAGTCCAAGTATTTCAAAGTGCTTTACAAACATTAATTCATGACGCCTCACAGTACATTTTGAGGCAGGATGGTGTTACCCTCATCAGTGTTGTCATTTTGCAGATGAAGAAACTGATGCACACAGAAGTTAAGGATGAAATTTTCAAACTTGGGTATTTAAAATCAGGCAGTTAAATCCATATTTAGGCTCCTAGAGCGCAATCCTGCTCCACTGGAATTCAATGGCAAAACTTCCACTCACCCCAGTGTTGTAGGATCAGGCCCTTAAAGGAGGTTTGATTTTCAGATGTTCTGAGCATCTGAGTGTCCCATTGAAATCAGTGGGACTACAAGTGCTCAACATCTCTGAAAATTTAGTTCCCTGCAATTTAGGTGCTTAAATACGGAATTGTATAACTTTAGCTGGCCACATTTGACAATTTTGATCTAAATGACT
The DNA here is from genome assembly GCF_965140235.1 of Caretta caretta. NCBI lineage: Eukaryota > Metazoa > Chordata > Testudines > Cheloniidae > Caretta > Caretta caretta. The sequence continues at coordinate 43,086,030 of NC_134209.1, read as the reverse complement.
TGACAACATCACACAGAAAGTCCCTGGCAGAACTGGGAATGGAACCTTGACCTCCTGATGCCTGGTCCTCTGTTTAATCACAAGACCATTCTTTCTCAATTATCTGTACAGTATCTAAGGACAAGATTTGACTGTGACAAAAAGCACACTGTATACTTAGCTAATACCTGTGTACTTGCACCAATATTTTGATGTTATGTCCATTGAGGTAAATGAGAGTTTTATGTGTGAGGAGTGCAGGACCAGCCTAATGGTTTGCAGATGACTTTACGTTTGGTTAGATTGTCCCCTTAAATGTAGCCTTAGAATTAGGGGCTGCACATTCTTGCACTACAGCTAGATGAGCTCTGGGAAAGAATCACGGGTGGGATTTTCAAAGGAGCCTAAGAGCCAACTCCCACTGAATTTCAGTGGGAAACAGGATGTTTTTAAAAGCTCCCAAAGTGTTTAAGAACACAAGTCCCTCTGATAGCCTGAGATTTGAGCTCCTATATGCTTTAGGTACTTTTTTAAATTGGGGTGCCTAACTCCCTTAGGCTTCTTTGAAAATCCTTGCTTATATCTCCCCATTGCTGACCAGAAACAACTTCCCCTTCTCGCCACACTGGAAATCTCTGCCCTGCACCTGTCCGCTTCTGTCGCACCTGCATGGGGGATGTAACAGGTGCACAGGTGCAGCAGCAATCTGTGAAGGTCACACAGGGGTATGTGAGTGGGAGATGAACCGTATACAGTTCAGGTGTTCACATTTTAAAAGGATGTTGCAAAATTGGAGAGGGTGCAGAAAAGAGCCACAAAAAATGATTCGAGGGCTGGAGAAAATGCTTAGAGTGAGAGACTTACAGAGCTCAATCTGATGGTTTTACCAAAGAGAAGATTGAGGGGTGACTTGATTATAGTGTCCAAATGAATATCCTTGTGGGGAGAAAATAATGGGTAGTAAAGTACTCTTTAATGTAGCAGAGAAAACTTAACAAGAACCAATGGTTGGAAATGTAAAACAGACAAATTAGAAATTACATTTTAACAGTGAGGGTAATAAAACATCAGAACAAACTGCCAAGAGAGGTGGTGGATTCTCCATCTCTAGATGTCCTGAGATAAGACAAGATGCCTTTCTGGAAGAAATTCTTTAGCCAAACACAAGTTATATTTTAGTCAAACATAGGTTATTGAGCTCAGTACAGAGCTAAAGGAGTGAAATGTAATGGCCTGTGGTATACAGGAGGTCAGGCTTGATGATCTAATGGTCCATTCTGGCCTCAATATCTGTGAATATGAATCTTACTGTTGTTCATATCCATGCAGCCAACTAGGAGCAGGGCAAAATCTGGCCCATTATGATGAATTTTATACTATTATGTCTACATACAAATTGCATTTTAAATGTCAAGAACTATATTAAATTGCAAAGTCACAATCCAGAAACTGCTTGCTTTTTCAGGCCCTCCAGGGAAACGAGGTAAGAGGGGCAGAAGAGGAGAGACTGGTAAGTTTTCACTTTTGGAAGCAAGATGTCAGATTTTATTTTGGGTAGATGGGTTTTTCTCAGTATTTTGTCCGTTTTGTGCAAATGTATCTATTATTCTACTGGATAGATGATGACTCAGCTACTTTATTTTGGTTTGCATTTTTTCTTGGGGGAAGAGGAATGCACCTAGCATGCCTTATTTTTGTTCTTTGTTGCCTGTGATCTATAGGAAGAAAAGATCTGTTTAAAAAAAAAAATTCTGATAGAAGTTTTGTGATCCTTGGCATATAACTTGTGGCCTTCTAAATTGCTTTCAATCTCAAATAGTCATTAAATTGTAGGCCTGCTTCATAATACTTGATGCATCTCTAGAACCTTGAATAGTTTTTATAATTTCTGACATAAAAGCCATTGATAATAAAACTGGTTATTGATAATTCTGTAATAATTTCAGCACTCTGAATCTTCTCTCATTTATACCTGTGCACATCTGCATAATTCCATTGAAGTACATAATGTTACAATGGTATAGATGAGTATAAAATCAAGCCCTTTGTGTTTAGAAAAGATCATGACATGAGGAAAAGGGAACATGTGTTATGTCTAAATAGACTGAACTTTGTAAAATAAGCTGTTGATTATCAGGAATTTGTAGCATTTAGGATCTTCTTGTATTAAAATCCAGTCTGTGTTTGTGGCTGAAAATTTGCAAATGCAACACATAAATAAAGAGAGGCATTTTCTTTGTGTGGAAACTACACTTGGGGCTTGATCTTCCCAGGCGCTGGGCACCTTCAGCTCCTCCTGACATCTGTGGGAGTTAACGCACTGATCACCTTGCAGGATTCAGCTCTTTGTCAGGATGGTGTTTCTAGAAGTGGCAGAGAAATGGGTGCTTCAGATCCACCTGGTTATATTAGGTATTTCCGGTTATCTGTGAATTAATCTGGCAGATTAGGAGAAATTTACAGTCTGGTTGATTCCCATGAATCTTAGTTGTTCACAGTAATCTATTGTTTTGTCTTTTAGGTAGTTATAAATTAGAACTTTATTTTGTTCTTAGAAAATTATTTCCTTCTTTTTCTTGGATAGCTAAGGTAAAGCCAAACTCTGATAAAATTAGATCCACTAACTTTGATATGTTAATCAGTTTACAATACTTGCTGCAGAGACAAAAGTTATTATACAGCGGGAATTGCTCAGGTTGAATTTGGCTTTACAAATGATCTTGACAATTCAAATGAACTTGGCAGCTACCTTACAGTATGTTTGACTTTTTGTTTTACACATCAAATAAACACACATTAAGATATTAACAGAGGAAATTGATCTCTTTCCTTTAGAAACAGACCCTGCACATTAAAATGCTATTTGGAAATGTTTACCAGTATAAAGAAATTACCTTAGTTACTAGACAATAAAGTCACATTGTTAAAAACAAAAGCCTGACAATATCAAAAGCAAACTGAAAATACAGCTGTTGCTATTTTATGCCCCTTTTGCACCTCACTTTATTCAGAAGTTAGAGGGAGGCCATGAGAGCTAATGAAAAGCCGTTGATTTGGGAGCTGCAGCTGCTCCACTTAATAAGAGTGAAATATTAGATTTGATTTGCAGCCCTTTGATAATGTTCTCAAGAACTGCTGTACAAAAGCCTTTGAATCTAAATAATTGGAAAAATGTGCAAATATCACTTCACAAAGTGTGACATTTTAATAGGGAGCATTTTATAAGTGGGTCTTGAAAAAAGACAGTGATGAAAGGAAATGTCTGTAGAGTCAGGTGATCACTGGAACTTCTCCTTATTGGCAGAGGAGGAAGGTAAGAAGATCTAGATGCAAGTATTTCTGTCTTAATGCCAAGGTTAAATGCCAAGGGTAAAAAAAATTTGTGTAATTTTGCAGACAAGATGTAATTTAATTCCCAGTTGCATGGCTAATTGAAACTGGTGGATATAAAATATATGCACATGTGAAGTCTGAGAAAACAAATTGTATTCTATGGTTAATCTTTTTTTGGCCTGCCATGAGACTGCATGAAAATAAATAAAAAATAATTAACATGAAATTGCATGGGATGGGTGAAGAATATTTAATTCTTCAGCAAAGTAACTGCATGTGTTCTAGTCTTTGGCATCACTACTAGTCTCAAAGAACCACCGAAGAAAAATGTTGTTAAAGAACAAAATCTAGACAGTATGTTGATTATGCTAATTTTATAATCATGTGGTCTCATTTTTGGCTTCTTGCATATGAATCTTTCTTACTAACGTCATAAACTTATATACTCTTTTTTTCTCTCTCTCTCTCTTTTTTTCCCCCCTACAGGACCTCCTGTAAGTACAGTTGATACATTGTTCGGTCTCCCAGGTTAACCAGGATCAGGCAGAAATGCGTTTAGACCCTGTTAAGTAATCTCCATGGTGAATGGATTATATTTGATCCAGAGGAAATTTAGTTATTGTTAGTACAGTGTAAACTTTTACTAATTTTGCTGGAGTTGAATGATTTGTTTGGAAACTTATTTTTCTTAAACAAACCTTTAAAACAGTAAAACTTTACCTCAGCCCTATAGATAGCATTTTTGGATCAGAATAGCATGTAAGTATGTTCTGTTCATTTTGTCTACTAGTTATAAATGTCTGTTCGGTCTGGTATAGAAACGTTAATCAGTAACCGTGCCAGAAGACTGAACCATACAAATATAGGAAATGATTCAGCAACCTTTACTTGCACTGAGTAGTAACTTATTCTGGTAAAATAAGCTCCTTGAGACAGGGACTGTCTTTTTGTTATGTGTATGTACAATGCCTATGGCAGTAGAGCCCTTATCCAGACTGCAGCCACTATATGCTATTGTAATACAAATAGTAAAAAATAATACTCAGTTTTAGCAAGGGTGGTAAGTCTGGCCATAAATTTGTTTCCGACAAAATAATTCCATTTTTTCTTGTTCACACCTTTTCAAACTTAAGTCACGCTTCTTTTTCTATGTATAGTATTTAACATATGTATCTAAAGTATTCATATTTGTTGTGATACTATACAATCTGAAGAAAACAATGCAACCATAAGAATAATATCTCCTGTAAAGAGATTTTTATGAGACTTGCTCTTTTCTTTCCTTGGATTTGTCATGGCATTTCCAGTCTTACTTTCGTGACCAGATCATCTTGTCAACTGAGTGGCATATGTATTTTAGAATAATTAATTAATATCCTCAATTTCTGTTGTCTGACACAATCATTTTAGCATTAACTGTAACTACCGAGTAGTAACGCTATAGGAAACATTTAAACTTCTAAATTGTCAAAATGCTTAGTGGCTCACTTTGGCAAACTCATTTGACAGACTATCAACGAAAGAGCAGGCTTAATGCACACTAGTGCTCTTTAAATGAAGGAAATGCTGCTTTCCTAAATATCTTTTGCAGTCTCTTCTCACAAAATGTAAAGATCAAGCATTAATCAGGTTATAAATGATTTTCCTACTGCAAGAGAATTTAGCAAAGCAGATAGTGAATTCTGAGTATGCAAATCTTTACTCCTTGACATCATCTCCCTACTGTTTTAGCACAGTTCCATTTTTTTTTAAAAAAGGAGAGTCATACATTATTAATATAACCCAGAATTAGCTCCAAGGATGATGGGTAAAGTTTTCAAAAGCATCTAAGTGATTTAGGAGCCTAAGCTCTATTTTCAAAAGTGACTTGGGCACTTAGGAGTGACTTTCAATGAGACTTATTCTCTGAAGGATGGAATTTTCAAAAGCACCTAAATCCCATTTTCAAAGACTTTTCAGAAGTCTAATTGGGAGTCAATGGACTTTGGCTCCCAAGTTCCTAAATCACTTCTGAAAATGTTTTATTCTAGCTTTGACCCTGTGAACATAGTGGTAACCCTTAAAAACTATACCATGGTTATCACCTGGGATCCCACAGTAGTTCTGTATATTTAGAATAGTGAATAATTATGGTACCTTAGGTACCATCGTGTAGTAGCTGCAGGTGGCTATTGCATCTTCAAAGGTGACCACTGAAATTTTAGCTGTCTTTTCCTACCTATAACCAGTGTGTCAGGACGACAATCCAAGTCCCATGGATTTTTATTTTTTATGACCCAATAGAACATTCTACGATTTCTTCTTTGACACTGACATACTGTCGGCAGCACACCTTCCATCTATCTTATTCTCTTTCTGCCACGTGCTGCCCCTCAATCTATGTATATAACTCCTACTGATAGCAAGAGTTCCATCAAGGATCCAAGGCCGTAAGTGGCCCTTTTGTTAGTTATTTTTAATGTTGACTATGTTTTATCTTGAATAATGTGCCTTGCCAAAAAAAAATGTTCACTGTATATATATATCTATGCCATACTTGTTCATCTGTAAAATATAATCAAGTGTAGAGGATCAATGGCTGTTCGAATTTAAATTTTCCATTAGTGTACTGCACATGTTAGTAATGTCACATGTCATGAATATGCTCTTAATGTGTGTCATACTCATTTCATCTCATTCAACCAGGGTCAACCAGGGCGAAATGGCTATCCGGTAACTGCTCTATCATATATTTATGAGAGCTTTTTTTGCTCTCAGAAACATTCTTTGCTTTTCTGTCTTTTTGTTTGTCTCTGCCTTATTAACCTTCACATGAACTAGGGGAAATTCACCCTTCCCTGATGTTTCTCACGTGCCTATAGAACATAAGGCTTTTTTTATTTTTTAAATGTTTGCTTCTTCATGTAGCAGTCCTTTGTAAATGGTCTAGTGAGATGGACATGTATAAGATATGCCATAAACACTATGCAGTGTTTGATACTAGAAATGTTTTGTTTGTTGAACTTGTGTATTCCTATGCACAAACAAATAATTTTTTCACCGTAATTTTAAATGTTACTTAAACTGGATCCTGCATATCAGTTTTCTCTATCAGAAAGCTATTCGGTTGGCATGTTGAACCTCCATATCCTCCACTTGCATTGTATTCTGTTCCTTTTGGCTGCTTAGTTCTATGCATCTTGAGCAAAGTAATTGCTAATATAATTAGCAGTTGCCTGCAAAGCCTGTAATAGAGCAATTTTGTGATAATGTATATAATTCACTTTTGTGTCCTTCATTTACATCTTTATGGCTTTCTGTCTAAAAAATGGAAATGTATGAAATAATGCATCTTTTTGGAAAAGCACCAATAAGAAGTTTAGGAAATAACCAGTCAGCAGCACAAGCTTGAGTTATATTATCTCCTTTGTGGGATCCAGGGTGTGACCAGTATCATATATATTTTTGAAACCAAGTTACAAAAGAGGATATTGGATAAATCTGAGAGAGACTATAATTGCAGTACACAGTAATTGCTTAAGTCTGGTTCTGATTTTATTTTAAGCACTTACTGGTAGTTTGGGGCCTTCAAAACTTGGGTTTCATGTTCGAATCAGGCAGTTAAATGTCTGATTGCTCAGTATGTGTTAACAATTTGTGTGTGTGTATGCAAACCACAGCATTGGGGCACTCCAAATTAGAGGTCAGGTGGAAGCTACTATGCAAATCTATCCCTAAATATCTTCAGTTTACTGTTTAGTTTACCAGGGTGGGACGGGAGGGCAGAAGGAGTGTGTGTGGAAACACCAACTCAACCCTATCAGTAATTTAAAGGCAGCATTGTGATGAAATAGCCAACAAACAATACAGCAGAACTGCATCTAAAGAACATGGACATGCTGAAACTCCATTATAGTTAAATACTGTAGCGTGAAAGACCTAAATTGCTTCAGAGTACAAATTGCAATTCCATTCGTAATGTTTAGACCAAAGTTGTTCTGTGTTGGGGAAAAAAATATTTGACAGTAATTCTCTTCTGCCTCATGGATATGCCTACATGTTCCGATTACAGAGGATGGTGTTTCCAAAGAACCCCCAGAGAGCTAGACTCCCTGGCCATATGGAGATTCAATAGGAACTGGGTACCTGGCTCTAGCCAGAATCGTAATTATCATTGATGCATGGTGAAGAGAATGTAGGAAGCAGAAAGAAGCCAGATTAAACTTTTATTGCTTGGCTTGAGATGTAAACTGAGAAGACTTGATCTGCAGATCATTAATTTGTCAAAATGATGGTTACAGACATATGTCCATAGAGTTTTTAACTATAAGCGTATTTAGAGCCTGAGAGCACTATCTTTGGTTCCACTCCATCTACTTTGGGCCTGTCAAGGTTCCTCCCCACTCTGAACTCTAGGGTACAGATGTGGTGACCTGCATGAAAGACCCCCAAAGCGTATTTTTACCATCTTGGGTTAAAAATTCCCCAAGGTACAAACTTTTACCTTTTGTCCTTGGACCTTATGCTGCCAGCACCAAAGTGTTACACAAAGAACAGGGAAAGAGCCCACTTGGAAACATCTTTCCCCCCAAAATATCCCCCCAAGCCCTACACCCCCTTTCCTGGGGAAGGCTTGATAAAAATCCTCACCAATTTGTACAGGTGAACACAGACCCAAACCCTTGGATCTTAAGAACAATGAAAAATCAATCAGGTTCTTAACAAAAGAATTTTAATTAAAGAAAAGGTAAAATAATCACCTCAGTAATCAGGATGGTAAATACCTTACATGGTAATTAGATTCAAAACATAGAGAATCCCTCTAGGCAAAACCTTAAGTTACAAAAAGACACAAAAACAGGAATATACATCCCATTCAGCACAACTTATTTACCAGCCATTTAAATAAAACAGAAATCTAACGCATATCTAGCTAGATTACTTACTGAGTTCTAAGACTCCATTCCTTTTCTGTTCCCGGCAAAACGATCACACAGACAGACAGACAGACCCTTTGTTCCCCCCCCCCCCCAGCTTTGAAAGTAACTTGATTCCTTATTGGTCAGGTGCCAGTGAGGTTATCCTAGCTTCTTAACCCTTTACAGGTGAAAGGGTTTTGCCTCTGGCCAGGAGGGATTTTATAGTTCTGTATACAGAAAGGTGGTTACCCTTCCCTTTATATTTATGACAGGGCCCTAGGATCCAGGGGCTACAAAAGCTTCTAAAAGCCACTTGTGTCCTCCACCCAGGCTTCTGAACATGGCTTGGCTGGACTAGAGTTCTTCAAGGGCTACATAGTAAAAATTAGAATTGAAGTAATGCTGAATGTAATTTTTGCCATTATTAAATTAAATGCATAGAGCTATCAATTGCATAACCTGAGGCAGATTGTTGATTTTGTGTCCACAAACGTGTGTGTGTGTATGTATGTGTGAAAGGAAGAGAGAGCAATTTTGAAAAGTGCTCAACATTGACCTAACTCTGCTACCGCTGAATGGGAGTGATTGGAAGAATTTGGCCCTAATTATCAAAAGCCGTATTCTGACTGTCTGATTGGTCCTTTTTGGTGAAATTACAGTCACCTACTAACTTTTCTCCTGAATGGAATTTAATAACAAATGAGATACATTTTTAATTTTTTATACCATCCTATGCAATTCTATAGCAGGGATCTCATTCTCTGTTAAATTTAGCATGTATTTTGGAGCCCTGTTTGATTCCTTATTACTTTCATCATGGTTAAGTTTTGTAGGAGATACTACCTCACCCATCTTGTCTGTCTATGTACTTATATGGTTCCTTTCACGTCAGTATCCCAGGGCCTCCATAGTACTGGAGTGCAAAGTTCCCCCGAGGAGTTTCCCTGGCATTGTTCCAGGGAAAGAGAGAAAAATTGTGGGGTTTCTCCTACACTCTCCCATGACATCAGCCCCCCCAAAACCTGCTAATGCCCCAAAAGCCACAAAACCTCTGGGACCAGTGGAGGCATAGGGCTGCTCCTTGTGCATCTACACTGAGACCTGGCCTACACTACAAAGTTAGATGACGTAAGTTCACTTGCGTCGACCGTTATGCATTTTTGTACACTAAATTTTTTCTCCCGCTGAATAAGCGACCCGTTACAGCGATGCATTAACACCACCACTTCCCTGAATGATGAGAGGCCACGGCTGACTTACTTAGGTCAATGCAGTGCGAGTGTAGACACTGCATTAGTTGTGTTGAGCCTAAAAGTTTTCCAGCTGGTGTTCCTCAATTCCCACAACAGCGACTGCTCTGTTTACAATTTTGAATTCCACTGCCCAGCATTCAGAGGGACCAGAAGCACACCGCCACCTCACTTTAAAACCCCAGGTGTTTTTGAAATGCCTTTTCCTGAGTGCCTAGCTTGGTTAGCACAGCGAGCAGTTCACCTGTGTCATGTTCATCCCGCTGTCCAACTGACCATACCAGCTCCACACACACAGATTGCTACTCGATGCACGGCTGCCCGAAATAGGCAAGAAGTCTTAAATCTTCCCGGGATGTGGGGGAGAGAGGCTGTGCAACCACAGCTATGGACCAGCTGTAGAAATATTGACATCTAGGAGCAAATTGCATGGGGGATGCTGGCAAAGGGGCATGATGGAGATATGCAGCACCACTGCGTGAAAGCAAAGGAACTATGCCAGGAAAACCACAATGTGTGAGAGGGCAACACGAACTGGTGCTGCCCTGCAGACCGGCCGCTTCTATGATGAGCTGCATGCCATACTTGGCAATGACCCCCCCAGCACCCCACAGACCACTGTGGATATCTTAGAGGAGCCTGAAACCCCGGCCATGAACAGCGAGGAGAAGGGGGTCAGGAAGGGAGCCGCAGCAGGAGACTGAAACCATGCAGAGAGCCAGGAATTGTTTGACACTCCACAGGAGTCTAGCCAGTCCAGCCAGGTGAGAGCAGATGAGCCCACTCGTGAAGGGGAAGGGAGCTCAGGTAAGTGTGTGCGTGCATTATTTTTTGTAATGTTTTTGGGCTTTTCCTTTCCCTCAAACCTCATCTCCCTCTCTCCTTTCACCCCCCACTTTTGTTCCCCATTTAAAAATGGTGCCTGGTTCGTCCATAAATTAAGACAAAGGTATCAACTTGTCATTGCTACACTGATACAATGTAGTAAAATACAACCTTAGGGAATAAGTTCAAAAATAGTAATATAGCAGTTTGGTTACACAGTCCACATCATATCATTATCTTGTGCCTGGGTAGAGGTAGAACAAACAGAGGTAGAATCAGTGTCAATAATTTCATTTCTTTGGCTTGTTGGGCTAGATGGCGGGACCATGCAGAGTACTCTGTTTATCTGAATAGGGGTATCTCTTTTATCCTCTTGAGAGATCTCAATGAAACTTTCATGAGGATACTCTGCAGTCCTCTCCTGAAGATGTTTACTCTTTACTTCCGTTTTCATTTGGGATTGTAAACTATGGTTGACCCTGTTAACAGTGTTGATAAATGTTTCTTTAACCTTGTATATGTGTGTTTGAACTTTAATTTTGTTAGCTGCTGTTCTGCACACAATAAAGTCCTATTTTTGGAAATTAAGAGGATCTTTATTAGTTCACACCAAGCATTACACAATTCACAGCGGCAGGCAAAGACCCAACCAAGAAATTATCTAAAGTACATAAGAGAGAGAATATTTCATGAAAGCAACAGAGAACTGCACTGTGGCTGACTGTTAAAGTGTTCTTTTAAAAGGCTCCTTTAGCTGCAGAGCTCAATGGTTGGCCCTTCTAATAGTTCTCATGTCTGGCTATTCAAATTCACCAGCCAGCTGGTCAACCTTGCCCCTCCATCTTGCCTCACAGGTAGTATGCAGTACACATCATGCAGCTATAACCACTAAGATGTTTTTCCTGCTGAGATCCAGTCTGAGTAAATGATGCCAATGTTCCTTCAACCTCCCAAAAGCCCATTCAACAGTCATAGAGATGCCAACCCTCCCTCATGTTCTGTAATCCTCTCAAATTGTATATGTAATTGTGAAATTTCTAATTCAGGCTTAAATCCACAAATTTTGCAAGTTCACACATACATGGCATGTGTGTGTATGTCACTCGCCAGCACACGGGTCACCAACACAACAAATAGTGGGGAGTCTTCTTCTCTGCCTCTCCTGTGGCACATGCACAGACTGCACAGTGAGGGTCTGATAGGAGGTGAGCTGCGGTGACGTTGAATGTGCTAGGGGTCTGCTGGATTCACCACCCAAGCCACAGGCTATGCATTGTTGTGTAATTGCTCCATGTGGACCCCGTTGGACTATCTTAACATACTCTATGTATCTAAAGCATGACAGCAGAGTCTACACTGGGTGGTTAGAGTGCAACAGACAGCCTGTGGCTTGGGCAGTGAATCCAGCACCCTAGACTCCACTGACAATGGCTGTGGCTTGCCTGCTGTCAGACCCTCACTGCGCAGTCCGTGGGGAGAAGAAGATGGAGGAGCAGGAGGAGGTGGTGGTGGCAGAGGAGGGAGAAGAGGAGGGTAATCCTGGGAAAGAGGTCCAGGCCTGGAACTGGCCAAGGTAATTAAGAGCCATAGGAGTTGCACAGGAGGGCAACTTTCCTAGGATTGATTCTCCCTTCCTCCTTGTTCAGCAGTGAGGTGCCACAGTGCAACAAGGGTCGGGGCCAGCACTCCTCTTGACCACAGAGAGCGAGGGGAGAGGGCTTGTGGGAGAGGTCCCAAATTCTTTAGGGTGAGGTGTGTGGCAGGGAGGGGGAAGGGAGAGGCCCACTTTCTGTGGGGATAGCACAAGCAGTGGAAGAGCGATCCAAGGAACCTCCCTAATTCCTCCCTACTTTTTTCATAAAATCCCTAAAAGTCTCAGAGCAAGCTTGGCATCTCTGCAATCATTTTGCACCCACTCAGCTGGTAAATGAATCTTTCCTTGGTGCTGTCAAGGTGGTCACTGTACAGTTTCATGAGCCAGCGGAGCAAGGGGTAGGCTGGGTCCCCCAGAATCACTACTGACATTTCATCATCTCCAGTGGTAATCTGCTGGTTGGGAAAGCTGTACCTCCAGGCAGGTTTTTGAAAAGTACTGAAAAGTGCCAGCATCATGCACATTCTCTGACCAGCCCACACTGATATCAGTGAAGAGCCCCCAATGATCCACTAGCACTTGCATAACCATAGAAAAGTATCCCTTTCTGGTGATGTACTCAATATGAAGTTGGGCTGTTGCCAGAAGAGAGAGGTCCTGCAGTCCGTTGCCCTACCACAGTTTGGGAACCCTGTTGCTGAAAATCCACCCACTAATTCCTATATGTTACTGAGCATCACAGGTCTGTGTAACAAGAGATGTTTAATGGCCTTACACACTTGGGTCAACGTGACCCGCACTGTGGATTTTCCATCTCCAGAATGATTGCCTTCTGATGGGTAGCAATCCAGTGTTGCAAGCTTCCAGAGCATGATCACCACTGGCTTCTCCACTATCAGTGCAGGTCTCATTCTGGTGTCCCTGTGCCAGAGGGCTGGGGTGAGCTTGGCAGCACACAGTTCAAGGAATGTGGGCTTTCTCATCTGAAAGTTCTGAAGACACCGCTTGTCATCCCAAACCTTCATTACAATCAGTGCTAGTTTCTTGGGCCCGGAAGTGGAGCTGCTCTGTGAATGCTAGCAGCAACCTGGCATTTTTTTCACTCTGTTCATCAGCACCCAGTTATTGAGCTGGAACATCTCATCCTTGTCCTCCTCACCATCCCGACTGTAGCAGAGATCTGCAAATACTGGAGAATGACGTGTCCTGTAACAGCACTGCACGTGAGAATTGTGCTGAGCTCTAAGCTTCTGTCAGAGAGATGGCTGAGACTGCAAAGTGGTGTGCAGGACTGTAGGAATTTTAAATAATGAGGCAAAAATTAGGGGATGTGGAAAGTATCATGGAATGGAGAAAATGGTCTGTTGGGTTCTTGACCTGTAGCTCCCTGAAATCCCTGGACAAAGAACTTCAAAAATATCCCAAAAGGCATCGTGCTGGACAGCGGCATGGCGTGCACTGGCATACTTACTCATGGTGCACCACACTTTACATTGCTGCAGACATTTCTGGTCAGTGCGCACAGTGCTGATGCAAGCAGCCAACTGTGCATGCACCTGAGTGTGGAGGCTTTGCATCAACTGAAAGTTGTAGTGTAGATACAGTCTGACTCCCAGCTCCCTACGGTCTGTGTCCCTTCTCCTTAAGGTGTGGGTGAGTTCCCACACTGCAGAATGGGAATGTACCTAACTTAATTGTTCATCTCTTGTTATTGTCATTTATTGGTTTGGTGGAAATTTGGATATTACCATTTTTCCAGACTCAAACTCGATACCCTTGGGGTTTTCACTGGTCACTAATTAATAGCCTTGAAAAATGTTAAAATATATTGAACCATGAACATTGTAGCTGACATACTGGCAGAGTTTTCATTTCCCACCAGAGCTGAGGTTGGGGTAACAGAATTTCCATACGCATCAGTCTGTCTATAATTCCCTCTAGGTTACAGGACAACTTTAACATTACACTTCTGGTTTTCCCACTCTAGTTAGAAATAACATCCACAATTACAGTACTATAAGATGGGGGACCATGACCTGTGGAGGGGTTGCAAGTAGGTGTCAGGAGGCCGTGACCACCCTGCCCTTCCCTCAGTGTTAAACGGGAAGGGGACCAATGCTAGATCGTAGATGGGTTTTTGAACAGTCCAGGTATGGAAAATGTTGAGAACCACTGCTAAAAGAGACAAGAGGGGGGAAATAATGTTTCAGCGTTTCTCTGGGCATGTGACAGCACTTACTATATAAACCCATTTCATTGTTCCCCCTGTATAGGCAGTGAATTAGAGCTAAATTGTGCCATATATACTAAGGGGCCCTGTAGAGCCATCCCACCCCAGAAGGAGCACTGGTAGGAATTCTGCACGGTGAGACAGAATGCCTCTTGGGGCTCAGGGACAGACAGTGATTACGCATTGTGCAGCCCCTGGGCAATAAGGAAGAAGCAGCTGGATATTCCACAGAATGTGAGGGCTGTAATGCTTTCCAGAGCTTACAAAGATGGTGTGTGAAAGTTCCTTACGTCCTCCCCCACAGAACAACCACAGAATCCGGACCTTAGTTTCCCCTTTTGTCTCTGTGAGTCTTTCACGCACCAACAGGGGGAAGAAAAATATTTTTGAAATATTGTAAAGTGATTCTAAAACCACAGACATTGACAGTGGGACTCAGGGGCAGCAGTGCAGTACAGGAAACTACTTTTCATACAGTTTTATTTTATTCTGCTTAGATTTGGAGTTGACAGTGTCCCTGGAAAACTTTGCATAAGAGACACCAGGCCATTTGTAAAGTTAGGGGAGGGCCAGAATAAGCTCTTTTGGGTTTGATTATTATTTTAAATATTTTTATACTTTCCTAACTAAGAAATGTCTGTGGACTTTTAAAAAAAGAAACCAAATCCAATTAGTACCATAAGGTACTTTTTTTTGGGTTTCCTCTGGAATCCCCCTATTTCCCCAATCCTCTTCCTCCTCTCCACAGTGACTCTAGAAAATAGTATGGTGAGATCCTATGCTTATATTACCACACTGACTTCCAAATCAAATTTTCTCATCATACCCTCTCACTCCCCACCCCCCAACAAAAAAAATCTAACAGCAAATTCATTAGGGAATAAGAAAGTGAAGATGGGTCTGGCTGATGCATCACCATCAATGGCCCTGATCCAATTGAAGTGTGTTCTGGGTGAAATTGAGGTGTGTCACCTCTAATCCTGCTGAGGTGGATTCTGGTTACTGGTGATTTTATGGGAACACAGCTTGACTTTCAGATACTAGGGTAAATTTGCACGCTGGCAATTAGAAATAACATCTTTTTCCATGCACTGTAACTGAGTAAATTTGATCTGGAAATCATTGAGACACAATAAATGTGGAACCTCCTGGTGCCATTTTTATGGAGTTGCTTTTCGTAACAGAGAGCTGCACTTTGTGATGCCTCTGCTTATGCAGCCTAAAATCACATTGAGTTTTGTTACTGCCATATCATATTGCAAGTTCATGTATAATTTACTGTCCACTATGGCTCCTAGGTCTTTTTGACTTCACTGTTTTTCAAGTTTTCCCCTCCCATTGAAGATCTCTGTTTTGGATTATTCTTCCCCAGACATTCCAGACTTCCACCCACCGAATCATGCTCATTTAGGGGCCAAATCCTGGTCCCTGTGCACACCCCAACTGAACTGGATATATGCAAGTAGGTGGGAGAGAGAGAACCCACCATCTCAAACCTGGCACAGCATGTGGAACACTTTAGCCAGTGTATCCGAAATTCCCACATCTTGTGCCCCCTTCCGGGGCCTGATGAAGAGGTATGGTACTCAGGGGGTGCACCCCAAGTGCCCTCTTTGCACCCTGGCCTTCCCTCTGCAGCAGGACAGTGGTGGTTCTGCTGCATCGACGGTCCTGCTGCACCTTTGAGAATTTGGCCAATGGTATCATAATTCCCTAAGATTTGTAAAGAAATGTAATATCTTTCTGTGCATCTCATTCCTTACTGTCTTACCTGGAGGATGCTGCTGGTTACCGATATCAAATATCCTTATTCCCTTTGTTCTCAAGCAGACCCAGGATGGCTACTCCTGTGTTTGACATCTCTCCTCTCTGTATCATGCAATTTTCCTCTGTGGGCCAGATTCTACCTTTCCCTAACTCTGACATATAGTGTTGGGGGAGGGCATAAAGATCTTCTTACCCACACCACAAAATTCCAGTCCTTCCTCTGAGCAGACCACAGGAGCTTTCTCTACCTGTAGTTCCCTGGGAAAGGTGATAGCAACTGGGGAGAGAGGAGATGGTGTCCCCCCAGCAGTGGCCAGCAGAGCACACCCCACAAAGGTACATAGTCTCCGTGCTTCCAGGAGTTATGGGAGGCTCTCTGTACATGACTGTGTATGTCACCCATCAGACCACTGGATAGTTTACACTTACAGCCTCCTGCAAGTGCAACTTGACTATTTTTACAGAAAAGCAGTTGTCCTTGAAAGCCCAGAATAATGCATTTCCTGAAAATGCCTCCAATATTTTGTTTATTCAGCCAGATGCTGAACATTTGTGGAAATGTATTATTCAGAATGACACCCCTACTCACAAGGCTTTACCATAGGCCTGATATTGCACCCACTGATGTCAATGGCAAAATTCCTATTGATGTCAGTAGGTGCAGGATCAGCTTCCATGTTTGTACATTGCTTCATTAGATAGCATCTAAAAAGATGGTGTAAGAAGGTAGTCCTGCCTGGAGTGCCTTACTGCAGCAAGCTGCAGCATGAGAGGCATGCTTGCTTCAGTTTGCCTTCTCAGGTAGCCCAAGGACTTTATGCCACACTCTCTTGCTTGAATAATGCCTCTCCTGGGAGCCAGGCTGTTACAAAACATAATGTAAATAGTCTGGTAAGAAAAGTTCCAAAACATAGTTCATATGATCCCCAGTGCACGTCGTATTTAAAACTCTGCTCTTCCCAGTAGGAACCACCCCCAGCCTCTCTGCTGGGAGTGCATCCTCATCGTACTCTGGTGTCTTCCACCACACCTAGTTTCCTTGTCCATCCTCCTCCATCCCTATAACAGGATAGCCAGTCCAGCCCTTCCAGCTGGAGTGTAACTCCATTCTTCCCAGCAGGAATCTCCACAGCTTCTGTGCTGGGAAATCATTCTCTCCCTGGTCTTCTCTGTTCCCTTCGGTCCAGCTCTCCAGCATGGAGACATCAGTTGGTAAGTCCCTCCAGTGCTCCCCTTCCATCAACCTTCTACAGCTCTTGCCTTCAGCTCTCTGCCTTAGAGCCCGTAGGCATCTCCCTCTGCTGCTCCTCTTGCCTTCAACCCTCTGGCCCTGGCTCAGAGAGGTCAGCCAGCAAACTACTCTTGCTGCTCTTCTTGCCTTCAGCTTTCCCGCAGGAGACACCCTCTGGCTCTGACAGCTCTCATCTCCTGCCAATCCTCCTCCTCCCAGGTCTTTCTTCCTCTAGGACCCAAGTGCCCTCTTTTAAGCCCAACTAGAGTGAGCTGATAAGGAATAGGGGCACTTTCCCCCTGCTCTCTCTTAAAGGGGCCAGTCATCCTGTGACAGATGGCCTTCCTTACTATGCTGATGCTATCATCAACTAGCTCACCCTGCTCAACAGTGATCTATTTGGAAATGCAACTCTTGGGAGTATCATTCAACACTGCTCTGCATACTAACTGAGAAGTTGTTGAAGCAGTCAAAATATCCAATATACCCTTCGGTCTGCAAATCTGAGTTTGTTCAGCCCATCTCTAGTAAACATCATCTTGGTTTTTTCATTGTAAATTATAAACGGGTATAAAAAGAACTGTTTCCAAAAGTGAGTTTTTGTGCTAAATTTCAGTCCTGCCTCTGAGTTGACAACTGAGTTAATATATGAACCACTAAATACAGGATTATGTATATTATATTGGCAGATCCTCAGTTGTAGTAGAGCTAGTGGCTGCCTATTTATTGTGTTGCAAAGAGGCCACATGATGGTTTGTTCTATTCTCCCAATGCCTAGTACTATCAAGATTAAAATTCTCTTACTTGATGTATGTTAGCAATTCAAAAGTGTCCTTGGATCTCTTGGCCACTGCAGTAACTGTGTATTGCAGTGCAGATTACACTGACATACCTTGCAGGACATCAGTGTAACAGGGAACCTTTGGAAACGTTTAATAGCTGTTACAGTGCCTACTAGGCCTATTACATGATTGTGACAGAGAGCTGAAGGACAAGGACAATGGACTTCAAAAAAGCAGACTTTAAGAAACGCAGAGAATTTGTAGGTTAAGGTGCCGTAGGAAAAAATCTAAGGGAAGGAGGAGTTCAGGAGAGCTGGCAGTTTCTCAAAGAGATGATATTAAAGGCACAACAACAAACTATACCAATGTGAAGGAAAAATAGCAAGAGACCATTATGGCTGCATCAGGGGCTCTTTAATGACCTGAAAATCCCCAGGGAATCCTACAAAAAGTGGAAATATGGACAAATTGCTAACGAAAAGTACAAAAGAAGAGCACAAGCATGTGGGGACAAAATGAGAAAGATTAATGCACAAAATGAATAATCCCTAGCAAGGGACATAAGGCAGTAAGAAGAGGTTCTCTAAATACACTAGGAGCAAGAGAAAGACAAAGGAAAGTGTAGATCCAGTATGTAGCAGGGAAGAAGAACTAATAATGGATAAAACCAGAAAGGCCAAGGTGTTTAATGCCTATTTTATTTCATTTTTCACTAAAAAGGTTAATTGTGACAGATACTTAACATAATTAATATTAACAACAAGAAGGAAGGAACAGTGTGATGCAGTTGCAAAAACAGCTAATACGCTGGTGTGTATTAACAGGAGTGTTATATGTAAGACATGAGAGGTAATTGTCCCATTCTACTCAGCACTGATAAGTCATCAGCTGGAGTATTGTGTTCATTTTTGGGCACCATGCTTTAAGAAAGATGTGGACCAACAGGAGAAAATCCAGAAGAGAGCAACAAAAATGATAAAAGGTTTAGATAACCTGGCCTCTGAGGAAAGGTTAAAAAAACTGTTCTTGTTTAGCCTTCAGAAAAGATGACGGAGGGGGCACCTGATAAGTCTTCAAATATATTAAGGACTGTTATTAAGAGGATGGGGTGTCACGGGGGTCCCTGGGAGCCACACTCAAGTTACTCAGTTAGGGTAAATTGTAAAGAATGGGGCAGACAATTCCCAAAGCTGGTGGATATTACAATACTTAGATTTACCAAGCCAGCACAAAACGGCTTCTGTAATACCTTACCGGTTACCCAGAAGCCAACAACACAGTTCCCTTAAAACAGCCAAGCCTCAGGCCTCCACCCAAGCATCTAAGTCAAATATGATGAGGATTGCTGAAAATTTTATTCATTGTATAAGAAAGTTCCACCAATCCCAAAGGATCAGATGCATTATCTCCCAGGTTAATGAATATTTCAGATTTTACCCAAATACACGCTTGCAGCCAATTCTTATTAACTAAACTAAAATTTATTAAAAAAGAAGAGAGAGAGAGTATTGGTTAAAAGATCAGTATACATACAGACAAGAGTATAGTTCTGAGATCAGATTCATAGTATAGATGGTGAGCTTTGTAGTTGCAAAGAGTTCTTTCAGAATTAGTCCATAGGTTATAGTCCAATGTCCATATCCAGATCTCAGTCTTATGTCTGAAGCAGATCTGAGATGAAAGGATCAGGTCCCAAGAGTCTTTTGTACAATTTTCTAGCAGCCTCTTGACCATACAGTCCTGGGTGAACAATAGGCTTTTGATATAACCTTTTGTTTCCCAAACATCACCAGTAATCAACCACATGGATTAACATAAGGTAATTTGTCCATTAAGTAGCTCATATACAGCTTTAAAGAGACATTTCGACAATGACACTGTTTCATTTAAATGTTAATATTCCCTTTTGATTTCTGAATCAATAACTATAATAATAGACAGGAACTGTCTGTTTACATGGCTAACATCTAACACAATAGAAGTAAACACATACAATTAGTGTCACTTCTAATTCTCTAACAATACAAGTTTGCATTTCAATGTTCTAGCCTATCTAACATGGAATGGCCGTAATTACTATTTGCATACTTTTCTAATATGTCTCTAAAGGCTGAATTTGGGTTATTTATGCTGCAGGATGCTTAACCCTTTCTGGCCATGTGTCACATGGGGATCAATTGTTCTCTGTGGCCACTGAAGGTAGGACAAAAAGTAATGGTCTTAATCTGTCGTATTGGAGATTTAAGTTAGATATTAAGGAAAATTTGTTAACTGTAAAGATATTTAAGCACTGGAATAGCTTACTTCAGGAGGTTGTGCAATCCTCATCATCATAGGTTTTGAAGAACAGGTTAGACAAGCCCCTGTCAGGGGTGGTCTAGGTGTACTTGGTCCTGCCTCAGTTCAGGTGGCTTGACCTGATGACCTCTCGAGCTCCCTTCCAGCCCTACATTTCTATGACTTTGATTTGGCATGGTAGCCAGAGCAAGCAGCACCAGCACACATCCTGGGAAGAAGCTGGATTCCCTAATTTTTCACCACTGCTCATTTCTTCTCATCTATTCCCCTCTCATCTCCTCCCAAGTGTGCTCAGTCTCAGCCTGCAGTAATATTACTCATCTCTGCAACAGTTGCTGTATTTTCAGTGCCTAATCAGGGCTTCTGTCTCCCACAGGTGTTGTACAGTAAAGCTGCCTAAGTTCCAGCAGTCACTATGTCAGTTTCCAGGCCTACCTCTTTGGGTTTCTGTCTGATGACCCTTCCCCACTTTACAGGATTTCTTCTCAATAGGCTTCTTCACAAGACCACCCTTCCCTCTTGACATTCTGCCAAGATTATGTCTCATGCTTGCATTTTTGCATTGAGCACTCTGGGCCCTTAGTACTTCAAAATTTTGCAAGATAATGCTAATACTCTGGTAGCTTCTGAGAACTGATGGCCACTTCACAACTTATATAAATAGGAAAGCATTTGCGGTCTTTTATGTATTAAGATATTCCCTTAAAACACAGGTCCAAGCCCACAGTCAAACAACAAAAAAGGAAACTCCAAATTGTTGTACTGCAGCCCATGTACTGCTGAGCAAAAATCAGTCCTTAGGGTGAATGTACCAACACTTTGCCCTGACCCAGGTGAAATTTAATTCTAATGCTGTTTAGATGAACCTTCTTCCTCTTTTTTGTGTTTGCACTTGTGCTACTGTCCTGCTATAATTGGTCCTCTGGCAACAGAACTAGTGTGGTTTTGCTGCCCAAGGAGTTGTAGGAATTAGAGAGTGTGGAGGGGGAGCATGGTATGTGGCTCAGGTCTGTGGCACTAAGTAGCATGGTGTCTAGGGACAAGGCAGTTATTCCACAGGTGTGGAAGAAGGAAGCTTTCTGCCTTTTTCATCCACATATCTATCCAGCACCCAGCCCAACAGTAGCCATTAGAGACAATGGATACAGACCCATGCCCTGTGATAGGGGTATAAGCTTGCAACCCTGACCCATGGCATGTGACTGTCCTGTAAACAAAGCTCAGTCTCATGTGTGACACCCTTGGTAAACTAAGTTCTTGGGCTCAGTCCAAGGCCTCAAAGTCTTTCCTATTTATGTTAGTTGTGAAGTGGCCATCAATTCTCTTAAGCAACCAGAGTATTAGTTTTTAGGCAGATACGTCCAGACAGGCTCTTGAAAAATCCACATTCCCATGGATAACGGATAAACTCTGTGCCCTGGAGAAAGCTTTACTAATGCTCTCTTTCTTCTAGTTGCCACTCTGCCATGGTGTACGCTTGATAGGCTTATGGCCTGTATATGCTTAATATAAAATACCTCTATACAACAGATAATTTTGATTGAACTTGAAAGCTGTCCCTAAGTTATAATGTAGTGATTCAGAATTTCTCAGCAATACAATACTATCAGTGCCAGCTTTTTACAACATTCTCAGATGCATTTCTTGGTATCAGCAGGCACAAAAGACTGTTAATAAGTTAACTAACCAAGCAGGACTGTCATGCTATCAGAAATCAATGATGGTAATGCATTTTCTAAGAAATACTGTAGCTGAGGACATAATAATGTAAAAGAGAAATCTATCCCTGGGTATGTGGGTGTTTGGCTGTTAGAAACTCATAGTCCCAGTCACTGGTTACACACTTATCCATTTCACCCTGAAGTTATACCCTGCATATTGCTTCAGGAGCCACATGGAGCACAGCTCTACTGTATGCAAAGTAGAGGCAGAATTTGCTCCTTATATATGGACTTCTTAATGCATGCTCTTTAAAGAGGCTGGTAATGTTGCTAGAAAAGATTGTGTAAGAACAGATTGCCCAAGAATCAAATGGTTTAGAATCTCGCAGAACTGAAGACAAGAATTTGGAAGCAAAATGTGTCATAAGTATTTACATACTGACAAAATACTTCTCTCCGATCCACATTATGGATCTCTGTTGCATATCCACTTACAGCAGGCACCATGACAAACTTACATTTACAGCGATCAATTTCTAGCTAATGTTGGTGTTATATGTGTGTGTGTAAGGCATAATACAAATGCCACAGGTAAAGTGAATACCATCGTGTAGTAAACATCATAATTGTAATAGCACCCTCTTTACTATACTCTCATTGGTAAGGCCAATGAGAATTTGGTACACGGGACGAGTGCTGAATATGCAATGGATATGCGATATACTCTTAGAATCATAGACTATCAGGGTTGGAAGGGACCTCAGGAGGTCATCTAGTCCAACCTCCTGCTCAAAGCAGGACCAATCCCCAACTAAATCATCCCAGCCAGGGCTTTGTCAAGCCTGACCTTAAAAACTTCAAAGGAAGGAGATTCCACCACCTCCCTAGGTAACGCATTCCAGTGCTTCACCACCCTCCTAGTGAAAAAGTTTTTTTCTAATATCCAACCTAACCCCTCCACACTGCAACTTAAGACCATTACTCCTTGTTCTGTCATCTGCTACCACTGAGAACAGTCTAGATCCATCCTCTTTGGAACCCCCTTTCAGGCAGTTGAAAGCAGCTATCAAATCCCCCCTCATTCTTCTCTTCTGCAGACTAAACAATCCCAGTTCCCTCAGCCTCTCTTCATAAGTCATGTGTTCCAGTCCCCTACTCATTTTTGTTGCCCTCCGCTGGACGCTTTCCAATTTTTTCACATCCTTCTTTCTTTAAGCAAAAAGTCCACATTTTGTATCAGAGGTGAATTTTACCATTTTCATTATGTGCAATTATTAAATGACAATTAAAACAACTCTGAATCTGGAACCTTACGTGGTGATTTCAGAAAAGGATTTGTGATGTAATAAACACACGCCATTTGTGTGCCCTGACTTAAGCTCAATAAAACTTTCTCATTATATTCAGCTCATTTTCATTTTTTATGGTTTCATTTTGTAAACAACTTTGTAAATATAACAATGAATACAATAATAAATTAAAATGTTAATAGGCACCTGAAGAGGCAGCATTAGTGACTCAGCCATCATTTATCATTTTTCTCACTTCTCATGCAGCTTCTTTAAATTAACACGCGCGGCCCAGTTCTAATGTTAGTCATTGGTAGATAACTCCATTTGTTTTGTAAAATCAACATATGTGCATGGAACTTCATGCAGTAGTTCACTTGGCAAGCAAGGCGTCTGTATATAGTAAGAGCTGAGCATAATAAAAATTGGACGTTATGGTATAACTAGTGTAAATTGATGTAATTCCGTTGACATAATTTGGAGCTATATTGACTTATGTCAGCTGGCCATATGCACACAAGAAAATAAAGAGAAGATTATATTTGATGGCAGGGAGACAACCACATGCTCTGGGTTTCCCTAAGTCTCTGACTGCCAGAAACAGGGAATAGATGACCAGGGTTGGGTGACTTGATGGTTTGATGGTTACACTGTTCTGTTTATTCCCCTTGGGGCATCTGGTGCCAGCCACTGCTGGAGGACACGATGCTGGGCTCGATAGACCATTGGTCTGACCCAGAATGGCCATTCTAATGTTCTCATGGCAGATGGATGAAGTGGGAGCAAAGAGACAGCTGAATCTTATTCTTTCACTCGTGGTTCCCCCCCTCACCACCAAGTTTATTCTCTTCTCTGCTGGAGTTCTGTGTGCAAAGAGAGAAAAAGTATAACTTAGTGCTACCTAGAGGTTTGGTTCTGCCATCTATTTGAAAAATTAACTGTAGGTAAGTTTCTGGTCACACTGGACAGATTTATTCTTTGTTCTTGATACATTGATTTTAGTTTGGCAAATAAGCATATGCAGAAGAGGCTGAAGACAGGATTTTCATGTCCGTGCTTTGGCAAATATGATTCATATTTAACCCATACCTAAAACCATTTAAAGATCTCTAGTTGTGTCTTTTATGTTTTCTTGTTCTGGCTATCCTATTCTGAGCAGGCAACCTAATCATTTCCATACAACAGATAATATAGACCAACAGAGTAAATGAAAATAGCATTATATAGGAAATAATCAACCTTTGACTGAAACTTCAGGTTCTAAACACTTTAGCCAACATATACATAAGCAAGAAATGTAATACCGGCTCTCATTTGTCAAATTGTATTTGTGATAGTTACAAGCTAAAAAAGTGTGTGTGTGTGTGTGTGTAAAACCCAATGATAAATTACTTCATCAGTAAATATTTCTCTGTTTTAAAATATTTCTTACCATTTGTATGACATTTTCTTATACGATGAGGTTCTGAAAGATCAGAAGAAAATATGTAATAGTTTATATTAATGGTTTGCATTTATTTTTATTACTTATAACATGAAGATTATCCATATATCTGTCATGGGTGAAAAAAACCCTACATATAATCCATTCACTGCTTTGTAGATACAAAGCTCTCCAGGAGTGTCACAAATCAACATGATATCCTTGAAAGCTAGATTTTCCATCTGGATCTATGATATAGCTGAAAGATGTGTAAAATCCCATTTAGCCAGACAGTTCCCAAACTAATATGCATATGAGGAAGCTCATGTACATTGTTGATTGTAGAAAAAGTCAGAAAAAAATTAATCTCAATAATTTGTTCCTGAAGTGCACGCTTCAAAGATGGTAGTATTTTTATGACCTGACTGGACAAAGCACATGGGAGGATGATTTTCCAAGTGCATTTAGATACCCAGTAGAAATCAGGGTCCTAATTCCCATTTATGCCTTTGAAAATCTTCCCGTGGAGAATATATTGAAGGAACAATCCTGCAATGGCAGGTGACTGGACTGGGTGACCTAATAGGTCTTATTTTATTGTACAAATAACTGTAGGGAGGGCTAAATCCTCCTACTTTAAATGCAACTTGCTATAGGCACAGACACATTGAACATGCTTTTCTCTCCTCTCCTGCTTCAAGGATACTCTTATGGCAGCAGTTTTGTGTGGAGGCTGTTGTTAGCTCTTCACATGCACAGATTAGTTCACTGGTATACATGTGCATATCGGACAGCAGAAATGGAGATTAGTTAAAGCAGTTACTTTTTTAAAAGCTTTTTTAAAATGCTTGTCTAGTATGAACAACTTATAAAGGCAGTATGGAATGTCAATTGAAAAGTTTCCCATGACAGTATACTGTACAGCTCATAAATCAGCCTCTCAAAAGGGTTCTTTGAAACCACATTGTAATTTTGTTTTTTATTGATTTCTTTTGCTTAAGTTAAAAAAAATTAGCATTTTTATTATAATTGTCTATTATTTAGATGGGTGTATCATGTACAGACTATATAATATAAAATCACTGATCTAAGTTCTGCTCCCATTTTCACTGGTGCATTCAGAATAAATTATTCCCAGAAAATGCTGGTATACCAAACAGAACTTGTCCCCTCGGCTTTTTTTACCTCTCAAGACAAGCATGAAGAAAAACATGAATGCTCATTAATTGAAAGAAGTATTCAATTGTAATGTAAAAATCAGTTTCTTGCTGTTACATGATTTTTTTAACAAATATTGTGCACTGTATGTTCATGGTCTGTATATTTGCGGCTTTTTATAAGAGAAATAGAGGAAAAACTTGGAAATTTCCAACATTCTTTTTTTTCCCATGTGCCATTTTTGATAAACATCACAGAAGTTTTTTGTAAAAGTTCCCTTTATACCATATTAATTATACTACGATAATCCTTTGTTCTATAATCCTTGTTCGCATTGAGCAGCACTTTCTCAGGAGAGTGGTCCTATATTGCCATGGCTACTCACCTGAATAAATAAACTTACCACAAGAAAGAACTGCAGCTTTGGGGCTTACAGAAACATATTTCAGGAGAAAAATGGTAATTGTTTACGAAAATGCTCTACTTCTGAAGGCACAGGTTTTGCTAAGCAAGTGAAAGACATGTCTTATCCCTGAGTTTGAGAAATTACAGTTTATGTTCTGGTATACAGTTTCGTTCAACAGTAGACGCACATAATATGTCTCTTGATTTGCAGTTATCAGGATGACTTTAGTCTACTACTTACAGTTGGTTCCAGAGAGCGTTATTAACAACTTTGCAGGCTTCCACAGGTGAGAGTGAATGCTGAAGAGCGGATTAGAGTACACTGCTGGCACCTAGGATAATTTGTAACCATTTAGTATCTTTCATCATCCATAATGCAGCACTTACACTCCTAATCAACACTAAAGTGTAAGTGCAGATACATTTTTATAAAAAAGGTTCCCTTGAGTTGCACTAATCGGGCTCTGGTCTTCCGGCAGGTAGTCTAACCATTTAGCCATTCCTCACTATATCCCTAAATAGGAAAAGACCAAACATTTCCACTTCCAGCTGTGTGAATCAGTTATCTTGATATTTTCCCCATTCTGTGTTTGATAGGAGATCTCTCATTTTGGGTTTTTGCCTTTAAAGTGTGGAAAGTGTCATCTGCTATTGCCATCAAATGCATACATACAAATTGTTCTTCACTGGCCATGAATGCAAAGGAGCAAACTTTTGTTCCTCATATTGTCACTGGTTTTGCAAGAATCCTTTATAAGCTTGAAAACTAGGTAAAAGTCAGGAAAATTGCTGGTTTTTGTTTTTCTAGCTGTGTGTGTGAGAGAGGGAGAGAGAGGAATTTGGCATTCAAATGGGCAATAATGTATTGGGTCAACATTCAAATGCATACTTGACAAGTTATTTAATTTCGTGCCATTTTGCTTCCATCCAGCCACAATTCAAGGTATAGTTCAGAGATTGCAAGACCAATGAGGAGATGAAGCTAACTGTTAAATTTGTTAACTTGATCAGATTTTTAAAAAAATGATGAGCCACATTCTGTCCTCAGGCACATTTGCTTAACTCTTGTGAACTTCAGTGGATGTTGCATCTGTGGGCAGAATTTTGGTGACTGTTAGAAAAGGGATGTGTTAGCTATTGGAATATTGTTCACAAAAGCACAGGTGTAAAACATTGATGGGCAAACAGAAAAGTTTTCTTCCCCAATGTACTATCTCACTTGCTGATATTTCAGTATTTTCGGCTGTAGTGTCTGCAGCAAAATTTAGTTAGTTGTTCTTGTTTGCCACTATCCTTGTAGCAGTGCTGGTAGGGAGAAAAGGAAGGACTTCTTTTATCAAATGCAAACAGAAACATGAAGGCTATGATACCATTTTGAATTATGTGGAAATTTCAGAACCATAGTAAGAAAATCAGTATATTCAATTCCAGCTGCACAACCTGCAATAAATTACTTTAACCACAATGATCAGGGCACAGGTACAGAGGAACTCAGTGGCCCTTTCCAAATAACCTTTGAAAAAAATGTGACTCCAATAGACAGATTTACGGATAAAGAGCTGTGTTCTTGCTCCCGAACACGAAGAGAAACTTCTGTTTCGTTTCATATTTAATACAATTCAAAAGATGTAATTGGAAACAGTCATAAAAGTTTCCATGTTTCAGCACTAACAGCCTTCTTCACTGATCCCTTTTAAGGTCCCTGAAGAAGGCCATCTGTGCCAAAATCATGGAAGTTCTGACTGTTTTCAAACACGTCTCTTGAATTCTGCTAAAAAAAAAGAGAAGTAGAGTTTCCCTTCTCTAGAAAGTAAAACACAGAACACTGTGAGATATATAAGCTTCTAGGGTCAAATTCTGCCTACACTTAGGGTCCAATCTGGAATATCCAGAATGCGCTCAAATCCAGAAATGGGGTAGAAAACACAGCAAGGATCAGCCTTTGTTGGAGGGGAAATGGGAACCAATATGAGGCTTTCAGAGCTGCCACTTCCTCTCCTGCCTTTGTTTGGCTTGGCAGGATGTAGGATGTGGGGAGAAGCAGCTGGTGGAGGAGAGGTAGAAGATGGGGCTACATTGCCTTCAGCTTGTGGGGAAGGATAAGAGCAGCAGAGAGTAGGGATTTTGCACAGAAGCATTGTTGCCATTTCCCTGAAATGGGGGTAAAGAAAAGTGGCAGTTTTGGGGAAGACCACCTTCTCCAGTTCCACCACAATAGCTCCTAAAGCAGCCAACTAATAGCAAAGCAATTGAGAAAGAAAACACATTGTTAAGGGCTTCCAAAAGATACACTGTCATCCTGACCCTGTCTGCCTACTGGGTTCATGTCTCCCCACACTCTCTTCTTCTTGCTCTTTCCCCTTACTGCCTGCCTTCCTATGTCTGAGGCTTCTCTCCCTCATGCGGTTTGCTGTCTCCTTCATGCTCTTCCCTTCCCAACCACTGCCTGCCCCTGTTTTTCTCTGGCCTGATTTGCTGGAGGTGTAGAAGGCTCTTGAGGTTTCCCAATAGTCCTTTGTGAAAATTCTAGTACCATCAGAGTGATTTCCCTATTTCTTTCTGATGCCATCATTCCCTTTTCAGGTACTACTAGTTATCTGCCAGAGATAAGTTACCTTGGGACTTGTTCAAAAGAACACACTTTTCCTTCCCTTTGGAATAGACGAGGTTGCACCGAGCATTGTCAAACAATGTTCCTGGTAAGGATACTCCTATCAAGGTCATCACCACCGCAGTCACCTAGGAGTTGAATGCTGTGCTGTATTATCAGTATACTCACTATGGACCTGATTGTAAAGCACATCAACATCAATGGAAATCTTTCCACTGACTTCATTGGGCTTTGGATCAGGTCTATATCTCTGAAGGACAAAGAACAAACATTTCTAGTGAAGTGGTGCAAGAAGATTGGAGCCACTGTTAGTTTTGCTTGAGTGCCCATGTAAATATTGTTTATACCCCGGATTTAAGTTGAGGGTGCTCACAGGAGGTGTTCAGATTTTGTAGAATCAGACCCTTTTACCCATTTGAGGTCAGCATGGCTGCATAAGTAGAAGTGAGGATAGATTTTGACTCCCTAGCTAAACTAGTTAAAATCAAATCCTATACCTCACAAATAAAGATATTAAAGGCTCCTCTAAATACTTAGTGATTTATTATCCTTGTTATTGCATGCTCAATAAATTAGATTTCTCGGGCACTCTAGTAGTCGTTCCTTCTGGAATCCCAGTTTTGATAACTGTCATGATAAACTGAAGGTTTATGGGAATATTTTTTTTTAGGACTAGATATAACCCTTTGTTCAGGTATGAGGTACAGCAGGTGGTGTGCCATTACAATCTACACAGGGAACCTGGTAGTCAGTCCATTTCTAAAATAATTTATTCAGTGTACCTTACTCAGTGCCTGATTGTCTGTAGAAATTATACAAATATATAAGTGCATTTTAGGGTAGGAGGAGCTAAACACAGTATGATGATAATTGAATAAATATAATTGCCCCTTTACAATGACTACAAGTAAATGTCATTTAAATATAGGACGTGCATGAAGCAAATATCTGGAATCTGAATGGACCTGCATGTGCACCATTGCAAATTCTAACATCAGGGCACATGTGGCAATGTGTTTGTGGGGGACGGGTTGAAAGCATTTGTTCTGTTATTAAAATTTAACATGGTGTCTCTGAACAGTCTTTCCCTATATTTCTAGCCCAGATGGAACTGCTGTACCTATGCACCAGGACTAAACATGAACATTGGCTCTTGAGTTACCCTTTGTTTCCCTGATCTCAAGCTATGTCTGCACTGCCATCGGGGTGTGTGATTGCAGCCCTATGTGGACATAACCAAGCTAGCTTTAATTTAGCTCTCACAAATACCAGCATCAGTAAAGCCACAGCAGCACAGACTTCTGTGTGGGCTAGAAGCTTGAGTAAGTACCCAGGGTTTTTTGGGTGGGCTTGTACAGCTCACGCAGAAGCCAATGCTGTCATGGCATCACTGCTGGGTACTAACACTAGCTACATTTAAACTTGGATATGCCTTCGTAGGCTGCAGTTACACACCCTAATTGCAGTGTAGACATCCCCAAACAGTTGCATGGAATAGACACAAATTGGTTTTGGATGGAACAATTTTTCAGTTTTACTTTGAAACCTCCCATAACATTTGGTTTTTTTTAAAGACTTTGGCCATGATTTTTCCCTGTCCCTCTATATGTAGTGGAAGTGTCTACTCTGGTGGATCTCCTTTGCGGGGATGCAGAAGCGGGAAGTGTTAATTCTACCCTTCTCTCAAGCCTGTGGAGCCGGGGGGAGGGCAACCATGGATGCTCCAGATTTCAGGTTCTGCAGGCGTATGCAGAGACAGACTGGAGGGAAGGAGTGAGGTGGCGCAGCTTTCTGTCATATTCCCAACATTCTCATGTGGTGGGTGGCGGCCTGCCTATCCGGAGGGGAATATTTGTAGAAACTGAAAAATGAACTGAAGCCCTCTGAAAAAGAATTGAATAAATATATTTTCATCGTACCATGGAGATTCTCTTCAGTTGTCACAACAGAGATAGTAGAACAGATGATTGTTTAGTATGACTTATGTGAACAAATGGATTGATTTGGGGTGGGAAGTGGTTCTTCAGAATTATTCCAGGAAAGAAAAAAAATCTAATTAATCAAAGTCATAATGCCACAGCTGTTACAACAATCCATCTCTGCTGAACTCGAGCTAGCTAATTTTGAGAAGTGACATTTTTCACAGTTTATTGTT
The DNA here is from genome assembly GCF_965140235.1 of Caretta caretta. NCBI lineage: Eukaryota > Metazoa > Chordata > Testudines > Cheloniidae > Caretta > Caretta caretta. The sequence continues at coordinate 43,055,141 of NC_134209.1, read as the reverse complement.
TTCTCATCAACATGACACCAGCCACATCAAATATATTCACAGAGTGATGTTGGCATTGATGAATTAGCCATGTGCTTCCTATTTATGGGTACAGGAGTTTCAATTTCTTCAAGAGAAATGAGAATTTTTAGGCAGAGGGTTAGAGATTCCTATCTGTTCTATGCACATGCTCAGTGTTCATGTGCATGGGTAAGGAGATAAGACTATCACTTCAAGACCACAATTTTGATACAAGCTTCAAAGTAACAGCCGTGTTAGTCTGTCTTTGCAAAAAGAAAAGGCGTACTTGTGGCACCTTAGCGACTAACCAATTTATTTGAGCATGAGCTTTCGTGAGCTACAGCTCACTTCATCGGATGCATACCGTGGAAACTGCAGAAGACATCATATACACACAGAGACCATGAAACAATACCTCCTCCCACCCCACTGTCCTGCTGGTAATAGCTTATCTAAAGTGATCATCAAGTTGGGCCATTTCCAGCACAAATCCAGGTTTTCTCACCCTCCACCCCCCCACACACAAACTCACTCTCCTGCTGGTAATAGCTTATCCAAAATTGTAGGGAGAGTGGTCACTTTGGATAAGCTATTACCAGCAGGAGAGTGAGTTTGTGTGTGTGGTTTTTGGAGGGGGGTGAGGGAGTGAGAGAACCTGGATTTGTGCAGGAAATGGCCCACCTTGATTATCATACACATTGTGAAGAGAGTGGTCACTTTGGATGGGCTATTACCAGCAGGAGAGTGAGTTTGTGTGTGTGTGGGGGGGGGGGGGGGCGGAGGGTGAGAAAACCTGGATTTGTGCTGGAAATGGCCCAACTTGATGATCACTTTAGATAAGCTATTACCAGCAGGACAGTGGGGTGGGAGGAGGTATTGTTTCATGGTCTCTGTGTGTATATAATGTCTTCTGCAGTTTCCACAGTATGCATCCGATGAAGTGAGCTGTAGCTCACGAAAGCTCATGCTCAAATAAATTGGTTAGTCTCTAAGGTGCCACAAGTACTCCTTTTCTTTTTGATACAAGCTGTTCTTCAAATTTATAATCTGTTGTTTCTTAGTGCATCAAATCATGTATTATCCTCCAGGATTAAAATTAAGTAGCGTGAAAGTCTTTATTTTATTTACCAAAGTAATTGAATGTTGTTTAATTATGGTCCCTGATGGTAGAAGGAAATTATGTTTGGCATTCCTCTCTTTTCCCATCCTATTAGTCAAGGGCACTGATATATAGTGATACACTAATATACACTTCACCCACCAAGAAGCACGGGATCAGTGAACACCTGTATATAAGCCCACCCATTTCCTTCCCATTCCTGGAAGAATCAACTGGCTTTCCTTTGCATTAGCCAGGCTGCACAAAAATTGACCACCATGGATCCAAACATATTCTCTATGATGTAATTTGACATTGCAGTAAGACAGAATCTGTTGTGGATGTGCCTTGTTCCATCTCTTCAGATGATCCTTGAGCATCATCCATACATATGAAGACACATGGAAATGATCTGTGGGGGTGTTTGGCAATGTTATATCTTTTCTTTGCAACTGTCTTGACAAATGTCACAGTTCACACAAAATATCAAATATAATTCCTAAATTTTGCCGGAGCATGACAGAGATCAGGATGTTTCCGATGCTATTGTACTAAGCACATTGCTTGGCACCTCTGTCTTTGACTGTGAAAACTTCAGAAATGTTTCTAAAGAGAAGGATACTCATTCCACACTTTTTTAATAGATGCCTGAGTTGATACTCCCCCAATATATACCCAGGATCTTGCCAATGATGAGCAGACCTGTCACCACACTCTTAGCACAGATGTGTAATTATTATTTATCCTTGGGAAACAGGTTTCAGTGGGTATGTGACTTGTTGAAGAATCACCTGCAAGTGATTCATGCTGTTTGTTAGAGTTGGTTGGGAATTTCCCGTCACAATGATTTTTCTATGGAACTTGCAATTTCTGTAAAATTGAAATGTTCAGTTTGACCCAAATTGGAATGTTTCATTTAGTTGAACTGACCTGAAATGTTTTGTTTTGAATCAGTCCAATAAAACATTAAACTCTGTTTCCTTGTCCTCTCAATGGCTTGTGGGAGGTGTAGTTTGGACCAATCTCACTGACAACACGTGATCTCCCTCTGACTGAGCTTGATGTGATGCATCATGGAAGTCATATAACTCTGGGTGCATCATGGGAGATGTAGTCCAGCCAGGATGCCCGTCCCGTAATAGGGAACAGAGGCAATGTGCCACATTGGGAAAATTTAGTTAAAGTTGATCTGGCCAGATATTAAGCATTTCAGGTCATTTCAACAAACCAAAACGAAACATTTCAATTTCAGACATGTTGAAATGTTTAATTTCAATTGAAAATATTGAAGCAAAAGATTTTGATATCTCCAAACTGAAAGTTTTCTGATTTTGCTCAGCTGTACTATTGATGTTTCAGGTAGTGTCTCCAGCAGTAAGTTCCAGCCTGCGACAACAGCCAAGGCAGACAAAGAGATTGAGATACTAAGTTAGCAGATGGTGAGCTAGTCCTGACTGATTTTCTTCAGCATGCTGGAGGCACTGTCAAATGCAAAAGAATTACAGTTACTCTGCAGGAAGTTTTCAGTGAATGTACTGCACCTAAGACATTCCAAGAAAACAGCTACAGTACTTACAAATGGACAGTTAGTCAGATGGGCCAGCTTCAAAGAGAAAGACAGTAGTCTGCATCTGGAAATGGTCCCATTGCTGCCTAATGCACACAATCAAGACCGAATGTTAGCTTGGCCGTCGTCTCATCTACCCTCACAATGTGTTTGGCTCTATTCACCAGTATATTCGGAATTTTTTTTCCCTTCATTTTGGCCATAATATATTCAAGGATATCCCTTACTGAAGAACTCATCCCATGTTGGGTCCATTACAGTTCCTTCTGTGTATCTGCATGAGTAGGAAAATCAGTCAAAGCCCTCTGATACTTCTCAATTTTTTATGTTATATGAAAAATCTGACAGATGGCTTCTTGTTGGGCAGAAATATGCCTGGCTCCATTTTGGGGGGGCCCAAGAGAGGTTTGATTACTTCAGCAAGTATTTTTCTGCTGCAAGATTTGCTTTTGATAGCTTGTGAATATAGTTTTTGTTCCACAGGACTTTGTCACACTGACTTATTGTCACCATATGAGGTGATTTTGTAGTTCACACCATGGACAGCCAAACTCCTAGCAATTTTTCATTTTCCAAACTCCTCGCCTTTAGATATAATAACCACCCATCATCTTGTTCTTTCAAATGAGCTATTAGGGTAGTCAGATTGCATTTCAGGCACCGGCTAATGCTGCTGTAAGGAACAGTGCTGGTGACTTCATCCATGCTTTCAGGACTTGCTTTTCATGGACTGATGTTTTCTGTTGGACTCTTCAGAGGTGTTCTGTCTTTTTTTTGTACTCATGCCCTTACTGTCTAACTCAGACTAAATAGGACACTAAACCTACTTTAGCAAATTCATAGCTTTAGATTCTGTATTAAAAATCAAAGAAGAGACGAATCAAGAAGAAGGGAAAATGCAAATAAAACAAAAGGCTATATACTTACTTGTACTAAGGCTGGGGACTGGTTTGAGGTCTTGGTCCCTCTGGCTTTCACTAGTTGGTCTGAGGTTTTGTTCGTAAGTCTTTCCAGCTGATTGGGGTCCAGTCTGGAGTCCTGTACAGGCTTCCTACGGATGAGGTCTGGTTTAGTGTCCTGAGGTTCCTGCTGTTCAGTTTTAGCTGAATTATTGCTGTGCAGGCTTCTGTTCCTCCTCTTCACCTGAAAGGAAAGATCTTGAGTTCCTGTTGTTCCCATCTTCTTGCGTCAGGAAGCAGCGTGCGTAAGACTTGGTGATGCTGGCTGGTTGCTAAGCAGCCAGCCCTCACTTCAGACAACGGTTGCTATTTCACCCACTCCAAGCAGCAGCTGTTGCCCTGGTACAGTGGTAGCAACGATGGCGGCAATTTGGGGCCCCCAACCTGGACCAGTGGTTCAGTCTTTCATCCCTGGGATCCCTTGTGGTGGTGATTGTTTGGTGCCTTTCCCCAGGGCTGTGGTGGCTCAGACACCTGCTCAGTGGTGGTTTGGTGTGGCAGTGGTGGTTTGTAGGCACTGTGCAGAGGTGAGTTTTAAGGAGGTGTTTGAAGGACAATGTAATGGTTTTGCATTTTTTTTTTTTAGGAGGAGGTCTGCTCTTTCCCTGAATAAAGAATGGGAGAAAGCACAAAGGTGTTTGAGGGGGAAATTAGATGGATAGGTAGTAAGCGATGGCAAAGTGGGCATAGGGGAGGGAGGGTTTGAAGTCTTGAAAAAAGTAGGAAATGATAGGTGGTGTAGGTCAAGGCTATTATAGGCTTGACTATTGTAAACAGTGTGTTTGCTGCAGTGGAAATAGGAAGGCCAGTGGAGGGTTGCAAAGCGTGTGTGTGTGTGAGAGAGAGAGAGAAATCAGAGCAATGAGCTGGGGAGGTGATCTTGGCAGCAGCATTTTGAATGGATTTAAGAGTGACAACATGTCCTTTGTCAAAAGGACCTGGAATAGGGACAGGATTGGGGTCTACATAAATTGCTCCTAATTAAGGCTAGCAAGGCACAATTCTGCTATAAAAATGTATATTAAAATCATTTTTACAATAGAGATTTAAAGCAATAAATCAATTCCCCACCTCAAAAGGGATTAATTTCTCTTACCATATAAAATCAATGGTCCATTTAATCTACTCTCATGTTGCTGTCAGGGACCAGTACCAAATACAAGAAACTCCACAATAGATGTTTATGGAATAACCTGCCGATAGTGCTTTCATGCATCTCTACTGTCAGGGCTTTTGTTTTTGTGGACTTTTTTTTTCTTTTTGAAGAAGGATCTTTTCCTTTCCCTGCATTTCATTGTTTAAGGGGTGACCGTCACTCCAGCCAAAGAGGACTAGACCCCTTGATCTTGTCAGTGATGTTCTGTTGGCCAGAAGGAGTTGCTGCAGAATGTTTTAAAGTGCTCCCTCCCTCCAGGAGACTGGGCACACAACTTCTGTAGCTAAACTGTTTGCAATCACTATACTTTTTAACAGCAGTCATTCAGACTCATACAAAAAAGAACCAACAGATTTTCATCAGTAGAAGCAATTTAGCTAGTGGAGGAGTTCCTCTTAAAAAAACCTACCACCCACCTATGTTCTAAAAATCTTTTACAAGAAAAAAAACCCAGTCATCAGCCGACTAGGAATATCGCATTAAAACACCTAATTTAATGCCAATCTTGCTAAACATGTAATTAGCTGGGGGAGAGGAAATGGAGATCAATTATTTTTAATGGCTTCATGATGAACAGATTTGATAACAGTCAGGTTTTTAACCAGTGTGAATCTGGAACTAGCCAAGGTAATGCAAAAAGAAAAATTTGCCATCTTTTACCTAATCTGAATTTAAACTGGATGATTTATTAAATTGCTGTTTGACACTGAAAAACTTTTAAAAATAGGTATTTTAAAGTTCTCACTGAAAATAATAAAAGGTAAGCAACTCATGTAGCTACTTTACAGCTGAATTCCTGCTTTATTTTTCTGAAACTCTGCTGGAAACCGTCTAGTGGATATGTATTTACATAAAAGGATTCAGACAGCTGCTAGTAACAATTTCACAACCTATCTTACTGCATAGTGTTTAGAAAATTTTCATACTTCTAGTCATATGAATCAGACTAAGAGTCTGTGAATTCAAACATGCATCTGTGACAATCTTAAACTAGTATAATTTAACACTATGTCAAATTAGTGTCATAGAGACAAAAAAAATCACTCTGGTGTATATATTAAAATGTGATTGGACAATAAAGTGCCAAATCTTGATCCCACTGAGGTCAGTGATAAAACTTCCAGTGAATTTAGTGGGACTTGAATTTAGCCCAAAGATTACTTGTGCACTTGTTAAATTATTGCAGTGAGATGGACACACATGTCTCATTAGGTCTATTTGTGAGCACAGAATCTTGCATGAAAAATGTGGGAGCAGACTCTGGTACTTATTTGTACCATAAAATGAGTTCAAATTGTGTGGAGCAAAATCCTGCTCTTGGATCCACAGTGGGGATCTCAGTTCCATGTTTTGCAAATCTGCTATGTGTGTGGGATTTCTGCTTTGGTCTTGCATGCAGAATATACAATAGAGATCCACAGGTGAGACTAGAGAAGATACTTTGGTCCAAAATATTTCATTTAACATAAATTGGCCTGGAAAAGCAACGTGAATGATTAAGCCAAGTTTGGGACGTCAATACAGATTTGGAGCTTATTATATTAGCTTGTTAGCATATTGGTTCATTTCTAGTTACATGCGTAAATATAAATTACACTGTCCATAATTTTCCTTAGATACTTTTCAGAGAAAAATTGTCTCACAGCAATAATGTTAAGATGAATTGTCCTAATTATAGTATAAGTGGCTCAAACCTCACACCAGCTATGATAAGACAATACATCCCATAGTATGCAAAACAGGTAGAAAGTGTCTAATGCAATGAAAGATCTGCACATATCAGATATTAGATCATAACTGCCTTCAACTGAGTATGTATTTTATGATTCATTTTGGTGAGATTAAAAGGATCACAAAGAAGTGATCAAAGAATCTTAGACGTTAGAGATAGAAAAGATGTTAAGTCATCTAGATCCTTCCTCTTTTTCTCTGCCTTTGCTTTCCTTGGAAGACTCTATTACTGTCTAGTTGCTCTCACGAAGTATTTCCTGATGTTGAGCATTCATTTTCTTAATTTTACCAATTACTCCTAGTTATGCCCAAACTGAGACCAAGACAACACTAATAAAGCTGGTATCTTTTGGAAGCAGAGATATATGTATATTTCAGAGGTCCCAAAATTTTTGTTGATGTCTTTTCAATATTGTTAAAACTAATTTTGAAAAAATATATTAATTTAAAAAATATAGGCCTCTAAATTAATCCATAAATAAGAAAGAGGCATTGATTGTAAACAGGAAAAATTGATTTGTTAAAGTTATTTTACTTTTGCATGTATAATTTACTAATTTTGTTGCTTTTCCAGCTCTAAATATTCTTGAGTAAAATTAATCTCTCTGCTTAAAACCAGAATATGCGGGTTTTATGCAAGGAAATAAGTGGGAATTGGGGAAATATGGTCCCAATAGAGCAGTATATTCAGTAGATACCCAGTAAGAGGACACATTTTAAAGATAATAGTGCAAACCTAGAAAGGAATTTTGTATAATCAGGAGAGAGCATTCTGTTCTTTGTACCCTCCACAATGTCCACAAGAAGTGAATGAGTAATAGTGTTAACTATTTTTTAAAAACCTGTCAGTCCCTTCTGTCACGGTGCATCCTGTCTAGACTAGATAGTTCTTGAAAGAGATTTGACAGAGATTCTCTCATAGAAAACCATATACTTTGTTGCTGCTTGTCAAAAAAATATATACTAATTAGTAATAATAATTGTAGTTAGAGGAAATGATTGTTTCCATTTTTGAAAAGTGCATTATTTGTTTGCTGTCAGTAGCAGAAGAAGATAATAGAGAAAAAAACAAGTTAGCAGTTAATATGATGTTCAGTTCAATATTTTTATAAAATAAGAATCTTATTAATTCTTCTGGTAGAGTAATTGCCTCAAAAAATAAAAACACCATCTTAAGTATATGCCATTAATTTGTTTTTATTTTTCTGTAGATCAGTATTCACCAGTTAAGTTTCCCTCTCCTTTCCCTACATCTTTAAAAGAAATCCCAGACGATCCATCCAGGCTGAGATCATGTGCTCAGTTCTGCTCCAAATGGAATCAAAAGGAAAACTCCTATTGAAATCAATAGGAGCAGGATCCAACCTCATTTATGTTATTTTCAGCTGAGTAGGAATTTCACTTTCCACCCTTCCAAGAGTTATAAAACACTGAGAATCATGGACTTACTGATAGAAAATATGTTTCACACAGACCCTTAATTCTAGGGTTGTAGTGATATAAATATGGCTGTAGAGAAGGTAAAAGCTATAAGAATAATTAATGCCCATCATGTAAGGTAACACAGCTGGTGATATAAATTATGTATAATGTTTATTCTCAGTCAGGCAAAAGAAATTCCCTGTTCGTCTGGAAAATAGAAACATTATTTTAATTGTAAGAGCTGCAGTAGACTAGGGGACCCACTGAGACCATTCCCTGTGAGCCAGCAGTTACATCCTATGATGAGTTTTCCTTCTAAAAATACTTGTATAATTCTTTATTTATTCATTCATTATAAAAGTAATTAAACCTCTGGGGTTTAATGCTAAACCTACAGTTGGCCAAATTGTTAAACTCAGCTGCTGGCCCAACATGGGGAACTTAGGGAGGGTTTGTATATCTACCTATTTGCTTACTATGACACATAGTACGGTTAGGAGGATTAATTAGTTAATGTTTATACAATGTTTTGTAGAACTAAAACCTGATTTACAGTCAGGATTCAACTCAGCCTTCATTTCCACACCTGTAACAAATTGCAAGCGCAAATATTAACAGTTAATATATTTGACTACTGTACTAGTAGTTATATGTCTCGCTATTAGATGTCCACTTACCCAATACTTTTATTTGTGTGCACGGTTCATTGTAGAAGCAAAAATGCATGTGTTATAATTTGAGGATATAAGATTGTGCCTGCAAAAACAAAGATAATTTATAAAACTATAGGCCTCAAGTGCAATATAATTGCTAGGAAATCATTAAGTGCTTTCTATGTGGTACATGTTAGAGGGTATTGGGGAAGCAGAATAGTGAACACTGCTCTTTTAATAAATTGGATACATGTTTTTCTTTATTATGTATTAATAAAAATTGATATGGGGGGGGAAAACAAATTTTACTTCTAGGAGACCAATTACAAGACTATGTAGGACCTTGAGGCAGCTGCCGACTTTCTTCCGCCGTCACGCAATTGTTATTTATAAGAGGGAGATTCAAACCACCATGTTTTAAGCCTTTGTTGCAGCTCATGTATGCTGTAATCCAATATTTCTATAAATGAAAGTCAAAGGGCAGATGAAAATCTCATTCTCAAAAGTAGTGATTCCAGAATGGCTGCTGTGAAGTAATGTAGCGGGTATTGAGAATGTTGATGAGGCAATTGACTTTTGCTATGCTTTAAGTGACTACTCTGTCCTGTTTTGGTATAAATTCTTTGCACACTACCCATGTGTTTGCTTTCTTTAAGACATATTTGTTGGACTGATAGCATTTTATTTTCAGTATCTGAAATCAGATATATACAGTACCATTTGTAGGTTTCCCATCTATTCTGTTTTTGTTTGGTTGGTTTTGCTCAGTCCATGGCTGGACTAAAGCATAGGCATATAGACCCATGCATAGACCCCCACCAACTGGTGGCACAGGATGATGTCAGTCTCTCAGCTTTCATTGAAAAAAATAAAGCTTCTAGCACTCATGGATATGAAGAAAAGCTTGAAAACTTGATCCAAGTGTAACTGGTGGAGCCATGTCTCCTTGTCTCCGTAAAAAGCCTGAAACAACCACATCAAGAAGTGTGAATTTCCCCCATTCCTCTTAACCTCTGTCCCTGCAAGAAGGTGTGGGAACATGATGCAGCAGTGGATTATGCGGGGTCCCTTGCAGAATCTACATAGGGCTTCAGATTGCCTTAATTCTCCTCTGGATCAGTCCAATTTTTACTTCAAGCCTAGTTTGCAGGACATCAAAGGATCCAAAAATGACTTTCAGTGGGTAGATTAAATCTTTGCATATTGATTTTTGTATTAGTGTTTGATGCATTGTCATGTCATTTTATGACATGATGTTGCATTGTGACTCATGATATAATGATGTTCAGTGATATACTGATAAACAATCGTATCAAGGCATAAATATCATCATACTGAGAAGCACGATATCTTACTGGACAAACTCTCAAAATGAGTGAATGACTCTTACATAAATCCACTGCTAACTAAACAAACGAGTAACCAGAATTATTGAAATGTATAAACTCTATTTGTCAGAAGACTGTTGCGATTCAAGAACAAATTTTCAAAAGAGTACAGCACCCTGCCTCTCCCATTTAGACACCTGTGTAAGTGGCCATATTTTCAAAAGAACTCAGTACCCAACAGCTTCCAACTGAGGGTGCTGAGAACTTTTGAAAATCTGGCTTTAAATCTTAAATAATAACATTTCCCAAAACAGTCTCAACACACTTAGTATTGGTGCATATTCTGAGTTTCACCAATATGGATCAAAATAACTCCATTGAAGTGAATGGAGATACTCTGAGTTTACATCCATATAACTGAAATCTGAACCTGGACATTGGGTAATAATAAGTAATCTGTCTCTCTGAAATATCACATAGGTGCAATTGTTACCAAGAAAAAGTCAATATTTAGCAGAGGGGTTTTCTTTCGCTAAGTACAGAGAAAAAGTTCAGTACCTCAGCTAACGCAATGTAGTAACTGTTGGCAAATGCTGCCTTTTTAATAGCAGTCATTGTAATAACCTCATCTGAAAGCTAAATTACTTCAGAGATTTTAGAGAGGAGTGTTTGCTTTTTTCAAGTGTTCTTGAAGCCATAATTGTGATAACAGCTATACAGTAAATGGCTTACCTAATATAGTTCCCTAATTGCTTAAAGCAAAATACATAAGCCAGATGCATTATTTCATATGTTCTGTCGTATTGTACCATTGTGGTTTGCAAGCCTAACAAATCTTTCACTTCAAGTTGAACACTTTCTTGTCAAACACCAGCTACTGCCTGATTACTTCCCACCATATTGTTCTGATTACTACCTTCTTAGGTCTGCTTCTCCTGCTGTTCCTTTTTCTTAACTTTGGTGCCTGCAATGCCCTTAGGGTATTGCATTTAACTGCTGACATACAGTAAATCATCCTCTAAAGCCTATAGTATTCCACAAGTCTGTATATTTGCCCCTGACATCAGTGTTCTTATGATTTAACTGTTTTGTTTTGTTTTGGCTTTTGATTATCCTAGGGTCCGATTGGTATGGATGGAAAGCTGGTAGGTGATTTGTTCAAAACTAGTATGAACTAGGTCTTTCCACACGTTTTTCCTCTGTTCTTTCTTTTTTGACTCATTTATGCTAAAATGTATATTAAAGTAAATTTATAGCCAGCCATGGACTGGTTCATCTTAGTATAACCGATATGGCCCTTAGTAACCTAGGCTTGATGACCTACCAACCACCTCTTCTTTTTGCATTCATCCAAGTTAACTGAGAACAGCCAAGTTATCTCTATGTCCTAATCACATTTTGTCTGGATCGTGCTGGGGCAGGGCCATCTCAGTTCAGGATCTTTGTCCATGGAACTCACTCACAGGAGGTCCATCAAAGTATCTTGGTGATTGTCTTCATAACTTAGCATGAGGTCTGCCTATTTGTAATAACACATCTATGACCCTTTTTTGGCTGCCTTTTTTCACTGGATTTTCTTTTGCGGGTTTTGTGTCTTTCTCCAGTGTTGTTGGCTGGTGGTATCTGGGTTGGCCTGGTTTTGGTTTTATAGTTGTTTGTATCACATCGCAAATACTCTTTTGGGAGATGGATATTTTTAAAATTTAATTAATTAAATCAGAGGTGGGTTTTAATTTTGTGGAGTGCATTCTGTTCAGTTATCAGTTGTCACAACAAATAGTTTCTCAATTAGAAAATGCATGTTGAAGTGATGGAAGATCTTGAAGTTTTTTGTTTACAAATCCTTTAAGTATTTAAAATAAATATTGTAGGTGGTTCATAGGCCTGTTTCTGCTCCCTCTCTTACTCTTTCTCAACGTCTAAAAGGTGCTCTTTCCCTCTTTCATTATCACTCTTTCCCATCCTTCCCTCCCTTTTCCCAGTTGGGCTCTTCTTTTGTTTTGATACTAGAAATGCATATCTTTCTTGGCGTTCCCTCTGTTTGCTGCCAGCCGCAGTCTTAGCTGGCCACACCTACTCCTCTCTCCTGCCAAGCTCCCTTCCCCCTCCTTTTGTTAGTCTTTTCTCTATTCTCCAGGGCTCTGGTTCTGTTGGAAAGTAACCTTCAGCTGCAACTACCACCACCACTCACCACGCTTCTTCATCTGTACTTTTTTATCACCTCTGGTACTGGTCTGGAAGACTTTTAGTGTTGGCTTCGATGCTACAGCTGCTTACGTTGGCCCTCACTTCCTTGCCCCCTCCTTTCAGTATCACTTGCCCTGTCAGTAGCGGATATCAAGTTAGCTGGGAGGAGGGGATCAGTTAGCAGCCAGTCTAACTCCCTTTGATCGACAATCTTGAAGAGGCTGTCCAATTGAACTCCAGAATTTTGAAGCCAAAAATTTTCAAGTGAAACTCAAACCCAATTGTATTAATCTGCCCCCCCCCCCAAAAGTACATATGAAGGAAAATTGTTCACAAGACTCACCTGAAAATGGGGAGCACTACATAGCTATCTTTATCATAGTATTATATGAGAAAAGGCAGAAATGGGTGATGGCTAACGAAACAGATGAGAGAAGGTTGTCAATATAATCGTCACAAAAGTAGTTCTGCATTTGGTTCATAGCAGCTACCCCAGTGAGAACGGCAAGATTGGTTACCAGCATAGGGAGTGAGTTGTAAGGTCACATTCAACAGCATTGTGCTAGTTCATGAAAAACAGAAAGTGAAACAGAGTAGAAACAGAAAATAAAACTACACTGTATTGCAGTTTCACCATCCAAGCTGAGGGAAGTGCCAAAAGGAAATAAAATATGTACCTCAATGGGGAAAAACCAATACAATTTTTAAAATCAGCCATCTTTAAATTATGGAAGTCAGAAAATATAAACAGGGCACCTTTCAGTGCTTGAACTGGGGTTCCAGGTGACTACCACATCCCCGTGTCCTTCTGCTACCTGTTGAATAAAAAAAAATGGTGCATACCATCACTTTTAAGGCACAAACCACCAAATTTTCCCAGTTAAAACATTCACTCTTTCTTAAGATCAACCCACCTGCGTCAAGTGCATCTCTGAGTCATGTATGCTTACTTTACCCACAAAAGTTGCTCCTGTTAGCATTGCAAGAGGCACTACTTGTATGGAAGAACAAGCTGGATTTTATCCTGCCTCGGAGATTGTAATCAAAATAGTCAGCTGATTACTGGTGGTGCTGGAAGAGGCAGTAAGAACCCAGGTTGACTTTACAGATCTGACAGAAGAAACACCTTTAGACTTTTAAGATGAGGACATTTGATATGCCAGACACTGAGAGACAATTAATATGAAGCTCCACAAAGTCATTTTTAGAGTCACTTTCCTAAGTGAAATTATACTTTAATCGTCTAAAATGTTATAAATTATATAAATTAAGGAAGTTATTCTTTTGCAAATTAAATAGGACCAATTCTGTGCTCAGCTACCACAGTATAAATCCCACATAACTGTAGTGAAGTGTTAAAACAGAATTCAGCCCCATACCTTGATGTTATCCCTTTTTAATATGCAGTAGAAATATTAATTGTACATTATGTAGCATGTTTTAATAAAGAAGCACTCACTAATGTTTCATAATTAAGATTCTGCCAACCTTTCAACATCAGAGCCAATTTTTCAGTGATTTTTATCTAGAATTTTAAATTTAATTCCCAGCTAAAACCTGATATACAGCATCATAAAGTGCATTGTGTTAAAGATCCATACTACTCATGCACCAGGAATAATTTCAGTACCATTGAGAGACACTGTCCTTCAGCATTCCCTTAGAAATACAGTACTATTGCAATGATTGAAATGGAGCTGCCTAGGAGAGTTTTCAAAACAAATCATGTTCATATTATAATTTTAAAAATAAACACAAAAGCCACTCATTTAGGACCTGGTTGTGCTTGGCCCTTGTGTAGCTACATAAGGAAGGAGAAGGACATCATGAACTTCTTTATGCCCTCTACCTTTGCCTTCTTGTGCTCCAGGCCAATACAAATAGCAGCTAGTGAAAAGGTAGAGGTCAGACTCATGGTGCCATCCCTCCATCTGCACCTGGCCAGCACCAAAGTAGAGGGTTTGCTACACCATCTCTTGTACAACAAATTGATTTTTTTACATACAAAACAACAAATACATTAGGGAGACAAATGAAGAGAAGCAATAATAAGCAATTATAAAAACAATTCTATAACTGCAATTATTGGGTAGTGTAACATAAAATATCTGACCTATGAAGGGTATACAGAAATATTTATTGATCAAGAAGGGTTAATAGCTATGAAATAATTAGCCTGGTTGATACAAGGTTCCATATTATATGTTCACATTTGAAAGGAGATTCTGTATTTAGATTAGAGCAGACTTGGAGATCTTTTCCTGTCTAGTGGTGCTTTTATATTGGTTACCCATATATACAGTTCCATGCTGGATAATTCTGGTGTTAAGATTGAGACAGCCAGTATAAATCAGTCTTATTAAGGACAATGCAGCCCTTATGCTCCAAAGTATTTCCACAAAACACTATGGCCCCAATCCACAAAGGTACTTAGGCACTTAACCCCCAATTTAGGCACCTAAGTCCCAGTTTTAGGCTCCACTGCAATCCAGAAAACTTCTGCTGAACCCTGTAGGCGCCTACACTCACTTGGCACTGAAATTTACAGGGTAAAAGTTCCTTAGGCAACTAAGTTTCTGCCTCTGAGCATATACACTGCTGCCTCCCTCTAGGTGTCCATACAACTGTCTCCCGCCTAAGCCCCACAACAATTCATGAACCAGCAAGAATAGGTGTTTGTTTGTGGGGCCTGATCGGGTAGGGGGTCTCAGAGGCTGCCTACCAGATTGGGATGCATTCACAACCAAGGAGGCGGTGATGGTGTCATCCATCTTGTAACTTTGAGCTCAGTGGTTAGAGCACTCACCTGACATGTGGGAGACCCAGGTTTAATTCCCCCTCTGTTGGAGAAGAAGAAAGGAATTGAAGAGGAGATCCCCGCACCACTGAGAAGAGTGCCACAACTACTCAGCTATGGGATATTCTGATGAGGAACACCCGCAGTCTCTCCTGTTGAAGCTGTTCCACTGTGGATAAATAATTAAAGAGTGATTGAAACAGGGGGATTGACCCATGGGTCTTCCACCTCTCAGGCAGGTGCCCTAAGCACTAGGCTGTAGTCATTCTCTTGCTCTTTTTCTGGCCCAATAGCTATTCCACTGTGAGTAAAGACTTAAATAGTCATTGGGCAAGAGAGAGAATTAGTAGCCTTGAGGTTGGGGCACTCTCTGGAGAGTTGGAAGACCTTGGGTCCAGTCCCCCTGCTCCAATCACTCTTTAATTATTCATCCATAGTGGAATAGTTTCAACAGAATATCCCATGCCCAGTTGCTAGGGCCCTCACTTCAGAGGTGGGAGACCTCTGTTCAAATCCCCTTTCCCCCTTTGGCAGAGATGGAAGAATTAAACCTGTGTCTCCCACATCTCAGGTGGAGTGCTCTAACCACTGGGTCAAAAATTATACAGTGGGCACCCCGAATTGCTGCTGCCATTTTGTGTGGAGCAAGGCACATATCTAACTCATTCCCACAAGAAGGTACTTATTACCTAAGCTGTGTGGTTCCAGGACAGGGGTTCTTGCTCGTCAATCACTAAGCAGAGTTAGGCATCTATTCTGAGAGAGGTGCGGAGCTCCCTGCCTAGTATGCTGGCTTTTGTGGGTCACATTATGAGGCAGCTATCTTCCACGATTCATTATGTAGGGAACCTAAGTAACTAACTCAGGTTTTGTGGATCACAGTGTTGTTCCTGTGACTTTTTTTTTTTTTTTTTTTTTTTAGGTGTCTAAAAATTAAACACTGCAATGCTGAGCATGGCAACATCTAAATCCCTTTGCAAAGCTGGGCGTGTGCCTCTATGAGACACAGTTGCACTTGACTCTCTCTCTGGGGTGCAAAAGCGGCCCTGTGCCCCTACTACATAGCTGAGGCTTAGTGCTACAATGTATACATGATAAAAGAAAAGCAGAGTTAAAGAGAAATCCTGGCCCTGTTGACATCACTGGTAGAACTCTTAGTGGCTTCAGTGGGACCACAATTTCATCTCCAGTCTTAGCTGTGTGCTACACAACACCCTCTAAACTGCAACACTCTGTAGCATGTAGGCACAAGATATGGAGATAAGAAAGGAGTGGCAGCTTTCAAATCTATTTTTTGTTTAATCAATTTATTGCTTTAAATCAAAACCCTAGTATTGTTTGAATATTGGTGTCGATATTTCTGAATGTATGTAAATATCTGTGTATTGCTGATATTTGGGCCAAATTTTCCAGTTAGATGTGCACATTTGTACTCGTATTGCGTACATCTACGTTAGATTGGGACATGCTTATGGTATGTGTGCAAATCAAAAGTTTGTATGGACATGTATGTGCAAGTGTAGGTACACATGAACATGTACAACTGACTTTGAAGTTCTGCCTGGTTTTCCTTTACATTTCAGTTCTTATGAGATTATTTTAATAGTCTTTCACAGATATTTCAGAATATAGTATGGCTTTACATGTGTTTGTGAGTCTGTGTGTGTATATATGTGTGTTTGTATTGTTCCAAATTTGGTTTATCTATAGGGGGCCCAGTCCTGCAGTCATTACTAGGCAAAATTCTCATTGATTTCAGGATCAGGACCAGCATGTACATGTAAAGTGTCACTGACTTTAAAATTGTTACAGCCGGGTGGGATAAAGTATAGGCTTTTGGGAAATCCTGTGGGACTTGGGTAATTCTTTTCATTGCCTTGGCTTAACCTAGTCTGAGGTGTCATCCCCAGAGCTGAGAAATTTAGAAGCTTCATTTTACAGTAGAACCATTTACCAACTTTTAAATATTGTTTTGTCTTAAAAAAAGGAAGCTTTGAAATCTTCAGGAGTGGCTGGCTCTGAGACTCACTCCTCCAAAGGAAGAAATACAAAATGCCAACCACATGCTAAGTGGTAGGAGTTTGTAGTTCTCTCTCAGTGCACATCTGATAGCCACAATTCTGCTACACTTGGACTGTGATATCTCTGTAATGTTCTAGTACTATTTACTGTGTGGTGATCATAGAATTCATATGGCAAAGTGACTTATTTATAACTCAAAGGGACATTTTCTTCTCTATTTAGTGTAATAAAATCTGATCATCTATAAGCAAAAAGTGGCATTATTCAGAAACTTTTGTTTGTAGGTAATAGTCCTTGGGTAGAAAACATCTCGATTTATGCTATTTAAAGTTCTAGGGAAAAATAGTTGAAAACAGATTGAGATGGTTAGAGGCCATATAAACCTTTTGACCCATTTTAGGAATTACAGTATCCTGAAACTAAAGTGAAGACATTTTTTATTTCTTTTTAAAATGTCTTTAGGCGCAGTAACATTTAACAAAAGGAAAGGTTTTTCTCATTAAACTAAAATATTATTGAGTTACTAGAAAAGCCAAAAATCTTAGCTAGTTCTAAAAGCTCAAACATTTCCCACCTTGTAAAAGTTCCTCTGTCTTCCAATGTGATTTGATCTTCCGTGAGGTTGTAGTTCACAATCACACTTACTATATTGTACCATAGTACATTTCCTCTTCACATTTACCCATGGAACTCGCTAACTTTTTCCAGAGGAATCCAAGATGCAGGGACCCCTGTGGTAGAAAGTCCATCCAAAAAAGGATTGCAGCAACACAAGATTCCTACAGCTCCTTGGTCTGCCTTGGGGCCCTCAGCTGACCGGACCAGCAGTGCCCAACAAAAGTCAAGGAGCAAGTGGATTGCTTGCCAGGGAGGATATGGATGGGAGATGCACTGAATCAGTGTATCCTCAAGCCACCTCTGCTGGCAGGATTCCTGTGGTACTGCAGCCTTAGTTTAAACCTACCCTCCCTATGGCAGGGGTGGAAAGACCATGTAATCTCCCTGATAAGTGTGTTCCCTGATGTGGCAGCCCTCATTAGCACAGTACATAAGAATGGCCCTAGTGGGTCAGACCAAAGGTCCATCTAGCCCTGTATCCTGTCTTCCGACAGTGGCCAGTGCCAGGTGCCCCAGAGGGAATGAACAATAATCATCAAGTAATCCATTCCTTGTCTCTCATTCCCAGTTTCTGGCAAACAGAGGCTTGGGACATCATTCCTGTCCATCCTGGCTAATAGCCATTGATGGACCTATCCTCCATGAATTTATCTACCACTTTTTTGAATCCTGTTATAGTCTTGGCCTTCACAAAATCCTCTTGCAAGGAGTTCCACAGGTTGACTATGTGTTGTGTGAAGAAATACTTCCTTGTATTTATTTTAAACCTGCTGCCTATTAATTTCATCTGGTGACCCCTAGTTCTTGTGTTATGAGAAGTAGTAAACAACACTTCCTTATCTACTTTCTCTACACCAGTTATGATTTTATGGACTTCAATCATATCTCTCCTTAGCCGTCTCTTTTCCAAGCTGAAAAGTCCCAGTCGTATTAATCTCTCCTCATTATGGAAGCCATTCCATACCCCTAATCATTTTTGTTGCCCTTTTTTAACCTTTTCCAATTCCAAGTAGAGAGTAGTTTATACCTCCCTGCACCAGTGGGATAAATCAAACCGGATGTCTGTAGTTTAACTGCTTAAAATAAATAAATAAAGCCCAGTGTTTTTGTCTAAATAAATCCAATATCTGTATCTTCTCCCTCACTCCTGTATAGTTAATTTAAGTCCTTCCATCATTTCTGAATCATACTAATCTGATCAGTAGAACTACGAAGTTTCTTAAATGAAGGTGTATTATTGTCATAATTTCCCATGGATCAATTAATTATGACAAAAAGCCACTAATTTTAGTTCTAATTGAACATAATGATGAGACTCCAGAATCTAATTTTATCACGGTTGCTTCTTGCTGGAATGTTCATCACCTCCGTATCAGAAAACTTTGTCAGATTCTGTTCAGATTAATGATGCCTTTTTGTAACTCGCCCTCTTTCCCTCTCTCTCTCTCTCTTATTTTGCAGGGTCAACCCGGTCCTCAAGTAAGTGTCATCTTGTTCTTTTACACTAGATTATGCCTAACTGTGGAGTCAACAGAACTCTGATTATCTTCAAATTCTTTTTATTTTTTGGGACGGGCATTTAAAAAAGGCTAGAAGCTGGTAATCGTTACACAACACAGTAGACCAAATATTTCCCAAGAGAGAAACATGGGGCCCCCATATGGTTGTTTTAATTCCATCAGCTGTTTGACCAGATGGTGGGTTTAACAATGTATTACCAAATAAAGCAGATCACTTAACTATGGGTTGAAACTTTGCCACATAACTTTAAAGCAAGATGAAATAACTTCACAAATGTGTAGCAGGAGCTGGTTCACATTAACTGCTTATTAATCACATTCTAATAATGCTGTTGTAATCTGGGCAGGCTTCAGTTATTTCAGATATTGCACTACTGACTTCTTTGATTAATTATATACAATCCCTGAATTAGTTCTGCTTTGGTTAAGGATAACACAACTACATGTCATGTGAGGGGTAATTAAAGAAATGGGAATTCAGTGAAAAGGAAATTCATTCAGTCAGACACAGAAAATAAAAGAGGGGAAGTATTAGATATAACAGAAATGATATATAAATTACTTGGGTTATATTCAGAAAAATGGAAGAGTAAAAGAGGAGGAGGACTAGGCAAAACTAAACTGGGTTTTAGTTAATATAAAATTAAGGTTCTTTCCATTTGCATGGTTGTAATGCATCATGAAATATTTAGATTTTTTTTGTCTGAAAACTTTATGGTTTTCTGATGTTTAAGTGTTTTTTTATTGAAAAATGAATATTTTTCATAGAAAGCAGACACTTTCAGCAAACTACCCCTTCCCAGTTTTGATGAAAAATTTTTGATCAGCCCTGGTACTAAATAATTTTCCCAGTCTTAACTATGCTCATGAGGAATTTGGAGTGCAAAAAGTTAATCGGCTTGGCTAAACTAAATGGCTTCCTGGCTCCAAAGAATAAGTTTTTCCTATGCTGTCAAAGGGAACACTTAGAAAGTTTCCCGTGTTATAGGTCTATTTGTTTGCACTAAGAGCAGAGCTAAATTACAGTACTATGTCCTACATTAACACCTATTCTTGGGTCAGCCTTGATATGTATGAAGTATTTACTACATCCATGCAACACACACATAAATAAATCCACAACTGGAAAACAGTTGTATTTAAATTTTTATTGATTCAATATCAACGGGGTCTTTTTCATAATAATACAATATAAAAGATCATTTAATTTTATGTTTTTCCTACTTCAGCTCAGTAAAAATGATCTCTGTATTACAAACCACGAGCACTTTCTATAAAAGCTCCTGTTCCTATTCTAGTGCTGACAATAATGACCCCAAAGCAGAACTACAGGTTTTTTGTCATAGCCTTTAAATAGTACAGCACCTTTTTATGGTTACTTTTTTCCTTTAAAAAGAAAACAGTTTTGAATACCCTACTGTTAACAAAATTAGTCTGAGGAATAGTGGCAATACATGAAGCCGGGCTTTGGTTTTTTAAAGTTAAAAGGCTGGTGCTAAAATGATTCCAAAGAGCATCAGGGATGTCTTATTTCGGATATGAAATCCAGCGATTAACACTCACCAAAGGGGTTCATTTCCACTGGAAATCCATAAGGCCAAATTCTCCCCTCAGGCATGACCATGCAACTCCTATTGAATACAATGGAAATACATACATTTATCAAAGAACAGAATATTGCCTGTAGGTTATCGTTAAGCCTGCGTAGAATATAATACCCTGGCAGTGAAAGAAGATGGGTTACATTAATGAGAAAAGGAGTAACTTTTGTTATTTTCTCTAGTAACGAAAGGCACATAAATGTTAGAAAACAATGAGCATACTACAATAATCAAAGGAAAGACCAAACTTGCTTAGGAAATCCCACTGTGAGCTCTTTTAGTTGAGTATTCGTACAGCGCCTGTCACAAAGGAGTCCAGATCCAAGACTGTGGCTCCTGGATACTACAGTAGTACAAATAATAAATAAAAATAATACCCACCACCAATAAATAAAAATATTGTCAAAGTGCTTAATTGTAGCTTTTTTTACCATTTACTTCCCAGTTTCCCCCAGCATCACGTGGAAGTACCCTGTGCCCAGTCTTTTCCTGGTGCAGTATACTTCTTCCAGTGTTCCAGCATAACTACTTAGGAGACCAAGCCAAGAGACTGACAACTTGCAATCTGCACTTTATATGGGACATCACAGCTTTACAGAGACTGCTCTCCTCTCTTCAGTGGCCTTCCAAATCCTTATTAGAACTGGGCAAAATATTAATAATTATTTGTTTTAATCAGACCTTGCCTGTTTTCATATTTGTGAAATGTCTGTGAAAGAATTTTACATCCATTTGATACTTCCCAATTTAATGTTATGTACATGTCATAAGGGAACTGCAACACTTTTTGTGACAAATGTTCGCATTTTTTTTTTTTAACTTCGAGCTTCCTTAACTTCGAGCTTTGAACAACAGTACTCGGTTATATTTGGTCCCAAAAACCCCATAGTATTGGCTCTGGTTTCCTGATTGGCTGAAGCCACTCTATGTAGTCAGCGGGTTTGGCGAAAAAACACTTTGATGTGTTTTCTAAGAGTAGTGCCTTCATATTGTACTTTTTTCCTGTGACAGTCAGGAAGAAAATTGTCAGCAGCACACAGAGAGTAGCTCTGTGATGTCTTGTGCTGCAGTATGTGTGGGAAAGCAGTTTATCATCCCTTAAAGAATTTCCAGGATTCTAGGGGAGTACTGGCCAGGACTGGTGGCCCCGCAAAGACACTGGAAGAGAGAGCAGTGCATCCGCCAAAGAAACTAGAGGAGGGTAGCAGGCAACAGGTCCTTTTGCTTAAGAAGCAATCACCAAGTAGAGTTGGAAGGCAATTGTGTGGGGATAGTGGGCTGCAAGGCCTGGTGAGTTTCTCTATAGGTGCAGGCAGGTTGGATAGCCATCCATATTCAGCCTTTGAGGTACCTTTCTCAATAAATATATATATAATTTAGTTTTGGGAGGCTGGTTTACACCAGGCTGCTACGTGTAGGTGGCTATGTTAAAGCTATAGTCCCGTGGCGTGCAGGTCATAAGAATCAATAGTGTTGTAGGTACACTGAAGAGTTGGAAAACAGGCTGGGTTATCTGGTGCAACACCATCACAACAAAGCCTAACAACAATATCCATTATTCCCTCAAACTGGCTTCCCTTTCTCCAGCTGCTCCAAATTGAGGTTTAAACTCTTTGACAGTTTCTCCACCTGGGTGCTTGCAATATTACCATAGATTGTAGGGGATGGAAGAGAGGTAAAGACAAGCTCACAGTGTGCAGCATCAAAACCAGGTCCAGAGAAGTAGCCCATGACTGCGGATGCAGAAGAAGTGATGCCTCATTTACTGTCTCCTGGCCCATGGGCATCTCAGCCAGCTGCAATGCTAGCTGAATGACACTGTCTTCTAGCTGTCCATGAGCCAGAGATTTTTGTCAGCTAGCACACACCGCTGATCATCCAGTGCCTTGTCATAATGAGTGAGAGAAGCCCCAAACTCACAGGAGATGGCTGTCATCTGGGCCACCACCTGTTCCACTCTGCAGAAAAATCTGGCAGCTGTTTCCCTTTTAGTGGCCGCTGATGCTTCACTTCATCAAGTGGTCCCTCCCCCTGCTGAATGATAAAAGGAGATATGCCCATTTATTATGTGAAAATTCCATTTGTTTGTGCAGATATGCATTATGTGTGATGCACAGTGTATGCAGGTCAAACTTAAGCCCCAAACTTTACCAATTTGATCAGTGTTACATAAAGTTATGTACAGTCTCATAAATCCTTCATTTCTAGGCACAGTGGACTGAGTTAAGTATGGAGTGAAATTGGTATAGTTGTGGTGATTAGTTTAAATGATATCATTAGAGCCAAAATTTCAATATAGGTGTGCTTGGAAGGATTCAGTGTTTATCAGTAAATGTTGGGAATGTCCATTTCACCTTCTACACACAAATCGACTAAAAAAATATTTCCATCGACGATCACTGAAATGTACAGTTAGGCAAAGTAAGAAAAATGCTTCCTGAGAACTTACTAGAGTTTGATTTAAGACTATTTACTTGTATATTTTGACATGTGATACTGACAATGTGTGTTTCAATGGCTATCCGACATTAACTTTTTGAATCTCCACTTTTCTGTCATTAAATAATTGTCTAGCCCTCTTCCCCATTGTTTAATTCCCCTGTAATTTCTCACAACTGTGAAAATGTGAATTGATAAAAATAGGAAAAAATAGTTAAAAATAAACATCAATATTATTCATTGAAATTGTATTTAAATCTAATTAGTCCAAGCATAAATATGGTCTATGTAACTTCTGCTACAAAGTTTGTACATTCACTTTGTATGCGTAAAACTGCATTTTTTAATGTAAAAACTGAAGTTTGAGTAACAACCAAGTAAGGACTTAAGTATAAGGCCCACTGTGCATCCTCATTACTGTGATCTTTCATTTAAAATGAAGCCAAAAAG
This sequence comes from Caretta caretta, assembly GCF_965140235.1. Classification (NCBI taxonomy): domain Eukaryota; kingdom Metazoa; phylum Chordata; order Testudines; family Cheloniidae; genus Caretta; species Caretta caretta. The sequence continues at coordinate 43,031,592 of NC_134209.1, read as the reverse complement.
CTTTTTACTTTTAAAGACACTGGGTCAGGTTTTTTGTTTCTCCTACAGTAGATGACTTCACTAACACATAAACAGTACAGAGAGCTACTGCATATCCCCTATCCTGTATCAGGTGTTAGTGATGTCTACATCCATTGACTGGAAGACGTAGAACCCTGAAATCATATCTTGGCAGGTGCTGGAAGTTAAGGGCGGAAAATATTTTTTTATGGGAATTAAAAATTTACTAGACTTTTATAATAAGGAAGAGGAGACATTGAACCAGAATTAAACAATGGGTCTGCTTATTTTGATTGTTCTTTATAAAGGTATTTACAGCATCTGTAGTTTTGTCTATACATAAAGACAATGATTCTCCTCTCGGTTGCAATCATTTATATTCAGAATATCAAGTCAATAGAGTTACACCAGTGTAAATGAGAAGAAAGTTGGGCCCAGACTCTGATAATTTGGGCTCTTAAACTATTTTATTTTGTTGTTGTTGTGCTTTTGAAAAAAAATCATTACAGCTTACTTCTAGCAACCACATATAGGTGATGGATGTAATAGGACAGAGAATTAGAGGGAGAGAGTGTGCAAAATTCTATTTGTTATGTCTGCATTTTAGCAGCAAGGGCCAAAACTTACTTCCATTGAAGTTAATGGGAGTTTTGCCATTAACTTGTGTGGGATCGGGATTTAGCCTTAACTGAGTGCATCTCATAAATAAGCTTGTCTGAACAAAGTCACTTAAGTATCTGACTGGTAGAACTTCAGAGAGTATTCTGGACACTTTATTACTTCTCTTTCTATTACGTCTCTGTTTGGTAACCTTCCTTCCTTTTTACAGCCATAATGTAATCTTTGTACAGTACTGAAATTTAATGCGATCTTTACAGGAAACACTCAGCCAGCATTAAGTTGTGTAACTAATGAAACAAATGCCATAGCCATGGTCTATAAATTTCTTTACCATAGTTGCCCAGTAAAAGGCAACAGACCGGAGTCTTCCCTGGCTCCAGTGTTGTCTATTGACTTCAGTGGGGTTGCTCCTGATTTTCACCAGAGAGAGCTGGAGAATTGGGCTCAAGACTTTGTGTTGATGTCTGATGTTTCAAAAAACAAAACCCATGCTAAGGCTTACTTTTACAGAAGTAATTAACTTAATAATAGTTTCAAAAGTGTGTTGATTTTTTTTCAGGTTTCAGAGTAACAGCCGTGTTAGTCTGTATTCGCAAAAAGAAAAGGAGTACTTGTGGCACCTTAGAGACTAACCAATTTATTTGAGCATGAGCTTTCGTGAGCTACAGCATGCATATAATAAAGCAAAGATAACTTGTAAAATAACTTCTTGATAAAAAAGATTTGACAGTAAGAGGCACATATTAAACCATGAGTACTTTAGTTGCACCTGGTAAATATACACATCTGTGCATACAAGTATTTGTAAATGCCTAATATTAACTGCCCACTCAAGCGACTAAATGAGCAAATAATGTAAACACCAAGGGTGTGCTTCTATGCTAGAAACACAACATGGAACTCACAGGGGGGAGTGGCTAAGGTGGCTTTAAGCCTTTGTGTCCTCCTGATCCTTGGCTGCTCAGGAGGCTGGAGAGGTACCTGGTATTTATGGCAGCCTCCCCAGGGCTGCTCTGTGGGTGAAAGCACTGAGCAAAATCTCCACAGCACCGCATTCTGGGCATTCACCCGCAACAAAACCCTTCCCAGCCCTATCCTTAGTACACCCCCTCCCACTGCTTTTGCCAGGCCTTGTGAGGTGGCAACCTTATGGCTGTCTTCTGCAGTACTTGTGCCAGATGAATCCTCCCTGACCAGATCCAGGGATTTTAGAGTCCCTTTACACCATTCTGTTCCCCATTTTTGCCAGTGGAAAGGAACTGGAGCGGGGATGAGGCTCTCATGCAAAATATATTTTCAATTGCATTTACCTACTTTGTGCAGAAAATGCATTTTGCTTGTTCAGTTTCCTACTTAGGGTTGCAGTTCGGGTAATGGGCTTTCGAAATCTTGTGAATCATAGAATCATAGACTATCAGGGTTGGAAGGGACCTCAGGAGGTCATCTAGTCCAACCCTCTGCTCAAAGCAGGACCAATCCCCAACTAAAACTTTGTGCTTGGATAGCAGAATATTTAAGTGCTTGCCAGCAGATCCAGGTACTGATATTGTACAGATTTAGTCTTCTGGTTCAGAAAGATGTCTGGTCAAATCTGTTAATCCCAATAATATTTTAAAGCTGCTTTCAGATTTTTTTTTCCATCCTGAAAATGTATAAGAATATAAACCAATGTAACAATCAAAATGAAAGAAATCATTGGAGTCAGCATCGTTTAGAAACAGGGCTCTGTGCAGGCTAACATCAGTGCCAAGGGTGCTGATGCACAGCTATGGAGTTTTTATCTTCCTCGTCTACTGGTGAAGGACCCTCTCAGGAGTAGCTGCATATAGCAGATGAAGACAAATTGGAGAGATAGATTCTCTGAATAGGTGGGGCTCAATCTTTAAGGGCACTGAGCACCTTGTGCAGCATGCTGAGTACCCCCATCTCCCAATTAAATTAATGGGAATTGAGGGCACTTGGCACCTTGCAGGTGTTGCTCAGCAGTTGCAGAATTAGGCCCTGGGAGACCTAGGTACACTTTAATCAAATAATTACTGATGGGGGGCATGAGGGAGAGGCTGCAGGGAGAACAAATTAACCATCTACTTCTATTTGAAGGGTGTTATCTCTAGTTTCTTTTGATAGGCCCATAGCTTCTGAAATCCACCAATACCTCTTTTAAGACAAAACCAGGATGGATCTGTTCCCCTCGTCTCACACACTTAACGTTAGTGTTAAGTGGAAACATACCATGCACATTCTATCTTTTTAACCGGGAATTGATTTCACACTCATCACCACGGTATTCTGAGCGCTTAGATCTTCTCACGGCAAGAAGAGAAAAAATGTCTTGCATTCCTTAATTCTGTATAGTATTACTCAACAAAGCACACATGAGCACAACAGGCCAATTGCAAGCATATACTGTGGTTCCCATTTGAAGTCTACAAACAGCTTGTCAAAAAACAATTAACGAACTATGAAACATCTCTTGTATTCCCATAGCGTTCCCTAGTTTTGAGTCAGATTAAAGTTACATTTTACTGGTATAGTCCGAAAAACTGTGAAAATGTAGTAGCGTCCTCTGTGTTTTATTAGGAATTATGTCAGAGCAAAATACTGTGCCATATTCATGTATATAACATGGTATTTTACTATCCTACTACATATGTTTTGTATTCCATATTGAATGCCTACTACCCTAGCATTTTTAATGATCCCCATGCTCTCTTTCAGTTCTAAATTCCAGCTCAGTCTGTTGCAGATTCCTATAGTTTCACTGAAGCTAAACAAAACAAAACAAAAATCAAGAAATTTGAGAAGCATTATTCTTTATCAAACTGTTGGGCAGCTTTAAAATATCTGAACTGACTTCTAGTATATAGGGCCTGATCCTGTATCTTTTGTGAGAATAAAGCACTCCTTATTCATGTGAGGTGCTAATGTTGTGCCAATGTTAAAAGGGCAGATGGGTTGACCAGGTAACTATAGGCTGGTTAGCCTGACATCAGTCCCTGGCAAAATAATAGAAAAGCTCACATGGGATTCAATCAGACTCATAGACTTTAAGCAGGGCCGTCCCTAGCTATTAAGGGGCCCTACGCAGCCGCATACCTGTACATTGCAGGCCACAGAACCTCAGCCACCCACCCACCCTGGTAACAGGCCCATAACCTCTGGCTGAGTTACAGAAGTCCTCAAACCATGGTTTAAAGACGTCGCGTTACAGAGAATTCACCATTTACCAATTAATAAAGAATTGGAATATAATTAATGCTAGTCTGCATGTTTTTGTGAAAAATAGGTCTTGTAAAACAAACCTTAATTTAATTATTTGATGGAGATTACACATTTGGTTGATAAAGATAAATGCATCAACAATCTATTTAGGAGTGGGGCCAGGGCCACAGCTGCAGCTGGGGGCTGGGGCTGGCAGCAGGGCCAGAGCGGAGCTGGGGACAGAGTGGGGCTGGGTGGCACTCCCTCCCCAACCCCCATGGGGGCTGGCTTGGGCTCCACTGCACCCCCCCAGACATTCCTCCATGCCACACAGTTTGGGGACCATTGAAGTAAAAGCAGTTTAATGCTGTGGTTTATTTCATGAACTGTACATTAATAGTATGTACATACGTATGTATGTATGTCTCTTCCACTACATTGCCTTACTTTAACAGCCTGGCATTGACACTTAGACTAGTTTATTATTAACATAAACACATCTACCTAATGTAATCTATTGGATTTTTTTAACATAATGGTATTTTCATGTACTTGCATGGTCCAAAATTTGGGCAAAAATCACTAGAAAATGAAGTTTTTGTAAAACCTGGGAATTTTTCAGTAAAAATCAGTAAAAACTGAAAATGAAGGGTCTTACCATTGGGGAATCCTCATCAAATGGTGTGTTTCTACTTGGGAAGTAAGCCCTACACTATTCAGCATTTTCATGAATGAGCTGAAAATAAATTTTAAATTACTGATGATAAAATTTGCATATGAGACAGATTGGCAAAATGGTATACAACAATGAGGACAGGACAGTCATAAGCTGGATCCAGTCCAACAAAATATGTTTTAATATAGCCAAATGCAAAGTTATACACCTAGGAACAAGGAATGCTGGCCAGACCCAAGGAATGCTGGGGGACTATATCGGAAAGCAGGACTCTGAAAAGGATTTAGGTGTCATCATGGATGAGCAACTGAACATGAGCTCTCAGTGTGATGCAGTGGCAGAAAGGGCTGATGCATTCCTTGGACATATAAACGGGGAGCAGTGAGTAGGAGTAGGGAGGTGATTTTAGCTCTAGTAATTGGTGTGACTCATACTGGATACAGTTCTGGTGTCCACACTTTTAAAAGTATGTTGAAAAGAAAAAGCCATAGAAATTATTTGAGGGCTGGAGAAAATGCCTTACAGTGAGAGATTTAAGAGCGCAATCTATTTAGTTTATCAAAAAGAGAATTGAAAGATGACTTGATTACAGAGTATAAGTAGCTTAATGTGGAGAAAATACCAGATACTAAAGATTCTTTAATCTAGCAGAGAAGGGTTTAACAAGAATCAATGGCTAGAAGCTGAAGCCAGACAAATTCAAATTGGAAATTAGGGACACATTTTTAACAGTGAGGGTGATTAACCTTTGGAACAAGCTACCAAGGGGAAGTGGTGGATTATCCATCTATTGATGTCTTCAAATCAAGACTGGATGCCTTTCTGAAAGATATACTTTAGCCAACACAAGTTATTGCGCTCAATACAGAAATAACTGGGTGAAATTTAAGGGTCTGTGATATGCAGAAAGTCAAACTAGATGATCTAATGGTCCCTTATGATCTTAAACTGTATGAGTCTGAGTAGTGCAGTTGAGTTCAGCAGGACTACTTACAAGTGTAAAGATTAGTTGTGTGTGTAGGGGCTGGATTAGTAATGCATACCATGGGAAAAATCCGGACTTCACTGAAGTCAGTGAGAGTTTTGCCAGTGACTTCAGTGGGTCCTGGTTTTACCCTAAATTTTCAGTAAGGGCCCACTTTACAATGACTTGTGCACGTGAGTAAACTTACATGCATAAGCATTTGCAGGAGGAGGCCCCAAAATGTTTAAGACTTACACTAATATTTTGGTATTATAACAATACTGTTATCATACCCTCTCTTTCAGGAATTTAATACATTATGTGCATTTGATGAGGAGCTGGCATGCATAGCTCTGGTGATGCATTATTCTGCTTATATGCATATGGGTCACATTTACATGAGGATAACATGATGCAAAAAGAACTCAGTGTGGTAGGAAATACTGTAATTCCATTCATAAGGACAGGTCAAAATGTCTCTGCAGTTTCAGTAATTTGCCTGTTTGCATCAAGATGAAGCATGGCATGCTGCAATCTGTAATCTCTACAGGTCACCATTGTGTATAGCAGGCCATAATTCAGAACTCCACGGGCCACATTCTGCCCATGGAACACAATTTGGATGCCCTGCTATATAATAGAGGCTCTTGGATAATCTCAAACACTGGCAGTCATAAGGAATGTTAAGCATCATGAGCTGCTGGGGAACATTTAAAAGAATCACATATTTTTGAAGAAATATAATACAATTGCATTATTCAGTACGTCTGCTAGTGATCATTTGCCAAAAGAATAAGTATTCGTTTATATATACACATACATATGTGTGTAATTTCCCCTGAAGATGGTCTGAGTTTTGCAGACAAAAATATTACTCTTAGGAAAATTTTTAGTTTTGTTTTTAATAAATTTTATGTTGTTTTAAATTGCTTCCTTTTTAAAAAATGTTGCAAGCCTCAGAGGTTACAAAAAATCTCTCTAGTCACCTCATGTTTATATATACACTAGTCTAAATATGTGTAGATATGTATAACTGATGTACAATAATGTGTAGCATTTATAGGGTGTTTCATCTTCAAAGCACACTATAAATATTAACTAATTCGCAGAATACTTCTATAAAGTATGCCTTTATTATCTCCTATTGCGGATGGGGAAACTGATGCAGAGACGTTAAGGGACTGATCCTTCAACCATCACTCACACTAGTAGGCTTTACTATATGTGTAGTCTCATTGACTTCAGCTGACTTACTTGTGTGAGCAAGGGTTGACGGATCCATGTCAGAGCCAGAAATAGAAACCCAGGAATTCCAGACTTTGCCTATCTTGTCATGACTCAGATAGGATGTTTAGATATCTTGTAGTGTTCTGCTGGACTGTAATTTGCCTCAGATGGATTTAGGTTATGTAAAGTTCTACAGTTCTTATTACGCACAGTTGATAAACAGCCATAATGTACTTTGTTTTAAAAAGATGTTATGATTTGTTTACACAATGTCTGAGGTTGCAACAACATTGGCGGACAGAGAAACTATTTGAGGACTTACAGGATGTGCAAGGTAGCATGGAAATGGAGGAAACATAAAGTCCCACAGGAAAATTTAAAAAGCAATTTCAATGGTGCAAAATTTCACTCCAACATTTTTGCGTGTTATTTTCCCAAGCTTTAGCATACCCTAAGGATTAAAAAGTTACCTAGACTGTGAAATAATTCCTTCACTCCTAGGGTATTGAGATTATATTACAATCTCAGAAACTCTTCTATCCCTTGGGCAATATTTTACACAGCTATGGCTTCATATTAATATTTTACTGCTATTGCCCTTCTAACCAGTCATGATTTATATAATATAACCTGCCACCTCTTTTACAATTGCATTTTATGGTTGTATTTGTAGACATTTCTAAAAGGAAATCTAAATCTTTCTTTGGTTTTCTGCTTCCTTGAAAGAATGAATGTGTGTTGTAATGTAGTTTATAGTAAAATTTGGAAGAAAAAAATACAGTACAAGCATAGGTTGAAATATTGCTCTCATTGATGCCAAGATAAATCCAGAGTAATTCCACTGAAGTAAATAGAGTTACTCTGGATTTGCCTTGGTGAAACTGAGAGGAGAATTTGGCCCCCAGATTTTTAAATGCTTATGTTAAAAGCCAAATGCTAATGTGGCTGTACAACAAATTGCCTTCACGGTACTTTTTAACGCCATGTTCACAATTCTGCTCAGTTATGTAAGTGCAACTTTTATTGATGTCATTTGGATTTACACCTATGTAACTGAGAGCTGAACTGGGCCCAAAATTCTACAAAAGAGGCACCCGACATTTAATAGCAGATATCATGAGACATTGTTTTTAGTATTTTCAGTAACTAAATCTTGTTTTCAGGTTGTGGAAAACCAAACAGTCTTGAAAAATGTCATTCAAATCTGAACAAAATGTGCAGTGGTTGCAATTAGCAAGTCGACATACCATCGATTAGTATGTAGTTATTTCAGTAGATACTGTGCTGTGAAGATGTTGGTAAATATTGACATTTTAATCTTGGCCAGTGCTCAGCGCTTAGTTAGTGACAGATGAACCTCATCACTAATCAGATGCTTCATAGTTTTATTTTTAGCAACTTATTTTAGAGTTTTCTGTACTGCCCATCACCTATGGAAGGTCCCTAGTGGTCTGCAGGAGTCTTGTGCTCATAGACTCTTAGACTTTAAGGCCAGAAGGGACCATTGTTATCATGGAGTCTGACGTCCTGCACATTGCAGGCCACGGAACCTCACCCACCCACTCCTGTAATAGACTCATAACCTCTCGCTGAGTTACTGAAGTTCTCAAATCAAGATTTAAAGACTTCACGTTACTAAGAATCCACCATATACTTTAGTTCTGCTCTTCTCCATTCCTGGTTGCAGGAAGCTCTGCTTGGGATATAATTAAATGCTTTTCCCCGAAAGACGAAAGTAGAGAGATTTCACTGAGCCCCAAAAGTGGGAAGAGAGCTTGAAAGACGGATGTCAGTACTTGAAAGACAGATGTCAGTAAGCAGCAGTGCTGCTCCTGAACTGGCTACTAATAGTGACAAATTCACATTAGTCTCAGGGTATGTCTACACTGCAGCTAGAAATGTGCTTCCCAGTATGGGTGGACAGTATGGGTGGGTAGCTCTGTTTGAGCTAGTGTGCTAAAAATAGAAGAGTGGCTGAGGTGGCTTAGACCAGCCACCTGAGTACATACCCAGGGGTCAGGTGGATTGTACCAGGATGGGTGGCCCGTGCCTTTGCCCATGTCACCATGGTCACACTGCTATTTCTAGTGCAGAGCTAGTGTGTTTCTGTCTCCCTGTGCTGGGAAACACCTTCCTAGCTGCAATGTAAACATAGCTAGAATTGGCATTGGATCAACTGGAAACAAAAAATTTTAATTAAAAGTTGAAAAAATGTCATTTTGGGTTGAGCAAAAGTTTAATTTTAGTTTTTTAACCTTTTAAAAAATAAAATGGAAGAAAAATTCTAAATGAAGAGTCATTTCACACTGAAAAACTGTTTTGACTTTTTCAGAATTTTTTTCCCAGCTGAAGCAGTAGACAAATTGAACATGGATTTGCAAATATTTCAATGTACCCAAATATGCATTTTTCATCAAAAAAGAGTTGTGTCCAAAATATCTTGCACAACTGTCCTCTGAACCTCTCTTGCATGGAGAAGTAATTTTCTTCAAGGTGTTAGAGGCTGTGATCCAAAAGAAAAAGACGCTTAAAATCACCCCCTGAAGTAAGTCTTTCACAAGGCACTGGGTTATTCACCAGACCACTACGTAATTGGACAAACCAAACAACCTTTGCCTTAAAAGAGCTGCTTTTCAAGTTTAAGCTAACATGAATAAAACATCGCATTGTGAACTACAGTTACCTAAAATGATATAAAGATTTCCTAGGCCTCATCAAGGAGCCATTTTCATATTGTACTTTTAGAAGTAAATGGAAGAACATGCCAGTTCAGAAAAATCTGCAAAGGGAAATGTAAAATAAATAAAAATTATAAAAAAGGTTTAACGGTATGTTTATATCTCAAAAGACCTTGGAAAAAAAGGGTTTATGGCTTTGATTGGCAGGAGGTATAATTTTGCTGTTTAATTTGTATTGTGCTAGGAAAGAAATCCAGAATATGCTTCTCTGATCTATGTAGTTTTATAAGCCCTGAATTTCACTGGACTATATCAGTCTTCCTTTTAAGGTTTTTTTCTCTTCCAAGTGTTCTTTCAGTTCTAGACCACATTAATTGCTTCCATGAGGCAGAGCTTTGTGATCAGAGCCAGTACCTAGTGAGCCCTCTTAGGCCTGGGCTCAAATGAACATCATATCTTTTGAGAAAAATAGCTTAGTAGTAAAGATATCCTCACAGAAGTGTCCACAAAAAATACAGACTTTTACAATATCATTGGTAGTCCTAATACGGGCGGCTGACTGGAAGATCTAGCAGTTCTATTTATTTTTCCTTCTTTTCTTGTTTTGTTTCATGTCCACTTTAATCTTTAGCGTACAATGAAAGGTGTGTGAAATCTGAAATTATAAATCTGTTTATAGCTGTAACTCACTTTTCCAGCGTAACAGAGTTTGACACCATAATAAACACAATTTTTCGGTGGAAAGGTGCTTTGATAATTCTTTGTCCAGTCTCTCGTTCCTTTTTATTGTAAATTCTAAGGTAGCCTTTTATTCCTTTCTTCTTCCTCCTTTTTTTGTTCATGCAGCTTTTGCAGCTGATTGATTTATTGTTCTGCTACCTGAATTTCAATAATCTCTGTTGACTGCAGTGAATATTTATTAACCAAAGTACAATGCCAGAGTCAACTGCACTTTCTCTTGCTATTGAATCCTATCTAGTGCCCATGACTTCCAACAAATACTTTCTATTAGTGTTAAGGGGCGTTAGAAAGCATTTCCCCCCTTCCATGCTTGAGGTGTGACATAACTGATTATGCTCTGCCTCGTTACTTATGAACACAGAGATGCAGAGTGAACACTAGTGTGAGAAATATAGTATTACATTGAAATTCTGGCATGGGTACACACATATAATCCCAGTTGAGAGAGAACATGGCAGGAAGAAGAAAAGAGCACCACTTGACATCTTCCAGAATAGAGATTGAATAGGACTGCATCCCCAGAGCAGGGGAAGAATGGACCGAATAGGGGATACCAAAATGAGTTTGAGGAAGGGAAAAGGAAATTAACAACTGTGCTGCTTCAGTCTCTGAATGGCCAGTCTCTAAAGATAAGTTATGACTCAGATAGGTTGTTATTGAAAGTTATCACCAAACAGCTTTTCAGCTGCCTGTGTAACTTGGGTGGTTTCATTCCATTTCCCAAGGAACAGTTCTCCACATCCCCAGAATAAAAACCAACATGGATGGCAGTCTCAGCAGGATGCCAAGGAGTGAAATGGCCGTTGAGGCCGAGATTTCTTCCTGATGTGAGGTATTCCCTCCAGGTCAAGGTTGAGACATGTTGGTGGGTCAGTGTGGACATCCTTCACCCATGCTGCACTTTTTCTGTGGATACATGGATGACTTCAGTCTAAAGGACTCAGTCAGCACTTTTTGCCAATATTTGGTGATTACTTGTTCTGTTCATTCCTTCTGAAGCATCTGGCATTGGCCACTATCAGAAGATAGGATACGGGGCTAGATGGACCTTTAGTCTGACCCAGTATGGCTGTTCTTATATTCTTATGTACTAGATTCATATGTTTAAGCAGTACAAAGTTTTGGGTGCTTACCTGAACTGGCCTATAAATACTAATCCTTCTATGGTTTGTCCATCACTAATTAATTACTCGATAGTTGTCATAATTTTAACAATACAGATATATCTTCATTTTATCACAATAATCTTTTATATGGCTTTATGAATTCACTGTATCCCTCCTCATAAGTGCTCAAAATTTGCATGAATACATAAGAGTATCAGTAAATTCATGCTTATGCAGAGGTGCAAAGTATGAGCATAGGGAAACACATTGTGACCAATGAGGTGATGGCTCAAATTTTTTGATCTGGGAAGTACATTCATTATATTGTATTAGCCAACAAATGGCATCCAGGAACTGTCTGACTATTCTGGATGAGAGAATTAGCTCAGTATTCTGGTTCTGCTAATGCATCTCATTTCTCTGCCATTATATTCTTGGTCATGGTGTCATGCTAGCACAGTAGGTCTAGGAGTAACCTGCAGATACTCATCTAGCTCTGGTTCAGAAGAGACTGAACAATTTGATTGAGAATGTCATTATGCTTGACTGATTGTTTATATTGTTGGACTGCTAAGAAGAGAAATTAGGCCAAATGCATTGCTAGTATAGGCAGGCTCAATACTACTGAAGTAAATGGAGCTGCATTCACTTATGCTAGAGGTAAATTTGACCCTTTGTCTATAAAACTCAGGCAGTGGACACTTAGGCATATTCTTTCAGTATGCTGGATTTTAAGTATTATTTGCACTAAGGTTTGTGATTTTTCAAAGAAAAGCATGTGGCGAAAAGGAAGACAGCTGTATTGATTAACCAAAGAAAACGCATGCAAGATAAAGGATAATGTGTTCAAAGGACATATAACAATAGCACAAAGCACTAACATGCTGGGAATCTGAGCTTCGTACTCTGGCTTGGTTCCTGACTACTGGGGTGGCTGGAAGCACTGTGGAAGAGTTCTGTGGTGAACCACTGGCCACTGTAGTTCTCTGAGAGCTTCCGGGGCAGTATTGTAAGGCTGCAAATCCTGATCTGAACCCCAACACTGCATGAGAAGTGAATATACATGTGTAAATCAGTGCTATTATAATGCAAGTCTTCACTTTCCTGGTACCTCTTGGATAGATCATATTTTCTAAACTGCAGTTTAAGAACCTGTGTGATTTGCATAGCAGTGTATATCACTGCATTCTGGATACGGTGGTGTAAATAAATGTCAGGTTAAGGTTAACATTGACATCAACAAGTAAATTACAAGACTGAATTGTTTATCTAAGATACATTGTGTACAATGATTTTACATCTTACTTTTTGCACGCTTTCATAGTGTTTCTTGATTATTAAGTCAGGTACAAATTATACTGTCAAATCTGAAGACTTCTTTTCTTCTGTACTGGAAGAAAGATGTCACAAAAAGAAACTGCAGTGCAGAGGGAGAGAGTTAAGCAAAATTTGTTACAACATTGTTTATGATCCAAGAGAAGCTATGAGAATCCCAGAGGGGAGAATGAAACATGTCCAAGAAAGGGGATGGAGGCAGCATTGGTTAAGAAGAAGAAGAAGCTCTACAAATGCACTGGAAATTTTGGAGAGCATTAGTAAATTTGATCCAAGGTGAGATGTTGGCATTGTGTGCCAGCTAGCACAGCCCTTTGTCTGCAAACATGGCCAAATTTAATGAAGTCCAAAACCATGCTGCTTAACATTCCTGGACTCATAAGGGAAACGAGAAAAATAATAGGGCAGGAAGCTTAAAATGATTTTGTAACTCTTTTCTTAATACTTTCTATAACATCACATTTCATAATTCAGCATATCCAATCCTATAGTATTTTACAATAATTGCTGGGTTTCTATGAGTTTTATGTAAATTTTAGTTTCAAAGTCAAGGAAATCTCTTGTAATTCGGGACAGCTGATAGTTCTGAGCAAAATTGTGAAGGAAGAAGTATCAATACTTTCATAGTGAAATGACTCTTCCTCACCTACAGAAACTACCTCCCATCACTGAAATAAAATCCTCAAAAAACAAACAGCAAAAAATTCTAGGTTAATGTTATGTTTTTATATAATTCTGAAAATATGATTTAATGCCAGTTTATCAATAATGAGAAGCTGCCTGATAACTCTTCCAGGTTAAGGAACAACTTTGGGTTATGTTCTGGGTTTGTGTGTTTACTGTAAGACTTGGCTTGGGCTAATCTAACCTGCATATTACAATTTTTAAAAAGTGTCTTGTTCTTAGTTGGCTAATCAGTTGCATTTCTGCAATTGCATTGATGCTGTCTCTTGTTTGTAGTCAGTTCTTTAATTCTGTTTCATCCTGGGCACCCTCCAGAAGACCACAGTTGACCTCTAAACGTTCCTTAGGCCCCAGTATGCATTGTAATTTGGTGACAAAATCATTGTGGGGTTATTTTGTCCAAAATTAAAAATGAAATCTTAATTCGTAGATATTTTTAATCCCGCAAGCCAGATTCAGTCCTATGTGTGCAGGGATCTCCTTGGGCCCTTAGGCACTGACTCCATGGGTGCTCCAGAGCTGGAGCACCTATGGGGAAAAAATGGTGGGTGCTGAGCACCCACCGCTAGCCCCCCTGATCAGCTCTTCCCCCTCCCAGCCAGCGCCTCCCACCTTCTGTGATCAGCTGTTCCATGGCATGCAAGAGGCGCTGGGAGGAGGAGTGAGGGTGGGGTGCACTCGGGGGGAGGGGGTGGAATGGGGCAGGAAGAGGCAGGGTGGGAGTGGGACCTTGGGGGAAGGGGTGGAGTGGGGGCGGGACCTGGGGCACAGCAGGGGTCAAGCACACCCCGGCACATTAGAAAGTTGGTACCTCTGCTGGGGCTCACAGAGGAAGCTAGCTGAGGGGTAGAAAAGAGGAGAAGGGAGAAAAAAGTATTATCAGTCCCTTCCACAGTGGTTCTACTAGGGGAGAACAGCTTTGTTTTACACTTGGGGTTCCCTAGAAGCCCCACTGGTGGATGCACTGCCTGTGTTGACCTTGTATCATCACAGGCTACTGAACACAGTTCATGGCCTGTGCCAATCACCTCTGGCCTCCGGAGACTGCCGGTAACTTGCACATGTGCATTACTGCTCCGAGTGGAATGAACTTACTGTCACCAGGGACCCACACCTTGGGGTCCACAGCTGTGAATCTGGCCTTCTATGTGTAACCTGGGCATATTGCTATATCTTTAAACCTCCTCTTCTTGGGTATCCTTGATCTGTCAGGTGTCACACTACATTATACACTCTACATCTTCCCTATTAAATTATTGAGCCTCACTCATTATTTCATGTCCTGTTTAACTATTTGTATAGAAACAGATCATATGTAGAGACAGACCATAGAGTAAAGTTGGGAGACTTCTTTGTTGAATATACAGTATACTAGTTCTTAATGCAGAGACATGTTATGCAGATTAAAGTTGGGGTCTATAATGAACGGAAGATTGTGGCTGTATTTATACTTTTAAAGAAAAGTTGGACTAGCTTGGAGGATAACAGAATGCACAATCAAATATATTTTTTAAATTGTTTGATTTAAATACTGGCTGTTGAGAAGACGTTGCTACTATGATCATCAGAACACTTTTACAGGTGGGAAATAGCTGTCACGGTAGAGTAAAGTAAAAAAATTAGCAACTTTTAGATAATGTGCCATGAAATACTTCCTATGGGCTAAATCCTGCAGACCTTACTCAGATAATTCTCTCATAAACTTCAGTGGGAATCTTGTCTGAATGCAGACTACAAGATTAGGCCTTATGCTGTCCATTCTCACACTGCCCTGGCCTTCCACTCCTTGTATACCCATTTATAATAACAAGGATGTGACAAAGGAATGGAAATGTGGCTGCAGTCAAGACAGCAAGAAAGAAGCACCTGCCATTAATCCTGAATGTATAAATGTAGCTTGTGTCTGTACTCAGGGGCAGCAACAGCTGTAAAATATAGTTGACCCTTACTTCAGCTTTGTTCTCAGTTGGCAGGTGCCTGGACGCCTTTCAGTCTGCTTTGGAACACCCTGTTTTAAAAAGAGCAGTATTTATCACCTAATTATGAATGCAAATTTTGCATGTGTTTGTGATTTACGAGGCCTTGCTTATGCCAAAGAGGCTATAAACTGTATTTGAAAATGTATGGCAGTCTGCAGTAGATAATTACTCTTTGAGAAAAGAGCCTCTGTTTCCAGTGAAAACATAGTAAAGTTATTTCAGAAATGTTCTGACCTCAGACGTTTCACATAACAGACACAAAATGCTTTCACATTTGTGCAGCAGTTAGAGGCCTGATCTCTGCCATCTCACAGACGAAAGCACAGAAAGCTCCTTTGGAAAAAGGGCAAGATGTCTCTGTTGCAGCCTTCGAAATTAGCATTTTTTTAACTCACTCAGTTCTTTGTTTCTATGCTCTTAAGAAGAAAGAATAGAGTTTTGGGGAAAAACAAACCCCCTGCAACACTTGCCCTCCTTTAAACAAACCAGTCCCCAACTCTCACCCCACCTCCACAAACATCTCTTTGCCTCAGACCAAATCCATACAGCCTTTCCTCCCTCTCCCGAAAACACACACATCAATAAAACCTGCAGTACAACCTTGGGAGAATTTCTCCACACAAATGGAAAGAAGATGACAAAGGCTGAGGGTTGGAGATTTCCTTCTTAAAGTTCCCAAAACAATGGAAATGGTATTCTCAAAAATTAGAGCTGGGTAAATACAGCCATAAAATATTACTTGAATATTCTTACAATGAAATGCCACTGATTCCCTTTACTGGTATTTACAAGAGCGAATTTTTATTTGCAAGAGAGCTCACAGAAAGTAAAAGCATTGTGAATAAAAGTACAAGTGTTTGTGAGAGTATTTACACCAAAAATGCGCTTGTGGCCATTTTGAAAAGATATTTTTATTTGTTCATACAGTAGATTTGTTGAACATTAACGAATACTTTTGGATAATTTGTAAGCAGAAAGGTGCATTCTTTTAAATTATAAAATGTCCAATCAATAAACAGAAACAATACCACGTGACTTGGGTAACTAGCCATATTGTGCAAAAAGCAAATACTCACATCAACCAATTTGAGCCATCAGACAATTGTGAATAATTAACTAATTCACAGAAATCAGGGTTTTTTCATGGATAATCTACAAAGAGAAAAGAGGGCAAAAATCATTGGATAAGTTATTTGAAACAAATAGTAGAACCAGCTCTATTAAAAATCATAAGCTGGATTCACATTCATGTTCCCAGAGCTCTAGCATGTCTCCTGGGAAGAAGGTCGTGGTGGTGCAAATTGACTGCATCCTTAGTTGTGTCATAGTGGACTAATTACATGCCTGTGAGCCCAAGAAGTGCGTGGCACTGGTCGGGAAGGGCTGTAGCTGCAACAGTTGTACCATGCCTTCAGCAGTTTCTGCCAGTGGAGTTTCTGTTGAAACCAGACTGTGAATAACTGCATTCCAAGAGAGTACAGTGGCAGTAAAATGCTCTGCCCTTCCTTAAGTTGAGTTGAATACCTTTGGGTTGCAGAGGCCTCACTAGCACAGGGAGTGTAATATACAGCGTTACTGAATCTGGTCCCTTAGCTATAGTGCACAATTGGTGGGTCGTCAAGGCTCAGTTAAAGGATTATTTTTTTTAAGGTAATGGAATGGAACCACAGTCAATATTGTATTCTCAGTTCAGTGGTCACCATTTTAAAGTCAGTATTGACCAACAATTATTACACACCTGCTATACTCTCAAACACTATTCTGCAGTAACTATTGGTAAATGTTGATATATGTTTGTCTGAGAGCTTGCAAGCTTGATATATATATATATATATTCACATGTTTTAAAGCAGGCCTGCTGAAAATGTGCTGCATTATTATCCCTTTGAGTCACATCAGTACAAGCATTCATGGGGTCAGTTGCTGACACAGAATATAGAATTCTGCATGCAATTTTAACTGTTTGTCATGTGAACCTCAGTGTGTAAGCTGACCAAGTGAATGCACGCGGACAAAAGTTCATCACAAGTTTATCTGTTTTAACTTGTTTTTTAAACTTCAGGGAGGGACAGTGTCCAGCCTCTGTGTGGGGATATAAGGGGGAGAGGGCCACAATGACAGTCATGGTATTCAATTGAGTGCAAGGGCTCCACTCCTCTAGCTGCCCCAAAGGAGAAATGGGAAGGAAAAGAGGAGGCCAGGGCTTGATTCTTCCCCCCTGCACCAGCCAGAAGAGATGGCCTGCTACAGAAGTTAACATACATTGCGTCTCTTTAAAAGGTGTAGTAGAAGGGGCTCTCCTTCATGCTGGGGAACCCTTAAAAATGCACCAGAAACCGGCTAGCACGGGAATTTTCAAAGCTTTTTTCGCTGTAGCCAGCATCCTAATAGACAGTGTTTCATGGGCCACTTCTTCCATTTGCAAGTCATGCAAACCACTTCCCCTGCCATTTATGATTATGAAATCCTTCTGGCAGTTATAGAGCTTGGTTACATGGAAAAGTAGCACTAGGAAGATATTTAGTTAGTTTTAACTATGCTGCGGGTGGTGCCGCTCTCTGGTAGTGGTGCTTTTTTCCTCTCCTTCTCTTGTAGCCATGGCCCCTTTTGAACACAACTAGACTGGGCTTGTCCTCTTTGTTTCCAGATGCTTTTACCAGTGACCATACTCTTATTTGCACTGAAACACCTGGACATCTTCAGAAGGAGCTGGAAACTTGTAGGCAGAGACAGCACCATTTAATCTGCCAGTTCTGTGCAGACTACCAGCAAGTGATCCACAAACCACAGTTTAAGAACTGGGTCTAGAAAGTTGATTCTGGACAGTTGCACAACACAGAAGTTGGGAACTTGTTCAGACCACAGAGAATAATGAAAGAACCTATAGTGCCACCCTAATATCACCACTACACCATTTTGTTTGTCTGGTGTTTTTAAAATAATTATCCTTCATTCTGAAAAGTCATATCAAACTGAATTCTGATAAAGAAGAGCTCACTTTCCTCTACCGCTCACAGTATACCACTGGACTGAACATGACTTGCTATGCTCCTAGAATTCCTAATCTAATTTTCCTTTATTTTTCTAATTTAAGAAGGCTGCCAAAATACATGACAGATTTATTAGCCATATTTGGTAAAAAGTTTTACTGTTTTAGAAAACGCTTATTACCAGATGTAGGATGAAATCCTGGCTCTGTTGAAGTCAGTGGGAGTTTTGCCATTGCCATTTGCTATTGCCCGGAGTTCACTCATGTTTTTTACTATTGTGAGTAATCCCATTGAAGACCGTGTGCACAACTCAACAGGAGTAACCCCACTACACCTGCTACTAAATCTTTGCAGAACCTGTCCCTAAAATACCTGCAGTTTATGGAATGAAAACCGTAAGAAATCATAACATTAGGGATAGATCTCTGGATCATTCAGACCTGCTTCTTACTGTATCCCTGTAACTGATCACTGAATTTCATTAGCATCAATAATTTGTCAATTTTTTTTCTATTTTTTTTAGGGTCCTCCTGGTCCAAAAGGTGAGAAGGTGAGTACACATATTGTCAACACTTACAAAATAAATGGAAACCCCTCCTGGTATTTACTGAACACATAGTTTATATTGATGCAGTACGATGTGAAATTATGTAAGAGAGTTGGGTAGCACACAGATGCTGTGTTAAAACTATCATCTCATCTTTCCCCTTTGCAGGGAGATCAAGGTGATCAGGGCCCTCGGGTAAGCATCTTAAAAAAAAAAATGTTGCACTTCCCCTTCCCTGAGTAGGCTATTCGTCCTTAGCGCAAAACTAAATGAAATATAGTGTCTTAGCTAATCATGCTTATTAGCTGCATTTACCCTGCATGTTGTAGTAAGCGTCTGCAGGACAGCAAATATAACCAAACAGTCTCTGGGAAGCATTTGAGTAAGAATAGCCACACATACATTACTATATATGAAAATGTACAACTGCTGCTAGTGGGGGGAAATGCATTTGACAGTGATTGTGCTCTGCTGTGTAAGAGTTGGTTTGGTTTGCCAGAGTAAACCTTCCAGTTTTCCCAGCCATCTTTCAGGTCTTGCATGGACTCCTATAATGCAGAGGGCATTATTTAGAGAATTATAAAAGCATGGCACATTCATGGACTAGTTCTTGTGCCTACATACATGTACCAAATAGAATAATATTATTGTCTCTTAAACATAGCATTTTTTCCCCAAGCAGTTAGAAACAGAGAAAATTTTAGCGTTAGTGATGTAAACATAACACATTCCTTGTGGAGTTATTTTAGTTGTTAAGTATTGTGTTTGTTTTAATCACAGGAATACAATGGTGAACAAATTGTTATGTTGGTAGTGCCAGTTCATTGTCTTTACATCCGTTCTTCATTATACAAATATTTGGATATATTGCTCTAATGATGCAGAGGCTCAGTTCAGTTGCATGTTTATACATTTTCTCATGCCAGGGCACGTTTTCTGTCAATTAGTTAATATATTTTAATTTTACTGTGAGTGAGAAATCGTTAAAGTCATAACATATTTACTTGGCCATATTATTGTGACGACAGTAGTGCTTAGAAGCCCCAGTCAGGCCCCATTATACTTGGTGATGTGCTGACATTAGAAAGCTGCAGTCCCAGTCCTAATAGCTTAAAATCTAATTTAAGATAAACAAGAGAAGGAAACAAACTAAAGGCAGGAATGAAGAAGGATGACAAGAGTAATAGTGAAAGCAGCACATTGTTACCTAGAATGATTATATGCACAACTTAATGTTTGTGAATCATTTAAAGTTGTTTTTTAATTATCAGATAGAAGTAGCTAAAATAGATCTCAGAAATCCTCACTGGTTGTCTACTTGAGCTGACTGTTTGCTGAAGGCATCGTGGCAAAAGTGAATCTTTAACAAGGGATCTGGAGGAGGGCAGGCTAGCGTCTCTATACTACTTTGGAGAGGTATTCTATGCATGAGGTTTTGCACAGAAGACAGTGGAAACGTGCTGGTGGGAGAAATGAACATACAGGCATTCAAGCTTGGCATTGTTATGAAAGCAAAAGTGGCAAGGAACAATCTCAGGAAGGTACAAGAGAGTGATGTATGGAAGGGCAGAGTTGAGAAAGGCCCTAACAAGCTGAGGAGAAGGATCTTGAATTTGATGTGGTGGAGAAGGAGTTGTCAGTGGAGGAATTCAAAAGTAGGTGTGAGTGAGGCCAGAGGAAAGGGGGTTGCAGGAGTTAAGCCAAGAGATCATCAGGGCCTGGGTGAGAGCTTTAGCAGGATGGAAAGAGAGAACACGCTGGCGCTTGGAAATTCTGTTGAGTAAAATATGAAAAGATTTGCAAAGGCATGGTTGGGTGTGGCAGGATAGAGGGTAGAGTCAAAAATGGCTCCCAAGTCATGCGAGAATGGAGGAAGTGTTAATGGTGACAGGGAATGGGAGGACTGGAGAGGCCTTGGGAGTGGAGAAAGGGGCCCAGATTCTGTAGATTGGACCAGCAGTCTTGGCACAAATCCAGAATGAGGGGAAAGGGAGAAAGTGGCTTTAAACCATTGTTACAGCTCTTCAGTCCTGGGGCTAGCAAGTCTAGTTAGACTTTAGACTAGTGCAATGCAGCTAGAAGGTACAGAAGAATCAGATTCAAAGAGTTCAGCTTTAAACATGTTACGTTGACAGCGAGGCAACCTGCAGGAGATGTCAGAGAGACTGGCTCAGATGCAGGACTGAATAGTAAAAACAGATCAGGAGTGGAGATGCAGAGTTGGGAGAGGGTATCCTGTACTGTAGATCATGTTCTTGAGAGCAGGTCAGTGTTGTACCTATGGGGGTATAAGAATAAGAACATAAGAATCTTCATCAGAGGTTTAATTAGTTTACACTGTATTGAAGAGTTTCATTAAGAAATTTTGTAGATATCATTTGAGTAATTTTCAGAGTCTCCTTTCTCATGTCCTTATCTTTCTCAAAATGAGTTTGGATATGCTTTACAGGAGCCTTTCCTTCTTTTTCCTCAGATTTTTCAAGTGTAAATATTAGGATAGTGCTTCTTACTATTTTATTTTTCATGCTACAATAGTTATCTTTTCTGATTACTGTCTTCAGGATGTATATGCTCAACTTGCATTGCCAGCGGATTAGACATGTGTAATTAATGGAAGTTCTTCGTGTAAATCCATCATGCACCAAAATGAAATTATACCCACTTCTTCTTTCCTTGGTTACTTTTCTGTATGTTTTGTATCATTTCGTATGTAACATAGGTTTTGTGGTGGGTGCCACAATCATGTTTTCTATTGTTCCCAGAAGTATTCTGCCTGAAAGTGATACTGGAATGACATCAACATTTACATTCAAAAAGCCTGAAAATAGACTGGTTACTGTACCTGAAAGTCCTGGACACTTTTAAACTAGCTCATCTTTTGGAGATATGGAGCCTGCGGTTTCTTTGTTATATAAGAAACTTTTTACAAATGTTTTTGAAGCTCAGACTTGCTTATAGCAAAGGTTTTACTGCTCCAAGCCATTTTTATGGCTTTGAAAATTCAAAAGAACCCCTTAGCCTTTATAACAGCCACCTTCTTCTTTCAGGCACTTTCATTAGTAAAAGAAACCAAAGTAAAAAGTGGAGATTTGCCAGGGTGAAAATGGGACCCTGAAGCTTGCAAAATCCCCAGTGAAATGAAGAGAAAGATGTAGATCATCATCTTCTCTCATAACTTATACCTGAGACAAGAACATCTCTTGCAACCCTCAGGCACGCCCCTTTTTCAATTTTCCTATTTTGATCTTAAAAATTTAAAGGCGCTCCTTGCTTAAATCACTCTGAAATTATTAGGGGGGAAATTAAATACACTATTTCAGAGTTGTGAAAGTTCACCTTACTTGATTTGCGTACACAACAGTATGCACAAGATAGGTGGACAAAAGTATGCTTACTGGTTTGAAAATAAGGCCCTATATAACACATCTCCAATTGACAGAGATACAGTATTGCAAATGACAGGTTTCAGAGTAGCAGCCATGTTAGTCTGCATTCGCAAAAAGAAAAGGAGTACTTGTGGCACCTTAGAGACGAACCAATTTATTTGAGCATAAGCTTTCGTGAGCTACAGCTCACTTCATTGGATGCATTCAGTGGAAAATACAGTGGGGAGATTTATATACATAGAGAACATGAAACAATGGGTGTTACCATACAGACTGTAACCAGAGTGATCACTTAAGGTGAGCTATTACCAGCAGGAGAGCGGTGGGGTAGGGGAGGACCATTTGTAGTGATAATCAAGGTGGGTCATTTCTAGCAGTTGACAAGAACGTCTGAGGAACAGTGTGTGTGGGGGGGTAATAAACAAGGGGAAATAGTTTTACTTTGTGTAATAACCCATCCACTCCCAGTCTCTATTCAAGCCTAAGTTAATTGTATCCAGTCTGCAAATTAATTCCAATTCAGCAGTCTCTCATTGGAATCTGTTTTTGAAGTTTTTTTCTTGAAGAATTGCCACTTTTAGGTCTGTAATCGAGTGACCAAAGAAATTGAAGTGTTCTCCGACTGGTTTTTGAATGTTATAATTCTTGACGTCTGATTTGTGTCCATTTATTCCCATGGCCCCACAGTATGCCAACATTTTTATGGCTGACTTAGAACAACGCTTCCTCAGCTCTCGTCCCCTAATGCCCCTACTCTACTTGCGCTACATTGATGACATCTTTATCATCTGGACCCATGGAAAAGAAGCCCTTGAGGAATTCCATCATGATTTCAACAATTTTCATCCCACCATCAACCTCAGCCTGGACCAGTCCACACAAGAGATCCACTTCCTGGACACTACAGCGCTAATAAGCGATGGTCACATAAACACCACCCTATACCGGAAACCTACTGACTGCTATTGCTACCTACATGCCTCCAGCTTTCATCCAGACCACACCACACGATCCATTGTCTACAGCAATGCTCTAAGATACAACTGCATTTGCTCCAACCCCTCAGACAGAGACAAACACTTACAAGATCTCTATCAAGCATTCTTACAACTACAGTACCCACCTGCTGAAGTGAAGAAACAGATTGCCAGAGCCAGAAGAGTACCCAGAAGTCACCTACTACAGGACAGGCCCAACAAAGAATATAACAGAACGCCACTAGCCATCACCTTCAGCCCACAACTAAAACCTCTCCAACCCATCATCAAGGATCTACAACCTATCCTGAAGGATGACCCATCACTCTCACAGATCTTGGGAGACAGGCCAGTCCTTGCTTACAGACAGCCCCCCAAACTGAAGCAAATACTCACCAGCAACCACACATCAGAACCACTAACCCAGGAACCTATCCTTGCAACAAAGCCTGTTGCCAACTGTGTCCACATATCTATTCAGGGGACACCATCACAGGGCCTAATCACATCAGCCACACTATCAGAGGCTCGTTCACCTGCACATCTACCAATGTGATATATGCCATCATGTGCCAGCAATGCCCCTCTGCCATGTACATTGGTCAGACTGGACAGTCTCTACGTAAAAGAATAAATGGACACAAATCAGACGTCAAGAATTATAACATTCAAAAACCAGTCGGAGAACACTTCAATCTCTCTGGTCACTCGATTACAGACCTAAAAGTGGCAATTCTTCAAGAAAAAAACTTCAAAAACGGACTCCAACGAGAGACTGCTGAATTGGAATTAATTTGCAAACTGGATACAATTAACTTAGGCTTGAATAGAGACTGGATTGGATGGGTCATTACACAAAGTAAAACTATTTCCCCATGTTTATGCCCGCCCACACCCACTGTTTCTCAGACGTCCCTGTCAACTGCTGGAAATGGCCCACCTTGATTATCACTACAAAAGTCCCCCCTCCCCCACCCCGCTCTCCTGCTGGTAATAGCTCACCTTAAGTGATCAGTCTGGTTACAGTGTGTATGGTAACACCCATTGTTTCATGTTCTCTATGTATATAAATCTCCCCACTGTATTTTCCACTGAATGCATCCGTTGAAATGAGCTGTAGCTCACGAAAGCTGATGCTCAAATAAATTTGTTAGTCTCTAAGGTGCCACAAGTCCTCCTTCAGTATTGCAAATGAGGATCCAAATCCAGCAAACATTGTGTGGAGGTTCAGAGACTTGCATTTTTCATGGAGTTATGGGTATTTTTCCATTTTTTTTTTTAAAGGGGCTAATGTTTGTTAGGAGTTGGATTTTTCAAAAGTGCTCAGTGTTGGCCTGCCTTGTTAACGCCAGTAGGACTAGAGATGTGCCAGTGCTGAGCCCTTTTGAAAGTCCTACCCTAAATGTTTGATCTTCCCGAGTAAGTTTGTTTTCTGCCCATGTATATTTGTACCTAACCTCTTATGAATTTGTTACTTATTTTAAAAATTCGGATTGAGCCAGATTTTTTGGTCACGTGCAGAATTAGAATTCCTCCACTCACAAGTGTAAGAGGCTCAGTGTTAGTAAGTCTCCCGAATCAATTTCCATGAAAGTGCTTGTTTCACACATGACTGTAGAGGTCTGCATTGCTATACTGACATTGAAAATTAAAATTGATGTATTTTAGCCTGTGGGCTATTAGAATAAGTGCTGGTACTGAACCACTGCTCAGTTCCAGTTGCTCAACTCCACTTCAATTTAAAATTATTAGCTTAGAAACTAGCAAAGCCTTTGAAGATTTCATAATGACTTTTACTTAAGGAACTCTGCCACCTTTAGGTGGCAAAGGATTTATTGTCCAAGCAGAGTTTGAAGCCTAATTAATGAAAATAGACTTTGAGAGGTGAATGTGCAGAGGCTAATCAGCCATAGCACAGTATCTTAATCAGTCTTCTATCATCTTCCTGCAAATGACATAATAAACAGCTTCTGTCATTCACTCCTGATACATGAGAGATTTCTTGTTTATCAGATCAAAGAATCGTAAGCCAGCAGCTGGTTCTAAATTAGTTTTGGGAGCTAGGTGCAATAGCAAGTCACCCAGGAGCCATACATAATGACTTCGATAAAATTATTTTCTCCTCATGGTGTGTTCAAGTAAATTTTCCTAGCAGCTGGGTCTACACAAAACTGATAGCATCTTTAAAATGTCTTAAGCAGGAGAGATTAGGTTCCAGAAAAGCAAGGCATTCAGAAGTTTATTTTATTATCTTAACCTTTGTTGACTTGAATGATTAAACAGATTCTTTTGCTCTGTTAAAACAGTTAGGCCCAGATAGTAATGCAGTGTTCCTATTTGCTTAACCCTTGCCTCCCTCCTCTTTGCCTTTAATGAATTTGCTGCTTATTTACTGCTGTATGTATTGCTTAGGGAAAAGAAATCGCTGTGTTACAATTGATGCTTTACAGGTTCTATACTTGAGTGTGGGAAAACTGTTTTAATTTCTTCCAATATTGACAGAAGTTGGCATGATGACAGCAAGCTCATTAAAATTAAAAAATGTCCTGATTACATGTTAAAATCAAATCACTTTTTTGCCTATTACATTTTAGACTCTGTTAGAAAAGAGCTTTATAAAATGTTCTATATTTAATGGAAACTAAATATATCAGTACGTTTTGCCTGTTGAGGGAGTATTTGGGGAAAAAGTCAAATTGTTTGTAAACCCGATTGACTAATACATGTACGGTAGCTTTAGTTAATATGTTTCCAGTGAATGCAGAGTAAAAACAACACTTTGGGTCTATCCTGCTCCCACTGAATTAAGGCTATGTCTACAGTACCGCCTATGTCGGCAAACTTACGTCACTTAGGGATGCAAATATTGCCCCTCTCCCCCCGTGAGCAAAATAAGTTACACTGACATCAGTGCTACTGTGCATAGTGCTGTCGGCGGGAGAACTTCTCCTGCTGACATATCTTATGCCATGCACAGGGTGTATTTTTTATGCTGACGAGAACTCTCTCCCGTCGGCATAGACCATCTTTACCAAATGCGCTGCAGAGGTGCAACTGCATCAGTACAGCCGCACTGCTGCGGTGCTGTAGGCGTAGACAAGGTCTTAAGCAGTAAACCCATGTTGACGTTAATAGGTGCAGGGTCTAGTCCAACTCTTTACTCTCTGATGACAAATCAGAAAATAGTAATTAGAGGCTGAAGAATAAATCTCTATCGTTACCTTGCATCGAAACCACCTTGTAATATATTTCCAGCCAGCAGTCTGATTCTTCTCCCCTCTGAGGTCAGTGGTGAAGTTCCATTAATTTCCGTCAGAACAGTCTCAGTCCCCAGAGTAGGAATTTCCGGACTGTATCAAACCCTTTGTTCATCTAACCTGGGGTCCTGCTTCAGTCAGTAGCCAGCGCCCAGTTCTTTAGGAGATGATGAAAACTCTCAAGAATGTATGGTAATTAGTGGTGAGATGCAGCAATTTTTTCTGAACCCCACTTGCAACTAGTTTATGCCCCAATGCAGCTTTCTTATCATAGCTCTAAATTATACAGTATGAATGGACATAAAATTATCTAATCCAGCCATATTGTAATATTTGTCTTGATGACCTCCTGGGCTTCACTGACTGACTATATGCCACATAAAGAAGTGTTTCTTTTTATTTGTTCTAAATGTACTGGCCATTAATTTCACCTAGTGTCCTCTTGTTCTTTTTTTGTCTGTTTAAGAGAGGAACTGATTAGTTTTCATTACACTTGCCATAATTTAGCAGGTCAAAATCAAGTCCCCTCTAGCTCTTCTCCTTTTCAGATTAAGTAATTTTAGAGCTTGTTTACATGGAAAGTTATATCAGTACAGTAGAATCTCAGAGTTAAGAACACCTTGGAAATGGAGGTTGTTCGTAACTCTGAAATGTTTGGAACTTTGAACAAAACATGATGGTGTTCTTTCAAAAGTTTACAACTGAACATTGACTTAATACAGCTTTGAAACTTTACTCTGCAAAAAAAATGGTGCTTTCTCTATTTTTTTAGTAGTTAATCTTTAATACAGTACTGTACTGTATTGCTTTTTCTTGTCTCTGATGCTGCCTGATTGTGTACTTCTGGTTCCAAATGAGGTCTGTGGTTGACTGGTCAGTTCGTAACTCTGGTGTTTGTAACTCTGAGGTTCTACTGTTTTAAGAAAGGTGTGAATTTAAACCACTATACTTATAGTGGTATAACTCCCTGTGTGGATGCTTGTATTACGGAAGAGTTCTTTTTTCTGGTGTTGGTTATCATAGAATCATAGAATATCAGAGTTGGAAGGGACCTCAGGAGGTCATCTAGTCCAACCCCCTGCTCAAAAGCAGGACCCAAACCCAATTAAATCATCCCAGCCAGGGCTTTGTCAAGCCTGACCTTAAAAACTTCTAAGGAAGGAGATTCCACCACCTCCCTAGGCAACGCATTCCAGTGTTTCACCACCCTCCTAGTGAAAAAGTTTTTCCTAATATCCAACCTGATCCTCCCCCACTGCAACTTGAGACCATTACTCCTTGTCCTGTCCTCTTCAACCACTGAGAATAGTCTAGAACCATCCTCTCTGGAACTACCTCTCAGGTAGTTGAAAGCAGCTATCAAATCCCCCCCTCATTCTTCTCTTCTGCAGACTAAACAATCCCAGTTTCCTCAGCCTCTCCTCATAACTCATGTGTTCCAGACCCCTAATCATTTTTGTTGCCCTTCGCTGGACTCTCTCCAATTTATCCACATCCTTCTTGTAGTGTGGGGCCCAAAACTGGACACAGTACTCCAGATGAGGCCTCACCAATGTCGAATAGAGGGGGACGATCACGTCCCTCGATCTGCTCGCTATGCCCCTACTTATACATCCCAAAATGCCATTGGCCTTCTTGGCAACAAGGGCACACTGCTGACTCATATCCAGCTTCTCGTCCACTGTCACCCCTAGGTCCTTTTCCGCAGAACTGCTGCCTAGCCATTCGGTCCCTAGTCTGTAGCTGTGCATTGGGTTCTTCCGTCGTAAGTGCAGGACCCTGCACTTATCCTTATTGAACCTCATCAGATTTCTTTTGGCCCAATCCTCCAATTTGTCTAGGTCCCTCTGTATCCTATCCCTGCCCTCCAGCATATCTACCACTCCTCCCAGTTTAGTATCATCCGCAAATTTGCTGAAAGTGCAATCCACACCATCCTCCAGATCATTTATGAAGATATTGAACAAAACCGGCCCCAGGACCGACCCCTGGGGCACTCCACTTGACACCGGCTGCCAACTAGACATGGAGCCATTGATCACTACCCGTTGAGCCCGACAATCTAGCCAACTTTCTACCCACCTTATGGTGCATTCATCCAGCCCATACTTCCTTAACTTGCTGACAAGAATACTGTGGGTTATGTCTCTTTGAAAGTAGTTTAGGCTAAACCACAAAAAGCCACTCTTATTCCAAATAAATGTGTCCACACAGGGGGTAATACTGGTATAACTATATAGCAATTTAAATTCACACCCTACTCTATAGTGGTATAACTTCCCATGTAGACAAGCCCTTAATCTTTGCATTGTCTCATCATATGTAAATAAAGGAATAACTTAAACTATCTTCAGTATCTTCGTTAGGTGTCAATACTGAAGCTTAGAAAGTTTCAATGGCTTGTCTGGAAGACACTGGGCTCTAGTGAAGTGCAGAGAGGCTAGGGCCCATTCTGGTTCTAATGGTGACTTACCGTGAAACATGGGGCAAGTAATTTAACTTCTCTGAGTCTCAGTTCTCCTATCTGTAAAATGGGATCAAAAATATTTACCACCTTCATAAATAGGCCTGGTTATCCACTCTGCTACACCAGTTTTATGCCATTGTAGCTCCACTCGTTTCAGTAGAGTTACACCCCCATAAAAGTAGTGTAGCAGCGTGGAAAATCACGCAGCGAATGCAAGCAGTAGAAGAGGTTAGAACAGAACTCAAGTTCTCCTGACTGCCGCCATATGTTTCATCCATTAGAAAATGTGGGCTTGGGGAATCTCTTCTTTCAAAATTCACAAAAGTGCCTTTTGATTATTATTATTTATTTTTTACAACCACCCAGAGCCAGACTATGCCTTTTAAGTCATGGCGCTGGGGTGCCATGGGAGAGAGCAGCTGCAGCTGTGACATCCTGGGGAAGTGTTCAGTGTACTTGCCCCCCTATATTAGAATGCTGGCATGTCTGGTCTAATGGTTGGGGGCAGTGTCTTCAATTTGTAGTAGGCTCCTTGCCAGTGGTGCAAGGAGGGCAGGAGTAAGGAAGGCTCTCTCAGCGTGATTTCCACTGCATGCACAAACATGCCTATGCTAGTCTCAAGGTTGTGAAAAATATTATACACAAAATTTCACCTCAAAATGTTGACATTGTGTAAAATTGTTTCAATTACCATGAAGTACTACACACTTCAAATACACAAATTTGATCAAATAAAACTCATTATGAATATTTCACCCAGCTCTAATAAATACTCTAAATGCACTTTGTGCCATTTCTCGGTTCAGATACTACAGTATGAAATGAATAGAAACAGAATGAGCCAGGACTGCAAATTTTGAGCAGAGGGTCCAGGAAGGAGGCCTCTGCTTACTAAGATCCTGTCCAATTCAGCAAAAACAGTGAGGAGTCCTTGTGGCACTTTAGAGACTAACAAATTTATTTGGGCAAAAGCTTTAGTGGGCTAAAACCCACTTCATCAGATCATGCATCTGGTGAAGTGGGTTTTAGCCCACAAAAGCTTTTGCCCAAATAAATTTGTTAGTCTCTAAAGTGCCACAAGGACTCCTCACTGTTTTTGCTGATACAGATTAACACGACTACCACTCTGAAGCCTATCCAATTCAGTTCACATCTCAGAAATGGAGTGCAATTTGATAAGGGTTGCAGATGAAACCGGACACAGGAGCCAATCCAACCCCTGTTGAAGTCAATAGGATTCTTTCCTACTGATTTCAGTGGGAGCTGAATTGGCTCTGAGACATTGTCTTTAGACAGGATAGTTCATGTAGTTCAGGTTGAGATTGTTTATTGGAACTCCTATTATGCCTGACTGTGGCAGAGTTACCATGTAGGCAATTAGATTGCAATTTACATTAACGTGTTCCCACTTAGAATATACTTGTAATTGAGTTATTTCTGGAGAGGATATTGTGTTACGGGAAATTCATCTAATGCTAAAAACAAAGTAGCTCAATCAGAGTCTGGTATGAAAGTATAGTGATCATAGAAAATAATATTTTGTAACGACCCATCTCTAGCCAGAATTAGTTTGTGCTAGTTGCTAAATATCAGGTTTCTATTGAGGTGATATGAACTCTTAACAGTAGCATAATACATTAAAATTAAAGCTCTGTGTTGTATTATTGTGTATGGGAAACCCCCCCCCCCATCCTTGTCATTCATTGCAGGGCATTGTGTAAGTTAGCGGAATTCTGGTGATGGAGAAAGCAGCAGTTGTGATGAAAGAGATTGTATAAAAAAGCTCCTGCCGAGAGTCTGTGGCACAGGACAGAGTGATACAGGACACTGTATTCCCCAGGGCAGGTACAATAATTAGCTGCAGGCCTGGCACTTGGTCTGAGGGATTAATTAGAATTTGAGGGGGTGGGTGGGGGAGGGAAGTCAGCCATAAAGAGTGTCAGAATCACTCTGGCCTGAAGCCTGTGTGATTTGATGTGAAATAGCAGCAGCTGGTTGTAATCTTAGGAAGTGCAAGTGAGCAGCAGGTGGTAATTCCTGTCTCATTTACCATGTCTTCACAGGAACATGTAAGCTTGTGCAGCATGGGTTTATTGACAGGTCAGAAGGAAAAGCCTAAGCAAGACTTTGTATACAGTGTTGTAGCTGTGTTTGGTCCCAGGATAGCAGCAAGACCAGGTGGGTGAGGTAATATCTTTTATTGGACCAACTTCTGTTGGTGAGAGAGGCAAGCTTTCAAGCTTACTTCAGGTCACCTGAAGAAGAGCTCTGTGTAAGCTTGAAAGCTTGTCTCTTTCACCAGCAAAAGTTGGTCCAGTAAAAGATATTACCTCACCCACCTTGTCTCACTGATGAAGACTTTGGCACATTTACCATAATAAGCAAATCCAACAGTCAACATACAGTATATGCATCAGCATTATATAAAGCTCGTAATAATGACTTCATAATGTTACTACATTTATAATACAGCAGTAAAATTATGATGGGTTTTTTAAAATATCTTAAAGAAGTTGTGACCTTATGTAAACTGCCACACTGAGCAGAGTGTATTGTATTCCCACCAGAGTGTATTCTGGGACTGCTGGTGGGAATTCCTCCACTGAAGAAGTTAGACTACAGTATGAGGGATATAAGAGGAACAGTTACTACATTGGAGTGAAAATTCTGAGGAAAAGCATCAGAAAGTTCTAACATTCTTCAGTTTCCTCCATAGGTGTCAAATGGGACTGTACAGCCATGATGTATGTTTACAAATTGGCAAGCAGGGCCCTATGCATTGTGCAAGTCCATGGCTGTGGGCATGCTCCAAAGCTCCGCGTTTTGCTTAGGCTATTGTGGAGGGGTTGGGATGAGGGGGTGTGACAGTGTGCATATTTGGATGTTGTGAACTACTGGAGTTCTGGAATGGAAATGAATTCAGACTGTGATTGTCGATGAACCTTAGTGGTCCAGTGTAGTTGTTGCTTATTGTGGTGTCCTAATTATTGGAAGGGGAACGCAGAGCGTGGGATGAGTGCTCTTTGTATGTGTGTTTTAAAACTGAAACAAAATAATCCATCACTGAACAACTTTGAATCCATCCCTGATAACAGCTCTAGTTAGAAAAAAAATCAAAAAGATCTAGGAACTCTTGAAGGTTATATGTAGAGCAGAAGGATGAAAGAAGGAGGAGAATTCATTCTGTGGAAAAGGTAGATCTTTTATGTCCTTTAATTTTGAGAGACTCATTGTGCACTAACACCATCTTCCCTGAGCCCCAGAAGGTGGAATGCCTCCCAGAGTTCCCAGGCATGCAGACGCTATGTACCCATTTCTGCTCACTTTCATGGGGCTCTACCTAACATCTTTGCAGGGTTGGCTAGCTCCAGAAGACACTTTGTGGGAGATGAACCATTATCCTCACTCCCTTCTACCCCCTTTTGGAGCACCTTGTGTCCCTATGGGAGTAGGAAGGGAGCAATCTCTGTGCTACCCTGAGTGAAAGGTCTAGTTTTTAAGCATCTGTGCCTTTCCCTACGACTGCACATTTTCATGAGAACAAATCAGAATCTGGTCCTAAACTCATATTAAAAAGGGAGTTTCTCTCATGCCCTCATGTGTTTGTACACACAAATAGCTGCAATCTTGATAACTACTCCTTATTTTGCTGATGTAGCTTCAGAGGGGTTGAGTATGCCAGAGTGGTATGTGCAGAGCTCCAGATGAACCTTTTTTAAAGGGCTGTACAAAATTTTCACCAGCCTGAGCCTTTCAGAGCTCTTGAGTTGAGCAGAATGGCACCTTTTCAGAGCAAAATCTCCTTTTCTATTTCATCCACAGGTCTGGTTCGTATTCAGAAGGGAATAAATCAACACTGGTCTGAGGTTCCATTAATATTTTTTAAATTGCCAAATTTCAAGCCTGTTATATTCAGAGCTAACTATGAAAATGTGTGCATTATCATGTTGTAATTGTAGAGCCTACAGAGTAAAAATGAAGCCGTTAGAAGATTTTCAATTTATCCTTTTTCTAATACGTGAGATTTAATATTTATCATTGCTCTTCAGGTTTTAGCTCTTTTGTTGGCTTTTTGTTTGTACCTGTTTACATAAGGATTGTAGTTTTGTCAAGGAAAGGAATGGACCGTGTGTATAGTAGGGCTAATGAATCACAGATGTAAAGATTCTGGCATGTTACCATCTAATAACTTTTTAAACTTATATTCCATAATAAGACAAACACAAATTAAATACATCTGTTTTCCAAATTATGCATCATTCCTGTGTTTGGTAGCAGTGTGTGTTTAGATGGTTTTAGCATGTTTAAAAAACATAAAAAGAGGATGATGCTGTTCTTTCAAAAATTATATACCCTCAACGTAGCAGAAAGTAGCAAGGCCAATAAAGTTTGCTTTGTACTGTTGCAGTACAGTACTAGGGTCAGTCTCTGCTTGCTTGCTATAATCAGGAGTAACTCCACTGAAGTCAGTAGAGGTACCTTGGTATGAAACCAAAGTGAGAGGAGGGTCACACCCCAATTCTTAAGATGTGATTTAAATGTACCATTGGAGAAATGCCACATGCATTAGAAAAATTCCTATGACTTTATTTGTAAAGAAAAATCTTAAATCACTGTGATCAAAAGGGGGCGGGGTGTGAAACAGAAGTGGTATTCAGCTATTCATAATGGTTAAAAAATCCTGCTGTGGCTTACAGCCTCTGTCAGGCTAAAAGTGCCCTGAGATGCTTTAGATAATATACTGTGCTACAGGCTAGAAGAGGTTTTTGTTTAAAATATACCTATCAACTGTAGAAGAGAGAGAGGCCTTTTTCCTTTGTTAACAGGTCTAACTCCCACCCTCCAGTGCAATACTGGAAAAGTATAAATTGGGTGCAAAATTCACCTCTCTCATCCTCTCAGCTGGTTCCAACTCTGGTATTTGTCTTGTCCTCCTTCAATACGATGGGAGTCCTGCACATGCAGGGAGAGTAGAATATGAGAGGCTAGATCCACCATGTGGGATCTGAGAGGAGAATTTTGTCCTGAAGGTGGAGATACTGCTGTATATGTCAAGAATGTTGAACTCAGCCATCTGACTACTCCTGATCTAGCAGGAGACCATTGTTCAATGTGTATTATTGTGTATATACTGTCAGTGTATGTGCTGAATGTCATATGTTGAACAGAGTATTAAAGGCATAATAATTCAAAGTCATTTCAGGATCTGCTCTCAGTCTTGCAGGTTCCACAGTGATCTCCAGGCAGAGCTTTGTACACATACCTCTCTAAAAGTACTATAACATATGTTGATTGAAAATGGCTTACCCCCTCAGCCAACTGTAGCCTAACAGATGTCAAATGTTCATAATTATCCATAATAATATTTGATACTGCTAGGTGGCTTTTCTCTTTAAAATTCCTTTATATTCTTTATGCAAAATAATCAGTCAAATCTCTGATACATTGCTTACACCTAGTTCTGTTTCCCATGTGACAGACAGAGCTGTTGATAGGCAGTGGGACGTACTAAACACAGTGTTTGTTCTGTTTGTCCATTAGTAAATTGTCTGTGTGATGTTTTGTGTCGTGTTGTTTTGGTCCCATGTTATGTTGTGTCCCTAGGGTCTGCCAGGCTTCCCCACAGTTGCTGCTCTGCACAGTAATCAGATCCTCACCGTCAAGGTTTGTGGCTGACATGTACCAGTTCAGTCAGGTCTTTCTATCAGCATAAGAGTGCGCATGAATAGTTAATTTTGCCATGGGATACCAATTAGCCCATCTTACTATGGGCCATCTTACAATGGGCCTAATTCTGATTACATGACACATGGGTTTCATGCTGTAACTCCACTTATTCCAGTGGAATTACTCCTGAGCTACAGTGTGAGTGAGATTAGAATCCAGCTCTGTGTGTGTTAGTACCTACCCTAACGTCCACATCACACATACTCTTGGTTTTTAGATTAAGTTTTGTTATAATTGTGCTTTATTAAGACATACAGGAGTATGGAAAATGTCAAAGTACTGTACATCGGGCACCTAATGAGCATCAGCAGATTCAATGATCTATTTCTGTTTATGTGTCGTGTACCAGTAGTTTAAGCTGTACCCTTGCAGATGCACTTTGAAAAATGTGTAAATGAAACAGGAAACAATCAAGGTATGCCTGGACTTCAGATATCATTAAAATGGCACCATTCTTCATGGCGCAATATGCTGGTTGGAAAATCTGACTGAAAATTGAATTGGTGCTTTGTCTATGGAATCTTTGCTGAAAGACTACCATATGAGAAATGTGCTGATTTTATACCCCAGGGATTATAAAATGTTGATGAACTCAGAGACACCTAGAAGAATTGCTGGGAAGAAAACTTGTGTTATGTTACCTTCAATCAATCCATAAGTAACAAAGCTTCTAACTTGTATCCTGTCAATCCTGTTAACTCCTTTAAAAGAAAAGGCACAGATTTTATCAGACACAAGCACCAGTTTATACTATATTAGCTATTATAAATCTAATGTATATATCTTTATTTCTTTCTTGGGGCCTTCTGATGTCTATTCTTCAACTCTCTCATCTCTGAACTTCAACCTTTGACCTCACCTGCCTGATCAGATGGTGTTTCCTAAAATCAATCATGGGTTTCTCTCTGCTGATCAGCAGCTCATTAAACGCCGCCTCATTAAGGTAGTGCTTAATCTCACTGGAGTCTGGTTCTTCTTTACATTTGAATATTACTCTATACTGTACTTTTTGTCATTAGCCTTCTTTTAGTGGGTAATTAATCTGAAAAATGACTTGGAGCCAAACCATTTTTCGTGAAACGTGTTTGTGTAAAATAGCAGTGGAAACTACACAAAGCTTTGCTAAAAGGTTCATAGTTAAAATTCAGCCAATGGGGCTTCTTACAGTAGTTTGTCTTCTGGAAACTGAATAAAAATGCTAATTTTTTTAAAGGAAAGAAATGCGTTTTGACAATTTGTATATTTAAGTTATTTCAAAATAAATGTATCGAAACCATAAAAGATAAAATATAATATGCAACTTTTCAGCAAGGCAATTATTTTTCACCATCATTTTAGAACTCCATCAGTGCTCGATTGTTGAGCTTTGCAAAGTTACTTTGAAAATATAACAACTCTCAGACAAACCGACTCACTCAGTCTTTGCTGTGAATCTATGATCATGATGATGATCACAAAGTGAAAATTATACCTGCTCTTCCAAATCAATTACTTGCTTTGGGAAACTGAATGAGTAGAGTTTTGCAAGGCTATACTAAACAGCAGTGTAAATCCTGCTATTGGACACGCAGTTCGGAACTTGAGCCTCACTCTTTGTGACTGTCGTGGCTGGTTGCACCGTACAGGTACAGCACACTAATCTTCTGACGCAAAGTGCAATCTCTGCCATAAGAAATGAAGCAGCAGTTTAAAGACCATCTCCATCCATGATCTAAGTAAGCATCCTGCTCATAGCAGCTATTTCAACCCATCAGGAACTCATTGTAGGTAAATTGGTGCCTTTTTGTGGGGCTTTGTACATCTGAAGACAAACTTCTGATTATGATTTTGTCGACTCCTGTTCAGGGTGACCAAGGACAAGCTGGACCCCCTGGTCCTCCAGGGCCACCAGGACCCAGAGGTCCTCCAGGAGACACTGGCAAAGATGGCCCCCGAGGGATGCCTGGAGTACCGGTGAGTTAGCCTAGAGGATATAGAGGCATCACTGTGGTATATGAGTGTTTTACAAGCATGAATAAATTTAGACTCAGAAACACTCCTGTGGGGTAGGAAATATTATTATTCACATTTTATCAATACGAAAGCTGAGCCATAGGCAGGTTATATGACATACTTATGGCAACACAGTCAGTAAGTAGCCAGGCTAGGAACAGCACCCAGATCTCATGACTCCCAGTCCTGAAAATTGTTTCACCCGGTTCCTGACCTTTCTGAATTGTTCCCTGATATTCTAATTATTGCAGTGCTGGGGAGCCTCTTTGCACATAAGAAGAGAATGTTTCCACACAGCTTCTCACTTAAAGCTAAACTTGAACCTAGGTTATTGTGTGTTTGATTAGACTTCTGGTTCCCTAATGATGATTAATATTTTAAAAAAATGAAGTTAGAAGAAATAGATTGTTAAACTCTATACTCTATTCCCAGAGCCTGATTCTGCCATCCATACTCAAGACGAGCGGTAAACTGCTCCTCAGAAAGTCCCATACATTTCAATGGCACTACTCACAGTCATCATTTGTTTGGGAGGAAGAATCAGGCCTTTAGCTTTTTGGCATTTTGTTGTTGGAAGCCTGCCAAAACTTTTTTAAATTAAAACATAAATACAAAAGTCACTTGGCCCTATTTTTAACAAGTCTTGGAAATGCTCATGATTTTACATTTTTGTGACGTACTAAACTCTTTAGGTTTATTTTAAGGGGATCCCCCACCCTCCATTTTCATAGTCCAATGGGACATAAAATCAACATTGTGAAGGAAAATTCATGATTTCATATGTGGGGCCAGGGCAGAAAGACATAAACCTTTCCAAAAGAGTCCTTGTTTGGGTAAAAGGTAAAACCAAAAAGAAAACACATCCAAGATCATGTTCTGGTCTCATTCTGAGTGCCTCATCCTACATTATATTAACTGTATAAAATTATAGAACATAACAGAGCTGAACTATTATTATGTTAAAACTTCTTTGGAAAACCCAACAAGACCTGGCATTTAGAAGTCTGAGTCCAAAAAACCTTGGTTGAAAAACCTTTGATTAGAAGATCACTGTGAAAGGTTGTACACATCTGCTACTTTCCATTCTTTAAGGTTCATCTCAGCCACCCACTCACTTCTGCCAGTGATGCACCATCCCTGCATTGTCGGGGAAAAAAAACTTTGGACCTCATTCTGATATCCCTTACCCTGGTACAACTCCAGTCACATAGTGGAGTTACTCCTGCATTACAGTTGTGTAAGTGAGATCAGAATCAGCTGTCTGACTCCAACAGTATAATTTTTTTCTGGATAATGCACAAGAGGTTGGGGAAGGTCAACAATGATGGAGAGCAAGACTGATTATAATGTGACTTGATGTTTGCTTCTCAAGCAAAGGGAGCAGAATGAGAATAAGTAGGCACAGGGACTGATTTGCCCTTTTACCTTTACAGTCCTTGCAAGCCATAGTGAAGGCACTTTAATGGGACAGTCTATGAAGCCTTACACTTATACTCCTCTATACCTGTGGATAAAGGCCTTCAGTTCCTTGGGCAGTCAATATAGCACTTTTAGCAAACACTAAGTTGACATGCACAAAAAAAATAACATTTAAGAATAGTTACCTGCAGCAACTATTTACCAGATGCACAAATTGCTTCCTATCCAATGGCAAAGCGATCAACAAAGATGGAACAATTTAGTGACATTGTGGCAATGTCAGAGAAAGCTAGGATGTCTGAGAACTATTCCATTTCCTTTTCTAGCATTCCGTGTAAATAAACCATTTAGCTAGAGTTCAGGTGTATATAACATCAGTGTTTTCTTATATTTTATTTAGGGTCCTGAGGGCCAAATTTTCAAATGTATTCAGGTTTCTAAAAAGATGCAGATAGGCACCTAGTGGGATTTTTCAAAAGCCTAAGTGGGTTTCCCAGTGAAGTCCGTGGGACTTTGCAGAATCAGCACCTTGCAGGACTGGACTGACACATCCAACAAAGCAGTGATTAGAGAGTGTAAGAGAAGAGACACTGCAGAATTCCACGGCTAGAGGACACAGACCCCTCCATCATCAGCAAAGTCCATACTAGAGCAACCATTAATAAGATCAGCACTCTGCCCTCCTCTTCAACTCCACGTATTTAAAAGAAAACTGGCCAATGGTGAGGCTGCCTTATCTTATCTTCCCACCTGAAATGGATGTATTGGACAGTTGCACCAACACCTAAGTTTCAGTACCGCATGCATCCTCAGAAGGGAATGGAGT
The DNA here is from genome assembly GCF_965140235.1 of Caretta caretta. Lineage (NCBI taxonomy): Eukaryota > Metazoa > Chordata > Testudines > Cheloniidae > Caretta > Caretta caretta. The sequence continues at coordinate 42,992,792 of NC_134209.1, read as the reverse complement.
GAGAAATTAGGTCTCACTGCAGCTATTCTGGGGCTTTCTCAGTACTTATGTCCCAGAATACAACAATGTGCTTCTGAAACCCTAGCATCATTTAAATCATGTGCCAGTAGCATGCTCTGAGAAAGTTTGAAGCAACTCTGGCTCTGCTTTGCTTCCTTTCCATCTAATAGGATTGTTGCAACATATAACCCATCAGTTTTGTGACACAAAATAGCTAGTGCCTTCTTTACCACTGAAGAGCAAATGAAAAGGTTCCTATCAGTCAGCAGAACAGTAATTCTTCTTTTGACCTACTCAGTGTGAGAGAGAATTTGGAAAAGTTCTATGCTGAGATTTTCAAAGCCAGCTATAGGATTTATTCACACAATTCTCACAGAAATTAATAGGAGCAGTTTTCAGAGTAGCAGCCGTGTTAGTCTGTATCCGCAAAAAGAAAAGGAGGACTTGTGGCACCTTAGAGACTAGCAGTGTGGCTTTGAAAATATCAAGCCTAGGATTTTTTTAGCAGTTTATGTAATGTGCCAAAGCACTAATTTGCAAAGAGAGAAGGTGGGTGAGAGAATATGTTTTATTGGACCAACTTCTTTTGGTGAGAGAGACAAGCTTTCAAGCTTACACCGAGCTAAGATCAAAAGCTTGTCTCTTTCACCAACAGAAGTTGGTCCAATAAAACATATTCCCTCATCCACCTTGTCTTTCTAATATTCTGCAACCAACATGACCACAACAACACCTACTTTGCAAAGTCATTTATAAGCCTACTAACAGAGAATGTAATATGTAGTTGTAAATTACTTTGGAATGCACAAAAAGCAGGTCTTAGGATACATATGCAAAACAACATTACTTCGTTTTCCTTTAAAACTGCAGTTTGCTGGGAAGGAATGTTGTCTGTTCATTAGAACAGGGGACTGGAAGTCAGGATATTTGGTACTTAAGAGCTCTTGAATTAAGAGAATTATCCCATTGAAAGATTGAAAAACCACAAGCAACTCTTTGAAGCCCATCATGCTACCAGGAAGGATTTTTATCTGCCATTTTAGTAGCCAGTGATCATAGTAACATATATGTCCCTGCAGCTGTCAGGTGCTTCAGTAAGTATTTTGGTATAATGTAGTTAATAGACATTTTAATGTTACTAAGTAGGGAGTGAATGTAAATAACATTATTGATATAAATCCAATTTGTTTTTAAGGGAGAGCCAGGAAAACCAGGTGAACAAGGGTTGATGGTAAGTACCTTTATTTCTTCTGTTTCCAGTTCACTAAACAGTTATAAAAAGTACCTTTATGTTCTCTTCATAAGTAATAACTCCAAAGAGTCTTATGATTTTGTTCTGCTTAACCCTTTTTTATTACAAAAGTGTATGGATTCTCCTCTGTAATGAGAGACTTGAATGACAGATCTCCTATGCACAACAGGCTGACTCTTAAGGCCAGATTCTTCTCTCAACTTACAGAAGCAGAGGGGACCTCAACCAGCTGGTAGCACGGAAAGGAGAAAGAGCCAGCCGAGTTGCACAATACTCCACTCCCAGGGAGTCCCCATATATGTCCTCCCTTCAAAGCTTAATTGTTGCCTCTTGCCCAAGTCTTTAGAGAGCCCAACTCTCACCTGGCTCTGTGGTGACAGTCCAAGCCCCTTTCGCTGATGGAACAATAAAGAGGAAATGCTGCACACTGAAATTCACAGGGTCTTCTTCTCCCTAGGAGTTTTTTCCCCATATATGGGAGCATCTGGCCCTTAATTCCATAGTCAAGGGAATGCATTTTTAATGAGTACAATGATCTGGGAATAGTTGTGTTCTGCTGCATCAAGAAGACTAACCCCATTCAATTTGAAATAAAATGAGTACCATCATTTTTAACCCCCACTTCAACCAAAGAGCCGGTGAAAGAGTGACTGCTGCCCTGTGCACACATGATATGTGGTCCATACACTGGTTTTTGGCCTTTGAGGTCTCCTCTCACAGTGCTGGCCAGGCCCAACCTTATTCTCTTATGAGAGCTGACAAAATCACAGCCCATGGCCCTTTTGGATTTGTGGATCTCTAGAAGCCCTGGGTAGCAAGATAACAGGATCAGTAATCAGACACAAATTTGATTGCTTATAGTCTGAATTTCTGAAGGTTTGAGCAGAAATGGTGTTGTTTTATCTTGAAAAACTTCAGATTATTTTGGATGGCAATAGGCACATATTCTTAGAAGCTGATGAACCTAAGAAATGTCTTGGCTCTGAAATGTCCTGCTGGGAAAACAGTTAAAGAAAATCCTATGGCTTGTTCATTTGAAGATAATGATTAAGGAAAAAAGAGTACCACCCAATGTTCTGATCAGTTTATGTCTTTTCTCCTTCCCTCTTCTGTTTTTCTGATTGCCCATTGATTATAAAGTGTATAATAGCTGCGGGTTTGTTTTACGTTTGCTTTAATACTGTTCTACGTGCTATCATTAATGCACTATGGACCAGATTCGCTCAGGCTCTATAGCAGTGTCTTCTAGTACAGACCTTGGCACAGGATCACCAGAGGCAAAGTCTACCTGGATGAGGTTTGCAGCAGTGCACGGTGCCTGCAACCTCCTTGCCACTGGTAGAGACGGAGCGAACCATTCCAAAAATTAGGTTCAGTGGGATTACTCATGTGAATAAATGCTACAGGATCAGGCCCTACACTATTTCTGTGGAAATAGGCACACCTACCTCATAAGGATGTCATAAGGCCTAAATGTTGGTAAAGCGCCTTGACATCTTCCTATAAATGTGAGAAGTATTTTTAGAATGGGAGAAACTAAGGTTCCAATCTTTGCAATTATGGACCAACAACTGCAGTGCACATCTTGAAACTACTTAGCTTTGCTAACTATTTTCTACTCTCACAAATAGTCAGTCTTGCAGCCTTCCAAGTGGAATAACACTTCACAGAGAGGGACTGTTGGGAGATAATGAGATGATAGCAAGTCTTGGCAGCCTGTGTGTCGGTGTTCACCCACAGCATACAGTACACCGACACGCACAGCAATTGCACACCATATTGTGTGTTACTCCTTACGTAGTAGTTATGGCAGAGGTTTCATCACAATAGTTCTCAAAATAAACCCTCCCTATACTTTCAAAGTATATTACAGAGACACTGTAAAGTCATATAAGGTCTGAATTCACACAGGCTTAAAACTTGACTAATATAGTAGCAAATATAATTCTTATTTAGAAGCACCAATTAAAATAAAATCTTCACACACATTTTCCCTCAATTTGCTTGCATAACTTCACTTAACATTAATAAGAGTTATTCAGGCATACTGAAGTAAGGACAGATTGGAACTAAAATGTGATGATAACATATAGGCACAATTTGCATACATGTGTAGGGCCTAGAGTGAGCACAGTGACTTTTTAAATATTATTCACATGTACATACAAGTCACTGGATATATTAAATTCTTATATGTAAATTTAAAACAATTCATGCTTCTGTACACAATAGTCTTAAATCATTTTAATGTAGCTGGATTCCTGAGAATAATTTTCTTCAGTTAAATGAGAGATCCACTGACTTCAATGGAGTTATGACGGTTTACACCAGCTGGTGGTTGGCTCCATTTTACTGAAAGCTCTTGAACAGATAGCAATGTTGCATTGATTGATAAAGGAAACGCATACTTCAGATGAAATCAGTAGGGCAGTTGGTATTACAGTGCCACTTCTCACTTGGAGGAGGTTTGGTTGGACCAGCTTGGGGATGGCCAACCCCTGGTTCCAGAGAGGCACAGGAGAGGAAGTGCTTGTGCTCATACATGCAGGAGCTTAGTCCCCACTCTCCCAGGTGCCTTAGAATGAAGGTCGGAGTGCCCCTTAAGGAGAGAAGGGGTTCTCTGCTTCTCATTGGCCAGTGGGACTCATGGGGGAATAGAGGGAGCCAATTAGCTCTTACAGGCACCCTCATTTCAGTGTAAAGATGCCCCATAAGTCTTGGGGCCATCTTGAGGCTACTGCTGCCCCCTCTCCCTCCCTATTGTTGAGATACTGTTGATCTCCGTTTCCTAGATACTGTGGCTCTAACTGATTGTATCTTCTGTATTGGGGAGGTGTTTTTTCCATTAGGGCCAAATTGTCAGGATGACAAGGATGGAAGGGTCCCTTTCCTTGCAGCATCATGGAAGACCAGTTTTAGGTGAAAGAGAGTGAGAATACAAATATTTAAGGTTAGGAAGTGATAAAGGAGTATTTAGTTTGTCACCTCTTGTGTCTTCGGTCTAATACAGATAAAGGTTAAAGGTAGTACCCGGAGGTAAATCTGAGTAAAAGGCCCAGGATATAACTATTTGTCATTTTTGTGTATATGGAGAGAGGAACGCTACGTCTTCTGAGACTGAGGTAACCCTCATTTCCCCTCAAGTGTGTGTAGGGTGGGCAGAAGATTCAGAGATGGGCTGAGTTGTGGAGTTAGGCTAAAGTGAGTCAGCTCTGAATTACTGGTTAGCTGGTAGGCAGCTATTTAGCTCCATACTGAACTAAGTGAAATGCCTGGTATGTGAGGGGGTGAGTGGATTGTGCCCCTTCCAACCCCCACACTTGAAGCCTGCCACTTACTATCCATCCTTGTTGTCTGTGTTTTATTCACTTGTGTGTCCCAACCAATATGCTGTACAATCTTTAATACCCAAGAAGTGGTTCCCATTATTTCCTTCTCGTTTTCAGAACTGAGAATAAGAAATTTGAATTGCTGATCATTTTGTACCGGGAGTTAGAATTTCTGGTTGCAAACTAGTGAGTGCCTCATTTGTGGTTTGTGACAAGAAACTTCAACTCCTGGCACTGAAATATTAATGTTCTTATACTGTTTTATATGAATACTTTGCAGTCTCCATTTGGAGTGTTTAAACACTTCTTAAAGCATTTTGTGTCAAGTTCAGTGGTATGTGCCTGCTGCTTTGTGCCATGTCAGTGGTACAGAGCAACTGGACACCTGGCTTAACAGTCAAGTAAGCTAATTTTACAGCTGTTTTGCATCCCTAGAGTAGTGCAAAGCAGCCAGAGTGTACTGGTAGTAAATACGGACCTTTGCTTTTGGGATGCAAAAGTTTCATGCTACTATAATCGTCCCTAGTGCAAAAGCACCCCAAGCTACGTATAAAGTCTGTAGGATTAACAACTTTGCATTTATCCACTTTCACTGGGCAACTCTTCTAGAAAACATGACCTACATGTTGTTTTTTTCAGATATGCAAAACAAGGGCCTGATCCTGGAGTCCTCTCTCATAAGAAACTGTCACCCTTGAAGAATAGTAGAAGACTGCAGGATCGGACCCTGAATTCTCAAAGTGCCAAATCTTGAAACTGAAAACCGATTAATTTTCATATGGAGAAAAAGAAAGCAATCTAACTCTGAAATAAGCTTAAAGCGGTTGTCAAAACAGAGACTGTGAAGTGCTATTAGTTTAAACTTTGGTGAAATCCTGAGGGGTAAATCCTCAGCTGATGTAAATTCCCACAGGTCCATTGATTTCAGTGAAGTCTGCCCTGAAGTCAGTGGAGCTGTGGGAATTTACACCAGCTGAGGAGTTTAATAATTTTGCTTTTATACGTGTAAGATCTAGACAAAGCTATAGTGCACTATTTGTGCCATTCTGGCAGTGTAATCAATATAAATCCTGGATGAGTTTATTTTAGAATTAAGTTGGCTACAATTTGCAACTTAGGGGCTAAAAGTTGGCAGCCAAATTTTCAGCCTATAAATCCTAAGGCAATTATTCCTTCCTCCAACACAAATCTAGGTGGCTGTTTGGAGTTGCTCGTGCCAGTTGCCAGCAAGAATGTCAGTCATGTGGTTTTCATCCTTTTTAATGTTCCTCTACCTCAAGTCTCTGCATGTTTTAATTTGGCATCTCATATGAAAATATAGTATGCGTTTGTATGCTTTTGTATGTTTTAAATATACCTCTAGTATTTGAGAGTAGACGAGATGTAGTTGTTTTTCAAAATGGATAATTGTCTCTCTATTTTGGAAGGTAAAAAACATAACTCATTAAGATACTGAGATGTTAGGCCAAATTTTCAAAGATCTCATCAACAGGTGAGCTATAGAAAACGTATGTGCACAAATTGTGTGTGTAAGCCAGTAAATGAGAAAATGAAATCAGTTTGCCTGTGTAAATATGCAAATGAAGAGTTTTGTAGGAGCAACAGATGTACAAATATTTTGCATGGTTCATGTGGCCCAAATGCTAAGCGCTTAACAAATTGTGCACTCTACAAATGCAGTACATTTTCATTACATGAGTACAGAATAGTGTACAGTCATACAGCTGTACTAGGATGTCTCCAGTGGAGTATTTAAGGTCTGTTGAGCAAATAATGAACATTTGGGGCTCTATCCAGCTGATATTTTCTGGTTTCAGAGGAACAGCCGTGTTAGTCTGTATTTGCAAAAAGAAAAGGAGTACTTGTGGCACCTTAGAGACTAACCAATTTATTTGAGCATGAGCTATAGCTTTCCAAAATAAGAAAACTGCTGAAGATTAAAAGTGCTGGCTGCCCAGCTGGCCAACTTAAGTCAGGTGGTCTCCGTCCACTGAAAAAGTCCTTTCTCACACACACACACACAGGCCGAAGCCTGGGCGACAGCGTGTTGCAAAAGAGGCATGTAACAGGCAAAATATAATTGCTTTAATTGCAATTTGTTCAGGCAGATAAAATTCCCTATTCTTGTGAAAAAATTCATCATAGCTTTAACGATCACAGATAATCTGTTCTTGGTGCAAATCTCATCCCCAAAATAGGCACCTCTTATGGAATAGCATGTGTAGGATCAGACTGGAGTATTTGCTCTGTATTTACTCAGAGGATAAAGTGCCACTACTGAATTATCAAATCTGCTTTCTGCAGTATCAGGACTTTCTCTGGAGGTTTTACTATCCTGAAGTGGCATTATTGGAGGCATCTAATCCTTTTAGTTCTAGCTTTTCCCCCATTTATCACTGAGCTCTTGCAGTGCTCTCAGTTTAAAAAAAAAATCAGTTTGGGCATATTTCCTTCCTGCGTCTTTCTTTCTATATCTACATGACTTATTCTGGAGGAGCAAGTTCACGAAAGCAGAAAGGCATGTCTCTTCACTTCCTCCTTCTGTTGCTGCCTCCACCCATGCTCCGCCCACCCACCACGTGTTGGACATCTTGCCCTTCCTGCTGGCGTCTTCCCTCCCAATTCTTTAGTGTTCCATACTTTCCCCCTTTATCCTTGGTCTTCACTTACCAGTCCTCCTGTCCTCTGGCTACTCAGCCCTGGCTCCTCCAGTTGGTGCTGTCCCTGCTTTTGCCCTTCCTTCAATCAGTGAAGGACTGAATTCACCCCACTTCTCTCTATGTGATCTGCCAATAACTCACTCATTCTCTTATCCTCATGGACCAGCAAATCCAGTGGGAGGCAGTTAATGAGGTATGATATATGTTAACATTTAACTGATTCTGAAAGTATCTTTTAAAATACAATGGATATTTTTACTTTCTTTATCCACTGACCCTGAGAATGAGTTAACAATATCTTTCTTTGCCAAACCAAAATTTTGAGCCATATACATGAAATCACAGAGGGACAGTGGAGAATTGTTGTTTGTGTTTTTTTAATTACTATTCTTTTAAAAAAAAGTTTTAGGAGAACAGTTTTGGCACATCACTCTTTAAATTCATAAACTACTCTCTTGTTCTAGAAATGTTGAGTCTTACTTTAATTCACAAATTGTGTGACATAAATGGATGCAAATCTATGCATGTAAACGTCAACTCTTTGTTCAAAGGGAAGTTTTGCAAACATTGGGGAACCTAAACTGACCCGAAAAAGAAACCAAAGTTGAAATGTTGAAGTTATAATGCAAACCAAATTAAATGGTAAAATTTTATCATCCCTGAGCCAGATCCTCAGCTGGTATAAACTAGCATTTCTCCACTGACTTGCTTGAAACTATTTACCTCAGCTCAGGACGTGACCCATAGTTTAGTTCCAAGAGTATATTGCTCAATTTATAATTATCTCTTCTGCACTTGTGGTATTATCAAATAGAACGACACTTACATTTTCTGGGATGCCATAGCAACAGAGATCGGCTGAAGAAAAGCACTACATAAAAACTAATTAATTGTTGCTGTTGTTTTTTCCATCAGTGAATGCAAATAGCATTGAGGCCACTGCTTAATCAGAATTTATGTGAAGTTTCCCATCTGATAATTAGTTTGTTTCTTACTTAGCTATTATTTTATCCAGTTGACTTCACCAATACTAGAGACAAATGCAGTTAAACATAAATACGTACTATAAGAATGAATTAGCGCTGCATGGGGCAAGTCTCCTTTGGAGCCATACAGGACCATATTTTCAAAACGTTTTCATGTGCTCATTGTGCATACAAAACAGGATCAGATGTTCAGTGGGTGAAATCCTGGCTCCAGTGAAGTTAACGACAAAACCTTCATTGACTATGCAGCCTGGATTTCACCCCTGATATAAGGTTAGAGCTTTACACTGTCCCCTGGTTCAGATTTCTATTTCAGTTTTTCTGCCCGCAGGCTGGCAGGGGCTGGAAGTTTTGTAGGGCCAACAGACAGGGAGCAACAAAATGTGTACTGTCTCTTTAAAGGAACAGCAAATTTGTGAGGTTTTTGCGAGTGTTCCAGTGAGAGGGATTGGACATTGCAGGGGAGACCGTTCGGGGGAAACTCGGGGCTGGAAGGGCTCTTGGTGTCACCTTGCAAGTAATAACTAGGCTATTGGAAGGCCACTGCACTGTGAGCCAGCTGCTGCTGGTATCAGGGCTCTGAGCCAAAGCTGCACAGCATAGAGTCACCAAGGGTTACAGGGCAGACGGTGACACAGCCACTTACTGGTCTGGGTTGAAACCTCGAGCATCACGTCAACATGCAAGCAGGTGACGGAGGAGTTTTTCAAAGTCACAGTATCACACTTTGATACAATTTATGGCCATTGAGAGATGTTTTACTTCATTAAAAGCATCTAATATAAATATGCCTCAACAAGCAAAAGCACTCACATCTCCTTTATTTTTTCATTACGTTTTCTCATTTGGCATTTACATTCGCTATCCATGAAATCTGATATCTTGTAAAACAAATCATCTGTGCTACACCAGATCATACAAATAAAAATGGTCCAAGTTCCTATTTCTTACATTTCCTTGAACGTTAAACATCTAGGTAATTTGAAATTGGATACAAAACACCTTGAATGTCTCTTCCTAAAATATTACAATCTGAAATTACTTTATTTTTAGGGGGTTGGACTAGATGACCTCTTGAGGTCCCTTCCAACCCTGATATTCTATGATTCTATGATACTTTTAAACTACATTATAATATTTTCAGGACAGATTTATATATTTCCTCATCACTATAAAACTTTTTCCTGTTCTGTAACTTGCTAAAACACACACAGTTAACAGATTGTGCTTAAAAATATTTGGACAATATAATGATTATTCTGTTCTTACCCCCACTTTTTCATTTTAATAGAAGAGTTGGCTGTGTAAGGCAGCTCAGAAGAAAATCCTGATCCCACTGAAGTCTATAGTTTTACCATTGACTTCAGTAGTGCCAGGATTTTACTCCAGGTGTTTACTAACCAGAGAACACCCAAGTATCAAATCATCTGACACACCTCCATTTGTTCATCTTTGCTGTTCTCAACCCTAAAGAGACAGAAGTCCAGAGACCAATTAAATTCACAAAGTAGTGATTAAAGCCAATCTAGAAGTCTTCTGGCTTTTACATGCACACTGTCACACAAACCAGTTGGGTCACCTTATCCCAGGATATCCCATTTTTCACTAGCATCAGATGGAGGCATGTGCAATGTGTTGTAAACACACTTATAATCAGCTGGAGCAATCAATTAGCTTCCCCGCTGCAATTATACACAATTAGCAATATGAGGTTCTTGTGAACTACAGCCTCCCTCCAGTCTGTCTTCAGAACGTATGTGCCAGTGGTTAGGCCTCCAGAAGACATTCCCAAACCTGTCTTTCATCTCTGGTAATGCTCTATATTACCTTCTGACATATTAGCTATGTTTACTCACTGGGTATCTTAAGATATTATACTGTTTAAAGAAGTAGCTTTACAAAGATTTTGATGGCCTCTGATTAGCAGAAGCTACACTTTTATTTTTATTGTATTTTAGCATTATTTTAGCTCCCTGTTTTGTGCAGGCATTACAGCCAAGGCATTGAAACCTGACTGCTTCAGGTTAGCCTTCCCAGTCCACGTTAGAATTTAAATAAAAGTGGCATACTCTTTAAATGTGCTGAGCACCTGCAGCTCCCATTGACTTAATGGGATTTCAGGGAGCTCAAATGCTTCTCAGAGCCAGGACACTTTAATTTAGGTTACAAAACATGGATTGAGGAGCCTAACTTGAGGTATCAGGTTTGAAAATTTTGGCCCAAGCCTCCCAGCAGGTCAGTAAAATAGATAAGTATTATCATCCCAATTTACACAGGGGACTGAGGCACAAAGGAGATTTGGCTAAAGCCGTATGAACGTCTTCGGTATTAGTGGAAATAAAAATTAGGTGTAGGCCACTTGTCCTCAAGCTCTGTTCCTTAACTACAATAACATCCTTTCTGCTGCTAATGGCGATAGTGACAGTAGGCCAGATGCCACTCTATGCTCGACGTGGAAAGTAGCAAAGTAGTGTAGATTGGGCCTTACGCTAGAGGAGACTACTGTGTGTTTCACCTGTCTCCATACACTGCAAAGGCTCCAGGGCTTGGGGGAAAGGTAGAACTGAGATGGGGAAGAGGAGAAGGCGCTCATGCAGCATATGCCCTTCAAGTTCAGCCAGAAATTCAGTAAATAGCTACCCACATATTATCCTGGTTGAATGTGCGGCTGCAAAGCACCGCTGAGAAGGGTTTCATTGCAGCCACTAGCAGGGACCAAAATGTGGCTCCTGAGGGAGCCGTGCTATGGAAGTAAGACTTAGGGAGCTGTGTGGAAACTGAGCCTCTCTGTAGATGTTTCTGGAGCTATCCCAGGGCCTAAAAGGGGTCCAGTACATTAGGTGGGCAACACAGCCCTCTCCCAATTCCAGGGGAAAAGTGGGAGTTTATCATGTAGGGTAGCAAGTGCTCCCAATTGCAGTCCTAATAAGAAAAGGTAATTAAAATTTTACCAGATTTTTACTTATGTGCTTAGAGACCCATATGAGAGAGACAAGGTTGGAGAGGTAATACCTTTTATTGGACCAACTTCTTCAGCTCTCTGTAGCTCAAAATCTTGTATCTTTCACCAACAGAAGTTGGCCTAGTAAAAGATATTGCCTCTCTCTAATTGTCTCTCTAATACCCTGGGTCCAAGCTGACTACAAGAACACTGCAAATATATATATATATATATATATATATACACACACACACACACGTATCAATGCTATATTATTCTAAAAGGGAAGGCTTCCAACATGCTTTGTTAGAAATTGTAGACAACCCATTAAAAACAGAATCTAAGGGAAGTCCGGAACATGCTAAAATTTTGGTATTTAACTAAGTTCTCTCCTTTGGTATATAAATGGCTACATTTCCATTGTTCTACCTAGGAGATGACTGGAAGGTGGGTGGGGGGAGGAATCATCGGTGGATCAGCTGCACAAAGTTTCCACACAGCTTTGAGTGCCAGATCTTCACCAGTCCCAATGCCACAGGGCAATCCTTCAAAGAAATACTGCTCCCATTTAACTGAGCTCAGCAGTTTGGAAGTTCACAGGGTAAGAAGCACTTGTCAACCTGAATATCTAGGTAAGTTTCTAATTACAACTGCCATTTCTGAGCTTAGTGCTGGAGGCAGCCATCTTGCTGAAGAGTGATATAATCTCTGACTCAAGTAGTGTAAGAGCTCAATGGAAGAGACAGGAAAACAATTTCCAACCTGATTTAATACAGGTTTGGGTTTAAGCACCATAAAGAGAACACTAATAATGACATAAAATACTTCATTTTAAAATATCATCCACTGTTTTCTTTGCACAACTGTTAACCCATTTAGAAAGTGCTTTAGGAAGTAGTTTACTGTCTCTTCCACTGGGCTTGCATGCATTTAGACTTTATCTGTGCTACGATTTCCTTCCTAAAATTTCTTTCAATTGCCACGAACAAATTCAGTTCCATCTGATAGCAATGTCAGGAGCTCTACTGTGAAAATCACCAATGGAATTAGACGCAGTACTTAAAACCACCAACAGCAGCCTGTAGCCCTGTCTATACGAGAACTCCAATTACTACTGCCCCTGGTGGAGCTGGAGTGGTGGTGGCGATGGTGGGGAAATTCTAGGGAAAATGCCTGGTTTGCCACAGCCACAGGGTCACAGATTATATCACTTTTCAGCAGACTAGAAGCCTCTGGCACTAGACACAGAAATGTCCCATATATAATTAATAAACTCCCATTTCACAGTTTATTCTCGGAGATAGCAATAATATATTAATGATATTAACTTCTGTTTAAATAGTCACTTTCCGCTGAAGGATCCCAACTGGCTCTTCAGTGAGAGATACCTTAGAAGAAACATAGAGAGATACCACTTCAAAAAGTATAGACATAGAGCACCACTGAAATACAGCCACATTTGTGATGGAGGTCAGCAAAGAACAGGAGCACAGTTGGGGGAAGGCAAATTTTGCCAGAGATCTCATGCCTAACCCTTGCTATAACAGTACCAGGGATTTTTTAAGCTGTCATCCAAAATTGTTTTTCACCCTTACAATCTGGACTAAGGGTTCTTGGTAAAGGCTTCCTTTAAAGAACTCATTGTTATGATACTATTGTTTTCATTTTGGAGGTGTCTGAGGCACTATCCTGCATGTCTCAAGGTTTATAGGGGGTGCTATTTTTGATGGCATGGTTAATGTAACACTGTTTTTGATGGCCTATTCCACTTCACCCCATGTACCTGGATTAGTCTCCCTCGCCTTGTCCACCAAGTGACCTTACTATCCTTTTTCAGATCCCTAATCAAAATTCAGGTCTTCGGTCTAGCTAATGCCTGCTCTGGTGCTGCCTGCCGCTAGACTGATGCTTAAGCATTTAGGGCTCTATCAGACCTTCAGACCACGCTCCTGCATTACAGCTGTACTGTCTGAGTGAGAGGTCCAGTATGCTTGGAGTGGCAATTGCTGTGCCCCTAACGGGGTGCACTGCAATGTGTGCTCCTTTCTGTGGTCAGGCAGCTCTGCTGACCAGTAGAGAGGAAGGTAGCGCCATGGCTCCAATGCACCGAAGTCAGTGCAAAATTGCCATTGGCCTCAATAGAATGGTTAAGAGCCCTACATTGTAACTGTATTTCTTCAGGGCAGGGACCAGGACTTTTACTTGGTATGTAAAGTGCCTCACACATCACAGTCATTATATAAACAATAATAATAATGCTCAAACTGGAAAAAATATGGTGTGCTCCGACCATTCCACAGTTTATCCTTTTTTTATCAGGTATTAGGAGTAATGGGATGATGTTACCACCCACAGTACACCTCACTATTTGAGTTACTTGATCCCAGTTATTAGAGGATGCTAACAATTACCAAGTATGCTTGATACAGGAGAAATGCAAGGAGCCCTTTTGCTCACCAGCACAGCTGTGTGGAAAGTTGCAGCATTGCTGCAGGTAGCACAAGGGGAATCTGATACGGGTGGGGGATTCAGCTGAGTGTTTCTAAATTAATGGGTGTCGTGGTGACTGGCTCTAGAAGAAGCTTTCTCTCTTTTTTTCCATTGGGGGGAGAGAGAGAAAAATACACCTTGTAAATTATCACTGTATGTTTTTATGCCCCTGACTGCTTACCCAATGTACTGCACTCAACAGGACACACATGCTATCAACATCCTGGTATTTTTTCAACTTCACCTTGAAATTTCTTGCACTTCAGTGCCACCCACAATTAACAATCAAGAAACATGCATTCTTTTATTCCCACATCCAGCATTCCCCCCTCCCCCGCCACACACACACCCCCCCCTCAGCCACCAACAGACTTTCTTACCAAGCGCCAACCACTTAATGGAAATAAGAGCTGACTTATTCTACAGTTTCTTGAATTCTGTGGCCTGGAAGGACTTGTCCTCCAGCCTAGTAAACCAGACAGCAGTTCCAGCCACTGTCCTGATTCTTCCCAGTGCTGAGCACATTCAATTCCCACTGAAGATTGGAAGCTGAAAGCACTCAGCACCTCACAAGTGGCTTTCCGCATCTCTGAAGATCAGGCACTGAAGTCAACAGAAAGGAGGATGCTCAGAATATTGCACAATCAGGCCCTAATCCTGCTCCCATTGATGCCAATGACAAAACCCACATAATCTTCAGTGGGGCAGGATTGGAACCTAAATAATGAGCTATCCTTATTCATGAGAAATCCAATCCAGGAATGAATTAGTCCAGGGAATTAGTGCCTGAAGGTGATAGGATTTTTTATGGTGAAACTGGAGAACATTCTATTTCTGTTTGATGCTTAAACATTTAGGGCTCTATCAGACCACTCTCCTGCATGACAAAGGCACTAACCTAAATTTTTCAAACTTGGACACCCAAAGTTAGTCACATAAATCCAAATATGAAACCTACATAACTCCATCCGTATTGGCAATTCTAGGACCCATAATTCACCACCGTTGGAACTCATCCATGCTAGCAAGGGTGGTGGCTGTGGTGTGTCATCCAACACCTCAGGGGATGAACAGCTGAAAAGTGCAGAAGGTTATTGTGTCAGGGAGAGAGTGTTGAACAGAACACATTCTGCACCCTGGACATTCCCATTGCCTCTATCTCCACTGGCCAGCAATGGGGTGAAGATCACACTTCACCCTCTTGATTAATGTTGTAATGGCTGTTCTTCCACTGTGTGCCAGGAAACTCCAGGAGGCATTGTGTCCCTTAGCAACCTCTGCCCTGCTTTCACAGCATATGCCATAAAGCAAAATCCATCCCTATATTTCAGAGCAGCATTTTCATTGTGCAAGCTGAGTGTCTAAACAACTACAGCTCTGGTATCGCTCCCCTCTTTGACTTGGGGCAAGTCACAAAGGGCTGGATTTTGTGTTCTCTTCTGTTCGCTTTGTGTCACTCAGGCAGCACAGACAATTGACATACCTGACTAGTAAAGAATTTCCCCTGCGTTGTGGATCTCTCCAGGGGTGACAGAACCAGCTTCTGCAACAGCTTCCCCACCTTCCCTTGGCCATTGCCTAGGAAGAGGGATACAGGAAGGACTTGTGTTGGAGCTGATCTGACTTCCTCCAGGACCAACTGACGTGGATCGAGGAGCTGCATGATTTCCCTGATGCCTCTCCTCTGCAGCCAAGCTCCATTTGGGTGAAGTGGAGAATCCAGGCCATTGAAGTCCCATTAAAATCAACAAGACATGAGCACATGCTTAATGTTAAGCAGATGTTTAAGTGCTTTTTTAAGACAACAGCCCATTAACCTCTCTGATCATCTGTAAAATAGGGATAATAATGCTTCCCTATCTCTCAAGGGTGGTGTTAAGAATAATTGGTTAATGTTTTTAAACTGCGTTGAAGAATAAAAGCACTGTAAAAGCACTGTAAAATGCTATGCAGATTTGCTTAGTCCTAGACTTAGAGAGGTGTGTGTTGCAGGGGAGGGGGAGTTTATTTATCTTTTATTCCCAAAAATGTTCATTGCTTAAATCTTTTCTTTATGTTGGCAAGCGAATATGTAATGTAGGTATTTCACTGTGGAAGCACACCTGTTTCTTAGCTGGTATTAGAAGCAGAAAGGCCTTAGCTTTCTAAATGCTGACACATTTGCATCTATAAGAAGAAACAGACAGAATGGAATATAAAAGATTAAAAAAGGAGGGAAATCTGAATTTTTCAGTGTGTAGTTAATGCTGTTCCAAAAAAGAGGAGAAAAGATCCATTGTACATTTCCAGCAGAAAGTTTTACTTTTCCTTGATGTCCAAAACATCAGCTGGTTTCAGTCCAGCATAAGAATGCTTACACAATAGGGCATTTTTAATTGGTCATTTAAGCTTAAATTGGCTACATTATTATGCTAATTAAATTATTTTCCCTTTTCAGGGGCCTCAGGGACCTCCAGGACAAAAGGTATAGTATAAACAACAATACTGTGAAAGTGATTATACTTCCTAGTGCCAAATTGCAAGCAGGAGAGGTGAATGGAATTAGCTACTGTACACCACATTGAAGCAGTTAGTTTAGTCTGTGAATTTTGTTTTCCGAAAATACAACTACATAATGTGAGACACAGGATTTCTAATTTTGCCCATTATAGGAAATTCAAGCAATGCAGAGCAGACTGTTTTCAATCTGTCTGCTGAACTTGCAGGTTAAAAGGGCACTATAATTTTCTTTATTCAAGTACTGTATAACTATGAAACCAAACTTGAAACACTGTAAAAGGTGGGGGATAAAGTTTCAAATTGAATGCATGTCTTTACTCAAGTAGATCAGTGCCATATGACCAAAAAAGTGACCAGAAGAAATAAAGGATGTAGGTGTTGCTGATAAATGGTGTTTGGTTGGCTGTATTCAGGTGGCCTGCCGGTGTCTTCCTATTTCTATGGTAACCTGACAACTGACTTCCTGTGAATGCTTTCAGCATTATTTACACTCATTAGGACTGACTGCTGCAGTTTGATGGAATGAACCAAGGATTTATGGGATTGAACCATCAGAACAATACTAAATATATCGGTAATAAAAACTAGTAGGCTGCACTTTGCCAGTGTGTGACCCAATTATCATGAAGGCCAAATTGTTTGAAAAGTGATTTCAGAAGATAAACAATATTGTCAAAGATGTTTAAGAAAATTCATTTAATGATTTAAAATTATCTAGAGAAAACCTAAAAGAATAATTATCCTTCAGAGGTGGGAATGATATTATCCCCTATTTTTCTGTCCCTGAGACTGTCACAGGCACAGCATTCTTTGAAATCTGGGTTGTTTGGCATTGGTTAAAACAAAACATTTCAAACAAAAGAAGGTAAAAGCTATGAAGATGTAACGGCTTGATCCTGCACCATTCAAGTCAATGGGAGTTTTCCCACTGACATAAATAGGAGCAGGATCAAGCCCTAGGACTAAGGAGAGGAGCGTTGTATGCTTAGCAATATAACCTCTGATAGACAGTGTGTGAAATTGTAAAGCTGCCCTAGTCCCCATGTTGCCATTTTAAAACTACTCCTTCAGACTTGGGAGGTACTTTAATAGCATGCTTAACATCAGCAAAGCCTTTCTTTCTTTTTTTTTTTTTTTGGATATTAGAAAATCTGAGATCCTTTTGCATGATTAAGCATATGCTAATTTTAAACCTGTTTTATTTATGCATGTCAGCATCTTATAAGAAAAATCAGCAGATATCAATAAGGGAACAGTCCATACTAAAAAAAACAGTTTATCAAGAGCCTGATGGCTTACCTCCCTTCTGAGCCTGTGTGTTGCCCTCTGTTTTTTGGGAGGAAGAACAAGAATATGTGACTGTTCACTAATGCCCCCTATTCCTGATTAGCATTCATGGGCTGCTTGCATCAAGCAACAACAGGGCTGGTACAGACAATGCTACCAAGTCTGCATCCTTCGGGGGCCTCCAGGTCCTGAAGGCCTCCCCACATCCCTCCAGCAGGGAAAAGGGTGAAATGCTCATTTGATATCTCTTGCTAAGGTTACAGTGCCACGTTGTATGGAATACAAACAATTTCTGAATGACTCACAGCTCTATGGAGACAAGAGCTGGAGCCTTCTGAGAGTTCAGGATGTCTCCCTTTACTGTGGCCCATTCTGGGACACATGACACATTTCCTCCTTTTCCTATTTAGCAGCAATTTTCCATCCATTATTCTCCTAACCCAATCCATCCACAAATGCAGGCATCAATATTGGACACATTCCCTAATGACTTCTATGTCCCCGGACTTCTCCCACTGGACTGAACTTTCTAACTGGTGTGCATAACTGGATGGAGGGGAGAGGGTCCCCCACTGATTCTTTGGTCTTGCAGAAAGTGGACCCAAATGAATGGCTTTACAGGAGGCTCTAGATTTGTTTGAAAGAGTCCTGGACAACAATACACCCCACCACTGGCAATCCCCTTCTCTTTAGAACAAACTAGCCTGTATAAAGAGGCTCAGATGCTTGTGAGCTAAGCTGAGGATGTGTTTATAAATGAAAGATAAATTGATGGTTTCAATGTACTTTTTCACTGAAACTTACTGTTTAAAAAAAAAACCCGCTATGTCAGCACATACTGTACTGCTGCTTTCCTCACCTTCTGAATTGTCACTGAAAATTCATAATGACAGTTGCACAAGTTAGTACAAAAAGACAATGCATCATAAAGAAGTTTACATTTGTTCTAAGGCTTTATAAAAAAAGATCCCTCAAATGTTACATTTCATTGCCGATTTCTTTTTAATTCTTTCTTCACGTCTGCTTCTTGTTTGATCTATAGTGGTTTTTAATGTTTTGATTGTAGTAACTAAAACTAAGCAGTGCCAGACAGAATTATTCCAGCTTATCCCTTAAAAGTACTAAAGATTGGTCAGTGTTACCAGTTGGTAGCTTTAAAGCATAGTTCCTGATATGAATATTTTTAATCACAGAGATCCAAACACTAGATTTAGGAGGCTCTGTCTTCCAAATTCATGCAGAGTGGTCAGTGGAATTGAATTATAATTCTTTAGTTTGTACTGAAGGTTTCAGAACATCACAATATAATCAGCCATTTGAAACTTGGTTAACGAAGTAGGACATCAAGTATGCAATAATTATAACACTAGGACACTTCTGATTAGTGCAGAAGGTCAAGTGGGAAGAGCTCTTACCATCAACAATGATTATTTTTAAAAACATTTTGCACTCATGGCAAGCATGTGTTCAACATAATTCTTTAAGTATTGGGTTTAGAGCTGACATGTTTTATGATTTGTTTGTCTGTTAAACTTGCTAAACCCAAGTCTATGGTTCCCACCAGGGTTCTGTTGGAGTGCCTGGTGTTCCAGGAATAGATGGACATATGGTGAGTTCAATATGAAACTTTTTCGCCTTCTTTTTCAGTGCTGAAAATGCTATTTACTTGAGTTTCTAAAGCCAGTCAGAGTTTTTCTACATGAAAGAATTGCACTGATATAACCAAAGATGTGATTTTTTAACAGATTTTGTTAACTTGCTGCCAAAGACACTGTGGACACTCTTTTTTTGTTTAAGGGACTTTTTCTGATTTAGCTTAAGGCAACTGGCGACAAGTTTAATTGAAACTGAAACAAGCCACTGTGAAACTGGGCTAAGAGTGTTCACACAGGGGTTTGTTTTAGTTTAACTAAATCAGCTTTTAAAAGACACTCGTATAACTTAAATGGAAATGCCTTATGTAGACAAATCCTCAGTCACTATGTCTCATTAGGAATAATTTTTAATTTCCCAATTCATACAATGAAATTTTAGTTTTCTGAACTCCCAGGGAAAGTCGTGAAATACAACAGGATCAATGATTGGCTATAAAAATACACATAAATTAGGTAAGCAAAGATAGCTAGACAAAGATTCTGTTCAAAATGATAACACTATTGTTGCAAAAATAGATGTTGAGGTAAATACGTACAATGTTATTGTTAGTTTTAAATTGAAGTTTGTGTTGGAGGGTTTATTTTGGGTTTGCATTTTATATATCACCAAATATTGCAGTCCCCAGTCATTTATGTTATTCAGACAAAATTTCCATTGAAGTATGTGGGAGTTTTGCTTGAATAAAGAGTAAATAAAGATTGTGGGATCTGGCCCTTAAATGGAAAGAACGAGATAAAGCTTTTAAGCTGAAACGAATACAGTCCTGTTGGTATTATGAGAACATGTAGTTTTAAAGTCTCCTTACAATTAAATTAAGACAACAAATAGCCTTAAATTACTATGTACATAGGGAAAAAAAGACAACCTTATAGCTTTTTGTTGGGCCAGTCCTGCAGAGAGCAATTTTACTCCCATGAGTACTTCCGTTCAAGATAATGGGACTTCTCATGTGAGTAAATTGACTCATGCTTCAGTTTTTTGAGGGTCAGGCCCCCAGTGAGCTATGCCCTCCACCTGCGAGACACCTATGAAATCTGAACCTAGAAACAAGCTTCTTCTTTCACTGATACACAAGACACGGCTGTATTTGGCTCTTTCTATAGATCATGCCAAGTTCTGCAGCTAGGTTCAGGGAGAGATAAATGGAAGTTTGTCAGATGGATGTGTATAACTTTACACAATGTATCTACAAAAAAAGAAAAATACAAAAGATTTTTTGCAATTTCTTTTTTCTTTCTCATGGCTTAATGCCTTTCTATAAAGGACCATGTCTTCTCTGCTGTTTTTACAGTGCCTGGCTCATTGTTGTGCTACTAGTAATAAATAATGAATAAGAAAATGGATTAGAAATGTAGGGGGAACATAAACTTCGATTCACTGTGGAAAAATGCAAACTAATCCATCTGGGAGGAAAATAATCCCCAAAACAATTATTCAGTTGGGACGGGAGGAGGGATTTATCTTTGGTCACTAGTGAAATCAATTTGGTAGTCCTAATCTTTTAGTTCCATCACCAAACTGACTCACAGTTCAGCATGACTGATGGTCTCTGCTTACAAGAGAGGCCTCTGACTAAAACAGCAGGGGTGTTTCACATCAGCACTAAGGTCTGTTGGCTGTGCTGGGTGGGGAAGTTTACATAATATGCCTGGCCCAGCTCTAGACAGTACTATGCATCTGTTTTTCTCATGAACACTTACTTTCCTACCAAACTTCAAAAACACTTGCAGGGAATACCAAAAGGGAAAAAAAATATAATTGATTCACTGTGTTCGGATGACAAACCATTGTATATAAAGATGGTGATATGCATACAAAAAAAACCTTAAAGCATAACTCCAAAGTGTTTGATCGTTTATTTTGAATTGAGTTTTTCTTAACAAAAAAAATGTACAGCATTTAACATTATAATTTGCAGTTCTGGATCTGTATAATTTGATTATAATAGTTAACATTTAATAGTCATTTCATTTTATTGCTAGTAAAACATGAACCTAATTTTGCCATAATATCCGAGGAAGACAAAAAAAAAATAGCGTTGTCTGTTGTAAGACAGCAAAGGAGAAAATATTTTGGAATCAGCATATGTGAGATCTAAGATATGTTAAAATATCACCAGCCAAATTTTTCATGGGGTCTCAGATTTTGCATCTGCTTTTTTGTGACTGTACTTAGTTGAGAGAACGATTCTGCAGGCACAATCACTTATGGGCAAAAACAGTAGAGTGTAGACGCTAATTACCAGTGCATTATTTGTATGTTCAAATCGGGTTTGTGACCATGTAGTCTACCTCCTAAACGTTATCTGGTGTGTCCACCAAAGTGTGGGTGCAAAATTAGTAACATCATCTTTGAAAACTTGGCCTACTTACTTGTAAAGGAAGGACAAGATTAATTCCAGGCAAATTGAACTATATTGGATTGATGATTCACTTCTTATAAAAAAGATTATTTTTAGGGGCTTGAGGACACAAATTTACTCAAGCAAATAGTTTTTACTCACATGAGTAGATGCATTGATTTCAATTGGACTACTCATACGAGTTAGGATTTGCCGGATTGTGGTCAATATTTTTTTTTAAGATAATACATTGGAAAGACCAATGTGGACTTTCACTGCGGGTACGAATAAATGATTCTATGGTCTCACAATTTGTACATCTACCTTCTGAAAGATACGTATACGGCATGGTATTCATACTTTACAAAGGAAAAAATAAATATGGAGTTTCCATAGGAAAAAAAGGAAAAAATGTTACAGTTCTTTATATGCTACTCATCAAATTTAAATTGTGCTTCAAAGATAGAACCTAACAGTTTCTGTTTATAGTTTTATGTTCTGATTTCCTTCAGTAGTTGTGGCATTTTCAAACATTTTCCTCTGTATAACTTGAAGACACTTTTAAATGGTTATACATTTCCTATAAAGGCGTCATCACATTTTCATTCAGGTTGAACGCTTTACTTTTGGCCTGGAAGAAAGAATGTGCACATTACTAAACTAAGAAACTAAATCCTAGAGCAAAGCTATAGAGATCTAAAATAAAAATGTAGACAAAATTCTTTTCATTATACTACAGTTGTTTTTCACAGCCCTTGACGACATGTAATATTTTATTGTGAAAGAAAATGAATTACTTTAATGTAGCACAAATGTGACAAAGGTGGCATGCTGCAATTCCTTTCAGTAAATGACTAATAAATTCCATTTGTTTGCGAATAAATGAAAAAAAAATATTGAAAAGCTAAATTAAAATAACATTGTATAATATATGAAGAGGCGTATAATATACTGTACAATACACCATGCAGTATAAGGTTTGTTCCTGCCAGTGAGCTGTGCAAGTGGATCCCTGTGCTCAGATTTTGGTGCCAAAAGGTTAAATCTTTCAGATAGCATGCAAACCCATATTTTATGCAGGAGATACTGTTGAAAAAGACTGGAATAATAACTTCAGTGTCTGGCTTAATTTTTCCATTGTCCATTGTAGGCTTCTCTTCCTCTGTAGTCTCAAACTAGAGATAGACTCCTTTGAGAAATGAATGTTTATGCTGAAGAAGCTAGTCTTCATGAATTAAAGTTAGAGTTTGTTGTGGGATGCTGGCTGGTGATTCTGGCAGCGTTCTTATGGATTTACTGTGATTTGCAGAATATTGAACCAGGCTCAAATATGTGATGCAAATCATCTCCCTTGAAGACATATGGGTAAAAGGTTTAGAAAAGCCTTAGAGCCATGATAGCCTTTTAATGAGTGAACTCCCTCCGTCTAATGATGTATTGGACTAGAATGCAAGGGGCATTGACGGGGTTAATATTTTCTTTCTTAGGATCCAATTCAGGAAAGTATCTCTGTTCAGGAAAGCACTTAAGCATGTACTTAATTTTAAGCATGCACTTAAGGCCCGCTGACTTAAAGTTAAGCATGTGCTCAAATGCTTTCCTCAGTTTTACTCCCCCTTCAGAAATAATCACTCACCTTGAGGAAATTTTGTAAGGTTGCCGTTAGCCGTAGCAACACCCCCAGCAACTGAAAGTCCGCAGTGAAGTTACTTTTTCTTTTAATGCGAGCCGTTTAATGTGCAGCGAAGCAATCTCAGTCATAGAAGGTTTTTCTATATTCTTCCTTTTTTTCTTCATCCGTCCTTTAATTGGAATAGTGGAATATGGAAAACGGATACTGCTTATGACCAATAGGTCCGGCCCGGGCTACATAGCAATGTAGACAGGCACAACAGCTCTTGGAGCAGTGAGAGGATGTAGCTCTGATCAGGGCCTTCTCTTCCTTTTCACAAAACACAGTGGGCACCCTGTGCCACTGGTGCTCTCCTGGCTAGTCCAGAGAGATAGCGGGGCTCTAACCCCACTCCGGCCTTCTCTTCCTTTTCACAAAACACAGTGGGCACCCTGTGCCACTGGTGCTCTCCTGGCTAGTCCAGAGAGATAGCGGGGCTCTAACCCCACTCCTCTCCACCCGCTTTGCAGAATCAAGCGCTCACAGTAGCACAAGCCTGCCCCATCGGCGTGCACTGGGAACACAAGGTGCAGGATTGTGCCTGGCCTATGTGGGGACTCAAGGGAAAGTAGAAGAGTTCTTGCACTTACACAGTGTATCCCTGTATCACTAATATTAAACTGGCTACAAAAGGATTCTTGAAAAGTTTAGATAGTACAAGGATATGACTCAAATCAGTTATTCCTTATGTGGGCTTTACTCAGGCAGAACTCCTGTTGTCTCCAACAAGTCAGAAGGACTTTTGAAGTCAATGGGAGTTTTGTCTCAGTAAGGACTGCAGTATATTTGGCCTGAAGGAATTCACTTTCCCATGAGCGAATTGGAGATTTACTTGAGCTGTGTAATTCTCATTAGCTTTAAATGGGACTTTCTTACAGTACATAAATCCTCCCCTCTTCACCGCCTACATATGTTAGACCCCTATTTTTATTTATACATTACTTGGGAATTTTTTTTGAAAAGGATGTATTGAAAGCAAAATGTGTGGTCAGTGTCGATCATTCCACTTTAAATTGCTTCAGTAGTTTGACCAAGTTACCAGATAGCAATTTGGCAAACCTGGAAAAAAATTTCCTTCTTTTACATATGCTAGTAGATTTAGAGACTGAGGGTGTGCAGATTTATTATTACCCTTTTGATTGCTTATTTATTATTACTCTTGTGCATATACATTTCTCTTCCAGTACTATTTATTACACAGGATACATATTTTAAAAGATTTTCTTTAAAGTATTTTTTGCAGGTATAAAAACCATGTTGTATGAAGTGCAGTTTATTAAAAGAAGAAATACAAAGAAAGGAAACATCATTGAGTATAATTCACAAATTCTCAGACGAGTTTGTGGGCCAGCTGAGCCTTGTTGAAGAGTCTTTTCACTTAATTTCACCTGGTGAGTGGGCCAGAAGAGATTTCCAGGCCTTAAACAAACAATTTTAAGTTCCTTTGGGGGGGGGGGGGGGGACGAAAAGCAAGTTGAAAGGAGGTAATTCAACCCTTGCTTGAAATGAAAATCACAGTAACATGTCTGAGAAACCACTTTTTCCCCCTGTCCTCGTTCATGTATTTTACAGGAAAATTAGCCTGGATTAGGTTTTGGGGGCCTCTTGTATTTCCTCTTCCTTAAAATTAATTACATTCTAGTGACTGAAAAATATAGCAGCACTGACAAACCTTTCCTCTCAGGGGCAGGGAAAAATCAACCAGATGCTATACCAAGAGGTACTCATCACACCAAAACTATGCTGACATGAAAGAGGCTGCTTTTTTTCTTGCTTTTTTACCCTTTTGGTCCTTTTTCTTTTAAATTCAAGACATACAGCAAAAGTTAGGTTAGCCACCCACCTCAATTTTTGCTGAACAGTCCTGATTTTAGATCCCAGTCCTGCAGGGCACACAGTACCTGCAAGGTGAAACAGGCTTTCAACTCCCTTTGGTTCCTTTGCATGTCTTTCCCACAGCTTACAGGATATCAAAACAATTCTAAGATATATTTGGGGTATTATGCAATGTCTCCATAGTATGTAGTATCAAAGTCCAAGGGCAAAATCTGAATTTGTGTGGACCTAACACAACTTAATAAAAGCATGTGCAGAGAAAGACACATGCTTCTCGCAGTTGTCCAGACATTAGTTCAGTTATCAGAAGCCAAAGTCTTCTCAAAGATTGGTACTACAGCAGGCTTCTGGCAAATCCTCCTTGCTAAAGAACCTATACTATTAATGACATTCATGATGCTGTTTGGAAGCCCTTGTTTTAATTGTCTTCCATTCAGCATATCTTCAGGACCAGAACATTTCCAAAAGAGAATCTTTCAGATTGTGTCAGGTCTGCCTGGCATCCTTTGCCATGCAGATGAGGTGCTGGTGTATGGCAGAGATAAAAATGAACATGAAAAGTGACTACATGAAGTTTTGAGATGCTGCCAACAAGCTGGCCTCTCTCTGAATGGGAAATGTGAATTTGGAAAAAGGAACACACAAAATTTGTTGAACACACAATTAGTAAACAGGGAATGCAGCTGGATTCAGACAAACCGAAGGCATTACTCATCTTACCTTAATCCAAAGACATTTTTGCTGTAGGAAGATTCCTGGGCATGATAAAACATTTTGTAGAATTCTTAACAAATGTAGTTCATCTAACAAAACCCTTAAGAGATCTCCGTCATGGTCATAATACATTTATCTGGGGGAGCACACAACAAAACCCATTTAATAAAATAAAAGAACTACTGATATGGCCACATGTTTTTGCACAATATCCAATAAAATATCCAGCAGCAGATGAATCTTCATATGGTTTAGGATCAGTGCTCACACAAAACCACCCAGAAGGAGACCAGAGGCTGTTGCATTCATATCAAGAAGGCTTACAGAAAGCGAGCAGCAATATCCTCAAGTGGAAAAGGGAAACTCTAGTAGTCACTTTTGTCTGTGAACAGTTCAGTGCATATCTGTTTGGCTGGCATTTGAGTATTAAAACAGACCAAAAGCCTTTAGTGGCATTATGATGTTCAAAACCATTGGATGACTTTCCGCCTAGGATTCAAAGATTTTGACTATGGCTGCTTTCTACATTGAACATATAGCAGGGAAAGCACTCATAGCAGCAGACACTTTCTAGATCCCCAGTTGAGCAGCCACAAATGGAAGAAAAAGCTTTAGAGAAAGATGTCAAAGTCTACATTGTCCTTTTTCTGGAAGCAATTCCAGCATCTGCCAGCTGACTTCAACAAATTGGAGATGAACAGCTAAAGGATAGGAGTTACCAGAAACTGACTCAACTTTGCCAAAGTTCTGGAGCCAAATTCCACCAGACCTACTACAATATTGGCAGAATCTAAATGACCTTCACATGACTGATGTTTCTGAAAGGACGGTTCATTCTGATCCCGATGGTACTTCAGAAAGAGATGCTCTCCAAAATCCATGAGAGACACCAAAGCATAAACAAGTGCAGGGCATGAGCACAACAATCCATGTGGTGGCCCTGTCTGAGTAGGCAAATTCAGAGCTTAGTAGAGGGCTTTTATAACAAGTAAAAAAAAAAAATTGCCAGAACCATTACTCTCTACAAAGCTACCTGACAGACCTTGGGAGCAGGTAGCCACAGATTTGTTTTCTGGAAAGGACTCGCACACATTATTGTAGTTCTCCAGATGTATTCACTTGGACATACTTACACACGCTTCATCAGCACAGGTCATCCAGAAACTAAAGTCAGCATTTGCAAGACATGGAGTTCCTAAAGTCTTCATATTTGATAATGGGCCTTAATTTACCTATGAAATACTGCTAGCATTTGCACAGGATTTTGATTTTGAACCTCATTGTAGTAGTCCCCTTTATTCCCAGAGCTACTGGGAAGGGGAGAAACAGTGTAGACTTTAAAAAGACTTCTTCAAAAATCAGTGGATTCATAACAGAAGACTCCTGGCATATCAGTCAATATGCCTCGTGTCTGGACTATCTCTGGTAAAACTTCTGATGTCAGGGTGACTAAGGACTGACCTGAAGGAATTTTGAAAACAGGATGCTGGAATAAAAATTCTGCAACAAAAAAACTTCATTATTCAGCACAGAAGACAAACTTTGTTCCCTCGTCTCAGTTCAGGTAGTGCTTATCTCAAAAGCTCCCAGACACTTGGAGCTGTTCCCAATTTGGCAGAAACTCCCCGATCCCACCTAGTGAAGACTCCTAAAGGACTCTTCAGAGGAATCGGGTTCATCTTCAATATTTTGCAACACAACAAAGAGAGGATCTGGGTCCTACAGATATTCTATCAGGAAGTGAGCCTCCTCGACAGGAAACTCCATGCATAAACTCAACAGAACTGACAACATGGTCTGGAAGACTGATCAGAGCCCCTGAAATGCTTAGAATACTACTCTGGACTATTTTAATGCAGTTGATAAGGGGACATAGTAGTGTAAATAGTTTTAAGAAAATTGAAGTTTATTTTGAACTGTTCCACTGAATGCATCCGATGAAGTGAGCTCTAGCTCACGAAAGCTTATGCTCAAATAAATTGGTTAGTCTCTAACGTGCCACTAGTACTCCTTTTCTTGTTGTACATTGGTTTATAATTTAAGTTGTAATATTTAATGAAAGAGAAAGGGAGATGTGAAGTGATTATAGAGTTCCTGGTCTTTCACAGTAACCAGAGAAGACCAGGATGTGTTGCAGCAGGGAGCTTAATGCATGTAGGAACTTCCTGGTTAGGGGGTTCTTTAGTTGCTGCATAAAGCTTCGTTCTTTGTGTTTGTGTCCTCACACTACTGTGAGTTCTAGAAATTATCAGAAGTTCTGGGTGGTAGGTGGTGTTATTCAGAATGGTTCACCCATCCTTAGCGATAATGTAATATAATGATGTTTCTGTGTTACGCATTGGCATCACAGCTTACTGAAACAACAGTTATCTTTAACAGTGGCAATCCTGTGATCTCTATAGCAATAGTGAAGGCTGCTTAACTTGTTAGCATGTTGCTGCTGATTTTGCATTATTGTGCATATTGTCCCATCAGTGCACTTGGAGTTAATGTGCAGAACTCCACTTAGCGTTGATGGCGGCTACATGCCCAGAAGCTGACTCCTGTAATATATTAAAGCCTCTGAATGTTTCAGCCTATTTGTGTGTTTGTTTGAAAATATACCATCATTACTGCACAAATGAGGACCATCTCTCTGTATTATTATAAACAACAAAAAAATCCTACTGGGTCAGCAGTATTATTTTTCTGTGTGAGTGGTCAGCAGATAAACTACTTATTTAGAGGTCAGAGCAGGAAGTTGAGGTCAACTCATGAGCTGGTGTTACATTGTCATGGAGTTCTGAACTCCACTGAAGTCACTTTGTCTCTCTGTGTCTGAGTTTCCTCCATGTGTAAAATTAGGATGATGCTTCTCTACCTTACAGAGGATTTGTGTGATTTAACTCGTGTTTAGATAATGCTTTGAGATGCTTGGTTTAAAGACACTGTAGGAGTCTAAAGAATTACGTGCCTAATTCTGATCTCTTTTATACCAGTATAAATCCACTGATGGAATTCATCCTGATTAATACCAGTGTAAATTAAATCAGTACTCAGTCCTTTATTGCGTGTAGCATGTTCCTTTTTCACCACCCCTGTCCCGCACAGACTGCGCATATGCTTCGTGGTCCATTTTTGGCAACTTCCGTAATACCGCGCTATGTGATGTGACTAAAATTCCCCATTCTTATTGCTGACAAGGTAGCTTTAAAACTTCTACCAATGTGCACCAAGGTCCAAAGTCACCATTGCTTAGGTCACAACATACCTCTCTCTGGGTTAGGGAGAGACTACAGGAAGCTTCATGTTCTTTTGCCCTGGGTTTAGCTAAAGTGACTTGATGTCAGACTGCCATGTGGTGATCCTGTGGCTGCAGTATTTAATGTTTATCCATTAT